>NC_071393.1:134957764-135277562 GCF_022682495.2 Desmodus rotundus | reverse complement strand
TCTCCCGCTTCCCAGACCCGCGCGGGACCTTGTCCCTCGCTCCCTCCTCCGCCCCTCTCCGGCTCGCGTCAGTCTGAGCCCGGGTGGTGGTGGCGGTGGCGGCAAGGGTACGGCCGCGAGAGCCGGGCCGAGTCAGACGAGCGGGCGTGGGGCTGCGACTGCGGCGACTGGCCAGTGCCAGCGGTGGAGGTGAGGGACAGAGAGAACGTGGGGTAAAAGAGGCGCGGAAATGGCACGTCTGACACGGATGGCAACAACTAATGCAGTCGGCGCGGCGCGGACCGGCGCCAACGGCGGCTTCCTGGCCTCCTCCTCTCGCCGCCGCCGTGCTCGCGAAACTCGAAAGCACCCGCGCGCCAGCGCACGGGACGGCCGGCAGGCCCGCGAGCCTCGCGAGCGGCCGTTTCCAGGGGCCCCGTCCAGCGTAGACCCCGCCTACCGGTGCCCGTCCCGAGGCTCCACCAGCTCCAATGGGCTTTTATTTTATTCCTTAATTTGGCATGATCATAAACCATGTGAGGAAACCTCTGCGTTTTGACCACTGGTCACGTGATTCTGCCACCTCGCTAATAGCTCTGGAGAGATGAGTTTACCGAGGGAAAGGTTAACTTTGATGTACCTACTACTTCCCCGGTCTGTCCAGTGCCAAAACCTGCTGGAGACCTGATGGCAGGCTCGAGATTGGAGAACTGCAGGAGGCAGACTGTAGGAGTGAACGGAGTTCACGTGCGAGAAGCGTTGGCGCATCACCCGCGGTGACGAAGGAGCCGGATCTTGACTGGGCACTTGGGAATCATTGCGTTCTCTTTGGCCCCGGTTTTCGCATTTCATTGAAAGTTGCCAGGCAGAACATTTTTGGTTTATTCTGTGCTGCTCTGCGCTAGGAAAGCGAAAAGACAGAAGAAGGGGGAAAAAAAGATCTAAAATGAGTGTCGTGGGAGGTCCTGAAAGTAAATTCCGCCTGCAGGTGTCAAAGTGCGCTTTCAGAGGAATAATTGCTGCACAACCTAGAAAGTTCTATATGCAGGAGGAGCGGTTTATGATTAGTGTTTTAAGTGGGTTAACAGTTTCTCCAAAACAAGTAAAAAAATATGAAGCATACAGCAATGCCCTAGTGAATTTAATACTGTTTCATTTTTAAAAATAAAAGACATGCTATCAATATAACGCACCCAGTTTAAATCCATATCAAAAAGTAGTTCTGAATCTATTAGTTTGTGACCACAGAACTCCAAGGCACTGGGAGCTTCTCCGAGACAAGTCCAGGCCTCCAATACCCTTGTGTCACAGCCCCTGGTGGTACAAGGGTATTGGGGGCATTCATGCATTCAGCAGACATTTGCCGGATGCCAGTCATGTGCAAAGCATGATTGCAAGGGATCCCGTGATAGACTGCCTAGGAAAGTTCTAAAAAAAACCCTTTAAGAACTATTTTAATAAATTTTATATCCAAGTATTGAAGGAAAATGGGAAAAACAGTATGAGAGGGGACCCCAAAAAACCTGGAATTATCTTCTGGAGGGTGGGCCCCTTGTAGTCCAGGCTTCCCCCACTAGGTGAGAGTCCTAGGAGCCCATCTGCATCAGTGCACCAGCTGGCGTTGTTGTGAGAGGCTGTGTTCTGCTTCAGTGAATTTTTTTTTTGAAGACAGTGCATTTGCCCGTTTCACGACGGGTGATTTACAAGTGCACCTGCCCACACCACACTGAGTGTTCAGCAGTTTTTGACCAAACATGCATGACCCTTCCCCTGGTACCCCGCCCCCTCATTCACCCCATCCCGCCCTTAGTGACTTTTTTATTGTTTCCTGGATGAAAAAAGTCCTCAAAGGGAAATGTTTTGCTGCTGTGGAAACAAAACATGGCAGAAGCACTAAAAGCCATCAAAATCGATGAGTTCAAAAACTGGAGCAGTGCAGAAACATTTCGATAGGTGTATTGTATCAAATGGAGAGCACTTCGAAGGTGACTGAAGTTTAAACATGTAAGAATGAATACACAGTTTTTAATAAATAAACTCGGGTCCTTTGGGGTCTCCCCTCATATAATTCCATGTCCATGTGTACAGGATGAAATACAGTGCCTTTCTTTTTTCCTCCCAAATCTATGTCCAGGGGAGGGGATAAGACAAGACAGAAGTAACTCAGCCTGAGGTGGGGAGAAGCATAGCATGAGAGCGTTAGTGACCCAGGATTAGCAGGTTTTGGAGGGAGGAGGGCACATTCAGGCGACAGGCGGCAGAAAGCTTGCTGGAAGGCAAGGTCTTGATACGTAGCTGCAGTGTGCGAAGTGTTGAGTTTGAGTTCTTGTCCTAAGTGTGGGGTTACTGGTTTTAAAAGTCAGGAAACAGCCCAGTCAAGAAGGTCGAAGTGGAATTAAATTAATGAAGATCGATGTATGCAGGCATGCAGAGGTCAAGTAAATGATTGAGGACAGCAAATCATGTCAGGGCTGATGGCCTGGGACCTGACCCCACTCCTGTGCCTTACTGGGGAGAAGGAGGCATTGGTGCTCCCAGAGCCGGGCTGGCTGAGTCCCCTTCAGAACCCATGTGCAGGGAGGGAGGCAGGGGAGGCGGACTAAGTACTCCCATCCCTTTCCTCTCCCCTCTCTCTCACCTGTGCCTCCCACTGGCCCAACCACCTGGAGCCAGAGGGCCAGGAAGCCAGTGATGTTCCCTGGATGCTCTGCTCCAGGCAGTGGAACGTGGCAGAGAAGGGTGGGGGTGAATCTCAAGGGACCTGAAGTGCAGGAAAACTCTGTATCAGGGAGGAGTGGAGATGTGGAATGAGAAGGTCCGGTTGACACGCAGACTCTGGGTGACCTTGGCACAAACCCTGT
Source organism: Desmodus rotundus (assembly GCF_022682495.2). Classification (NCBI taxonomy): domain Eukaryota; kingdom Metazoa; phylum Chordata; class Mammalia; order Chiroptera; family Phyllostomidae; genus Desmodus; species Desmodus rotundus. The sequence continues at coordinate 135,274,722 of NC_071393.1, read as the reverse complement.
AAATCAGCGCTTCTCAAACAGGGCAGTGCTTTCTCCCAGGGGGCTTGTGGCAGTGTCTGTGGAGATTTTGGTTGCCTCAGCTGGAGGGGGGTGGGTGCTACTGGCACCTAGTAGTTAGAAGTCAGGGTGCTGCTGAACATCCTACAGTGCCCAGGACAGTCCCCACGACAAAGAATCCTCCTGCCTCAAATGTCAACAGTGTGCAGGTGGAGAAGCCCTGGTCTAAACCCATGTAACACGGACGGGACACAACCCGCCCTGCCTGCTCTGTGGTTACTGTGAGCATCGCAGAGGGGGCTGGGTGTGAACGCCAGTCTTGTGTCTGTAGGCTTCATTTAGGGAGGAGTGTTCGTCCGGACAGAACACTACAGTCCCTGCTCCAGTGAGCAGGATTCCCTCCCGGGTAAACACATCAGTCTTGGGCGACCAGAAACGACCACCTTTCTGCAGGAACTGCCACCCAAGTCATAACTGGAAGGTAACAAGACCACCTTCCTAAATTAATTAACTTTTTAATTGTACTTTTTCCATGACTATTTATCCCCACTATACTCTCTTCCACCTCCACCCTCCGCACCGCCCCCTGCCCCCGCCCTCACCTCACTGCTGTCCGTGTCCGTTCCACATTCCCACCAGAAGTGCACCGGGTTCCAGTTTTTCCACATCTTTGCCAGCTCTTGTTTTTTTCTTTCTCTTTTAAAGATTTTATGTATTTCCAGAAAGAAGAAGGGAGGGAGAAAGAGGAGAGAAATATCAATGTGTGGTTGCCCCTCACGTACCCCCCACTGGGGATGTGGCCTGCATCCCAGGCATGTGCCCCAACCAGGTACTGAACCAGTGACTCCCTGGCTCGCAGACCGGCACCCAATCCACTGAGCTACACCAGCCAGGGCTGGGTGTTTTTTCTTGAGAGTTAGCCAACCTGCCTGGTGGGCAGTGATAACCCATCGTAGTTTGACTTGCATTTTCCTAATTATTAGTCATGTTGAGCATCTTTTCATAAGCTTGTTGTGTATTCGTTTATCCTCTTTGGAGAAATATCGAGTCAAAGCTTTTGCCCATTTTTAAATTAGGTTTGGGTTTTTTTCTCGATTTATTGGAGTTCCTTATATATTCTGTATATGAACCCCTTACATGTATATATTTTGCAAATATCTTCTCCCATTCCGTAGGTTGCCTTTTCTTTCCCTCGACTGTGACCTCTGATGCAGAGGAGTTTTATGGGGAGGGCCCCGACCTTCGCGCCAGGGTTGCCACAAGCATCAAATGGGTGTGGCTCTAGATGGCTGTGAGAATGAAAGAGAAAATAGGGAACTCTGTGACCTCTCTTCCCCCTGAATTTGTGATCGCCTCTGGGGTAGGAATCATGGCTACTCCCGATCTCTTCTGCCCACCCCCCAGCTGAGCACAATGCCTGGCAGGCAGTAATCGCTCAATCTGTGTCACGGAACTGGGCTGTCAGGCGAGCTCATCCCCTTCTTTCTTGAAGGACCCTTTGTGCATTCCCACGGGACCTGGCTTGTTTTAGCCACTCAGTAAATGTGTTTGGACTGAACCTGGAACATCGCCCCTGGGACTTGAAAACATGTCCGCACTTGTGGGTTGGGATGCCATGGCCAGCTGCACATTCATGCTGGTTTCTTTGGACCCTGTAGGAGCAAAGAAAAGTGGCCTGAAGGGGAAAAAAAGCCATATGCCCAGCATATTTTCCCTGAGCCACTCGGTATCTATAATTATTCACTGTTTGCAGGGAAAAGATGGCATTCTGATTTATGTGCTTGGCATTCGCATCCTCTTCGTGCTGAAACCCCCTGCCCAGTGTCACTTGATGTCCACACACTGCGAGGGACTGCCTTTGCCCCAGATCTGTGTTTTCTTCCTCCGTCCCTCTGCCCCTCCCTTCCTTTCTTCCCTACTGAAGGCTAAAGCAGAGCTCTCAAAAGGTCAGTTTAAAATGACTTACGGGGTTATTAGGGTTAAATTCTGCATACTTCATCTGGCTACACCCAGAAAATGTAACTTCCCTTCAAAACTCTCTCCAAAACCCAGCTCTGCGCCCATGGCCGGAGGGATGAGGCCCTGACAGCACACGAGGTGTGGCCTCTTGGGGCCCGACATTCTGCACCCCACAGAGTGAGACAGGCCTGACGTGGCGCGAAATAAATGCGGTTGCTTGGGGCTCAGCTGTGACTGACTTCTCTGGATGTTGCTGAAGACTAGACAATGTTTAGCAGGCCCACATACAGACTCGCCCATTGGACGATTTGCAGCTATTACAAATCCGCAGTAAACCAATTCTGTAGGCATTCCTTAAGCACCTACTATGTGCTTAGTGACTATCCAGGAGCTGTGAGGACTGTAACGGTCTCAGAGGTAGGCTCCACTCAAAGGGAGGCTGAGGGAGTAAAGGAAGCAAATAAAGGACCTGACACAAGGAGGCCATGCTGTCCCCACCCCAGTGCTCAGGCCGTGGCCCCTGGGCGCTGCAGGCGCTCAGTGATTGCTCACGGCACAGTGAGTGATCCGCCCTCACCCTCCACACAGAACCTCCATGTGGTTGTTGCCTTTCAGGAAATCCGAGGGCAGGTGAATGTGTGTCCTCAGGCTGCTGTGACAAAGTGCCACACGCTGGGTGCCATACAGTTCTGGAGTCTGGAAGTCTGACATCAAGGCGTGGAGTCACTTCCCTCTGAGGGGTCGGGAGGGAAGGACCTGTCCCAGGACTCCCTCCTGGGCTTGTAAGTGGCTGCTTGCTCTCTGTGTCCTCTCTCTGTCTGTTTCTTCGTCCCAGTTTCTCCTTTTCATGAGGACACAGCCACTTTGGATTAGGGCCCACCCTGATGACCTCGCTTCCGCCTGATCACCTCTGCGAAGGTCCATCTCCAAATCGGCCCATCCTGCAGTCCTGGGGGCTAGGACTCCAGTGCGTCTGTTGTGGGGGCGGGGGCATACCTGAACACACCACAGCAGGAGAGGTCACCTTGTGACCAGAGGCCAGAGGGAGTTACAGCTTGTCTAGGACACAGGACTAGGATGAGCCTGCCTCAGAGTCTTTTGCTTCGGGGTCCTGGGCTTCGGTCCCATAAGGCCCCTCCACCCAGACCAGGCAGAGGGATGGAGAGATGGGAGCAGAGAGAAGGCCGTGCAGGGAGGGAGTATGCCCTCCCGCAAGGGGAGGCCCCGGCAGTGGGGGCAGCGTGAAACCCCCAAGATGCCCCCCCAAGATGCCGAGGCAAGCTCCTGTTGAGGCTGAGGCTGTCGGAATGCTGTCTGTCAGGCATAACGAGCTTCGTGATCAGGCCCTAAGGTGTGTGACGTGGGGCTGGGGGAGAAGAACCGGGCAGTTACATGAGGGAGAAAGGTGGGGAGGGACTGACCAAGAGTCCAAAGGTGGAGGTGGGGCGAGTTTATGAGAAAACAGGTCATTCCCTCAGTCTCGAGGGCTGCGAGTCCTGGGCGGGTTCAAAGTCACCAACCTGGCAGCTGAGCAAGGTTTTCTTCCAGAGGCGATGAAAGGAGGCCGGAAGGGTGAGTGTGTCGGGGAGGAGTGGACCTTGGGGCCATTCCTCTCGCAAGGGCAGCCTACGCGGAGGGCCCAGCATCCAGAGTGGCAGCTGGGCCTCTGGAGAAACTCCTGCCCAGCCCCACCCTGGATCCTGGGCGGGAGCCCTGGGAGCCCAGGGAGCCTGGCCTGCTTCTCTCTCCACACCGGGGCAGGCCAGCCGCTGCCGGCAGAAGGGGAGGACAGACGGCATCGTCTCAGCACAGTGCTGGTGAATTGATCAGGGGAGCCTGCGAGGTGAGGGGCGGGTGGTGTTCTGAATGCCATTTGGTGAAACCCTGCCCACACCCCTCACCTAAATAACTGTGGCAGCCTCCCTGCCGCTGGGGTCCCAGCCAGGCTGCCGCCTCTGTTGGTACAGGGACTGAGGGTCTCCGGGGCCTCCACAAAAGTCTGGGACCAGAAAAAACACCTATAGGCCTTGTGTTGAAGTTATGTCCATTTTATTCGGTGATTAAATTGAGTATTAACATAAAGCTCTCTTGAAACTGGTTGCTGGATTAGTTTTGCCTGCTTTGGAAGGATCCCTGAGGACACATTACCACCCTGAAACCTAGGCACTTGGGGGTCCCTGCCCAGGTCCTTGAGCTGTTGAGGGCCCCTTGCTAACCCAGTGCCTTCAGCAGAGCCCCTGGCTGTGGGGGCCAAAGACACGAGCCCATCGGGAGCGCATCCTACCCACTCTAGACTGCACTTGGGGTACCTGGGATCCTGGAATTCCTTGTCCCCAAACCCTGATCTAAGGCTCTTTCCGAGGTCCCTCCAAGGGTCGATCCCATTGCTGGGTGCGTAGCCCTGGGCCCAAGGAAGGGGGGGCAAACTGTGTAAGGGGCGGGCTGAATGGCGGGAGAGCCAGGGCGTCTGCAGCCCTGAGAACGAAGCCCTTGCAGATGTGGGCTGGTCTCTGACTGTGCTGTTGGGCCCAGCCCCCAAATATGAGGAGTGGGCTGGTGGGCACACATGGAAATGGGCACTAGGTCTCAGCCCAGAGTCAGTGAGATGGGCTACTCACAAACAAAGAACTTCAAAAGCAAATTTTCTACAAAATCTTTTAAATACAGTAGTCCGTCCTTACTCAAGGGGGGAGTGTTCTCAGCCCCCAGTGGGCGCCTGAGACTGTGGATATGACCGAACCTTCTATATCCGTTTTTTCTTGTATGTACACGTCTACGGTAAAGCTTCGTTTGTAAACTTGAGTGGGGGCAGCAAAAGACAAACAACAGTAACCAGTAGTAGAACAGACAAGTGTAACAATATACCACAATGAAAGTAACGTGAGTGTGGCCTCTCTCTCTCTCCAATTATCTTATTGTACTTGTACTCATTTTACGGGCACAAGGTTCATTCTTACCTTGCACCTTAGCAACGTCGGCCTGTGGTCTTTTTTCTTTCCTTATTAAGTCGAGAACTCTTACCTTCCCACTTAAAGGGAGCACTCTGGCTTCTCTGTGGCGCATCCGAGCTGCCAGCATCACGGCCCTCGCACTCTGGGGCTGTTATCAAACAAAGTAAGTGTGGCTTGAACACAAGCACTGTGATGCCACGCAGTGGTTCTGTGTGACATCTGGGAGGGCACCAAGTGACTAGAAGGCAGGGGAAGTCTATGGCTCGGAGACCCTGGGCTCGGGGACGATTCCCCTGCTGGGCGGGGGCGGGGGCTGGGTGTGGTGAGATTCTACCACGCTGCTTGGAACAGCGCACAATTTACTACTTACGAATTGCTTGTTTCCGGTATTTCCCATTTCATAGCTTTGGACCGGGTGGGCTGCCGGTAACTGAGACAGCAGCTGAGAGGGACCCCTGTACGTAGACCGCACGACAGAATCACACGTCAAGTGTAGCTGGCGAATGTGCTTGAATACGCACCCGATGCACGCAGTGGGGGCCCTTCTCACACTGAGAGGCCCTCTGCTTCTGAGTGATTCGGACTCCAGCCCGCGGGGTCCGCGTGTTGTGGCTGCGATGGACAAGTTCACACGGACGGCAGAAGTCCTGTGGAGAAAAAGGGGCGGCACAGCTGCTCTCTGTGTGAGAGGGAGGGCCCCGACCCCTGCCGGGACAGGCTTTATTGCTTTTCTGGGCACATTACATGAGGAAGGTCCTCATTTACCATGCACAGGTTCGCTGTAGGTGATTACCTTTTACAGATAACAAAGGAAAGAATGTTGCTAATTACTTCAGAGAGAAGGACGGTTGGGGATCAGATCAAGGGGAAAGGTGGTTGAACTGGTTATACTCCATACTTGGGAGGTTTAGCACAGACTTTAGGAAGTTACTTTAAAGATATGCAGTAAACATTTGCTGCCTCAATCCAGGGTGAGGGAGTTCTAGCAAAACCAAGCCTCATAGCAGCCTAGGTACAGTGCAGGCCTGATTCCCCACGGGAGAACCGACCTGTGGGCTCGGTTCCTGTGTGCCGACTCGCTCCCCACCAGTTTTCCGAGTCAGGGGCTGGGCTACATCCGCCATGCCACACGGATGGGTTCCCTATATCTGAGCACCCACCACACCACCCCAAACTCACTCCTTTCCCCTCCGGCCCCACGGTGCCCAGCAGCCAGGCCCACCATGAAAACTCAAAGCCGATTGAGTCGCTTTTCTACTGAAGTCCCTTCGGAAGCTCGCCAGCGCCTTCAAGATGCAGCTCAACCCCCTGGCGTGGCTTCTGAGGCCCTTGGCCATTTGGCCTCTGCTGACTTCCTCAGTCTCATCCCTCACCCCACCTTGCCCCACTGCACCCCACACTCCAGCCCTGATGACACCACCATAGTTTCTTCCCTGGATGTCTCCAAGCTCTGCCGGCACTGGAGGCCATCCCAGCCTTCCCCACCTCCTCTTACACCTCTGGCTGACCCTTTTGGGGCTTCTCCTCCATCCCCTGGCTGGTGTGCTTCCCTGGGCTCCCTTAGTCCCCATTCTTCCCTCCACCCCATGACTGCCTGCAATACCGCGTGGCCCCTCTGGGTCTGAATCATGCTCCTGCCCCAGACCCAGCTCAGGGCCTGCCCCGAAGTGGACCCTCAGTAGGAGGGTCTGAGCTAAACGATTCTAACACAGACCAAATAACTAGAAACTTGCCTAAAATTATGATCTTGAGTGGGTTTCCTTTGGGAGTGAATGGCCTTGGCATAGAACCTGGGGCTGGCTATGGGGTTCTCACTGCCACTCTGGGCTGCGCCATGCAGGACCTGTCACCCCCGTCAGCTGCAGCTCGAGCAGTGTCCTCAGAGCGCCGGGAGTGTGCCGTGGACCCTCTCTTTTCCTTCCACGTCTCTGCTGACTTGACTCCAAGCAGGCAGAGGCTCTAGGCCGCTGCATCTGCGTTTCAGCTGCAGTGGTCGGCTTCCCTGCTTACAGAGACTTGCCCCCAGTGCTACCCTGTGTGATTGGAGAAACCTGAGGGGGGGCTCAGGAGCAGCCACACTGACTTGGGGGCTGGACCTGCCTGCACATGGGGCAAAAACACTTTTGCTAGGAAAAGTCATAAAGGCCATTAGTCAAAGAAGTGCATGCTCATTAGTTAAAAGTTTGTAATTCAGATGGCAATGACGCATAGATTCACAGAGAACCATCTAGCAGACCTCACAGAGACGAAATAAAGGAAAATACAGTGATTTACTCTGTGCCTGGAAGGTTCGTGTGGCAGGTTACACGCCAGAGGTGGCCCCAACAAGGTCTTCCATCCCACACGCTCTCTTTTACAATGTGACAATGACTTTCCTCCCGTCTAGAGGTGGGACTTAATGTTCCCTCCCCTTCGAACTGGGCAGGCCCGTGACTCTGGTGGCTGTAGGGCTATGTGACTACTGAGGCTGGGTCATAAAAGGCTTTCCCCCAGGACAGAACCCAGGCGCCATGCTACAAGGAAGCCCAGTGCCCACGAGGAGGCCAGGTGTGGGTGTTCTGGTGGCACCAAGAGCAGCCAAGTGGGTGCAGAAGTCTTCAGATGACTCTACCCCTAGCCACTGGCTGGACTGCGTGAGACACCCTGAGTGAGGACCACCTAGCTGAGCCCAGTCGGCCCCCCAGAATCGGGGGTGATAGGGTACAATACTTACTGTGAAATGCTCATTGTCGTTTACAGGTGACATGCTTCAGCACATACACACAACGCTGCATTTCGATACGTGATTGTTAACGTACTTCGCAGCAGTGCTCTCTGAGACGGGTGGGCGTGGGGTGCATGGAAATGCAGAACTCGGCAGGGCTGGGGCCCCAAAGACAAGGTAGCGTTCATTAGGTGAGCAGATATTACTAGGTGTGTCTCCTGAGAGCAACAATCTCGGAAACAATCAGCGGGCTGATTTCTCGTCTTCTGCCCTTGCAGGCTCAGTTTTTGTTATTTGGATCCTGGCACCAGTGAGAAAACCGCAGTGTCTAAATATTGAAATACTTTCCTTCAAAAAGCTGTTAAGGTGGGCCGGCACAGTGACATGACTTTCTCTTCAGAGTCCCCGGTTTGGAGAAAAACCCAAATGACACAGGGCCTCTCGGTCAAAGTGACAGCACGCTTGGGAAGGACACCGGGCACCAGCAGTCGGCGCCTTCTGGGTGCACGATGGTTACTCACGACCTCATGAACCCCCAGAACAAGCCTCCAAAAGGGTAATTCCAGTATTATCCCAGTGACGGGGACCCGGGGACCTCGGGCTGTGGATCCCGTCTGTGAGCGCTGAAGGTTTCACACTAGGGAGTCTCCTTGAAGGGAAAGAACACACTTGAGGAGACAAAGGTAATTAATCTGCCGAATGGGCTCACCCAGGAGCACCTATGGAGACAGTGTATCTGGTTCACTCGTGAGCCTGGAGTCACCGAAGCGGTTTCCTCTAATTCATTTCTCCTCTCTATATGGTCACAATGAAAAGTCATGTTTCTAAGTTTTAATTCCTCTCATCGCGTGACATTTTCTAGTGATAACCCAGTTTTCTCCACTAGCCTATAGATTGCCTCTGTGCACGGCTGGTCAAAGCTATGTCCCCACCTCCTAGCAAAATGCGGGGAACAAGAGCTGCTTTCCAATTATTTGCTCAGCATACCAGTCAAGGCTGAAGGAATGAGTAAAATATAAAACGAAGTATCCCCCCCCAACACCCCCCATTCACTAGAACCGAATTAAGAGATGTCTCAAGTTAATCAGAATATCAGCTGCCTTCTACTTTTAAAAGAGAAAATAAAAACGGAAGGAGACAGGGAGGTGAGGGTGTCGGGGGGAGACCCTGGGGGCGGGGACCGCCTGTCAGCTGGGTCAGCTTCCCAGTCGATCCACCTTTGAGCCTGAAATGAGATGACGCAGGAAACCGATAACGCTGGAATTGGAGCCGCAGTCTTTCCGTGACACGATGGTCTTCCCGTAGGACGGCGACAAATTACGGATGTGGCCTCCTCCGGGGAGGCAGGTCTGCAGGAGGCCAGGGGGCGGAGTCGCGAGCTCCCCGCAGGCCAGGCAGGGGGCAGGGCGGCCCGCGCTGCGCCTCCAGAGCGCGCCCCCCACGAGGAGAGTCCTCCTGCGGGTGGCTGCCCCCTGGGGCGGCTCCCTGCGCACCCCCTCCTTTCCTCCCAGCCTGCCCCCTGTCGTCCAGCCCCCAGCTCCCTCCTCGCACGCCGGAGAGCATCTAAGTGAGGAGGGAGGGAGACGTGGTGCTTCTGCGTGGACGGCGGGCCTTTCCTTCCTTCTGAAAGTGGAAGCAGGCTCAGTCTGCCCGCTGGGGCTGCCTGGTCCCTGCCGGGCGCCCGGGGCGCAAGGCAGCCGGTCTTCCTCCCACAGGTCCCCGTTCACACCCCGGTGCGTGACACCCGCCTCGAAGGTCTCCACGGAAGCAATTCTTCCTTTCGCGGGCGCGGACCATTGCCCCCCCGGGCTCCTCCTCTGAGCCACCACTCGGGAGGATTCAGGGACACGCAGCGCGTTCATTTCCGCCCGGCGCTCAGGGACAGCGCTGGGCGGACTGGTTTGCTCCCCCAGGTCCCTAGACGGGCGTTTGCAAACATTTGCGGGCATTAGACTCTGGTGGGGAGCTTGCCCCCGGGCTGTGGCACCAGCCTGTGCAGAGATCCAACCGTCAGGAGCAGAGCGTTGGGAAGCAGGTTTGGGACCAGAGAAGAGCGAGCCCTTTCTCGTTCGTGTGTGTGATTTTTCATCGTATCTTTACAGACAGCTTTACTGAGGTCTGATCCACCGACAGGCAACCAACTGCGCACATTTGAAGAGCACAACTCAGGGCCTTAAGGACACAGACGCACACCCAGAAACCCTCGCCATTTTCCAGATAACGAACCGACCCCCCCCCCCCCCCGCCCAGTTTCCTCCTGTCTGTTGGGAGTCCTCCCCATGCTTCTCCCGGCCCCCCCACTCCGCTGCAGCCACTGATCCGCTTTCTGTCGCTGTGTGTTTCCTGGGCTCGTCTGTACTGGAATCATACGGCGGGCACCACTTTCACGGCTGCTTTCTCTCACTCAGTGTGGTGACCTTGAGATTCATCTACGTTGTAGCCTTGACCAATAGGTTAGCCTTGAGTTCTGGACGCGCCCCCCCGCCCCCGTCAGAGTGGACCATCCTTTGTATGCTGTTGAGCTCTACTTGCTTCAGTCTTGTTTGAATTTTTGTGTCTCTGTGCCTGAGGTCTGCAGTTTCTTCCTTCCCTCCCCCTCCCTCCCTCCTGTCCTTCCTTCCTCCTGTCCTTTTTGTAATATGGGTCCCGTATGCTGGGAAAATTCACTCTTTTTCAATTTGCTGAAGTTTTATTTATTTATTTGATGGAATGAGTATTGTTTCTTCTTAAATGGTTGATAGAATCCACCAGTGAAGACATGGGGCCTGGAATGTTCTCTGAAGGGAAGGTTTTCGAAAGCAAATGCTGTTTCTTTAACAAAGGTCATGACAGATAATTGATAGATGACCGATGCCGGCTCTCTGTGCCTTCCTGAGAGAGCTTGGGTCCTCCGTGCCAGCCAAGTTTGCGCACGAACCCTGCGTTGTCTAGTTGTTGGGCAGAAAGTTGCTCATAATATTCCCTTGCAATACTTTTAATATTTGTGGCGGTCATCTCTCTCGTTCCTGATTTTGCTGATTTGTGACTTTTTTTTTTCCTGATCAGTCTTGTGAGAAGTTTATCCATTTTATTGGTCTTCTCAAAGAATCAGCTTTTGGTTTCATTGGTTTTATCTATTTTTTTCTGTTTTCTATTTTGATGATTTCCACTTTGATAACGATTACACTTCCTTTCTTCTGTGTTCAACTTGCGTCTCTTTCTTTGGTGTCTTAAAGTAGATGCCGAGGCCACCGATTTGAAATCGCTCTTTTCTGCTATGGGGGTTTAGTGGCACACATGTCCCCCAAGTTCTGTTGCAATGGTGTCACTTGTCAGCTCAGGCTGCCCCAAGAAGTTGCCACAGACTGGGTGGCTTAAAAACAGAAACTTCTTTTCTCACAGTTCCGACCAAGGTGCCATCAGGCTTGGTTTCGGGTGAGGGCTCTCTGCCTGGCTTTGTAGGTGGCCATCTGTTTGCTGTTGAGTCAAACAGCCTCTCTTTTGTAGCTGGAGATAGAGGGGGAGGGGGAGGGGAAGGAAGCAGGAGAGAAACTAGCGCCCTATCAGATTAGGGCCCCACCCTGTGACCTCATTTAACCTGAATTACCTCCCTGAAGGCTCTGTCTGCACACATAGTCCTGCAGGGGTTGGGGCTTCAACGCACAACCCTGGAGGAACACAGTCAGGCCACTACAAACCGTACCCCCAAATCCTCAGATGTCGGGTCTTTATTTTCCTTCAGTTCAAAGGATTTTCCAATTTCCCTTTGATTTCTTCTCTGATCCCTGGTTATTTAGAAGTATGTTATTTACTTTCCAAATAATCGGAGGTCTTCCGGATATCTTCCTGTCAGTGACCTGTCATTTCATTTCACTGGAGCAGAGAGCACACTTCGAATCATATGAATCCTTTCAAATGTGTGTATTTGTTTGTTTTTAAATCTTTCTATTCCATTCTATAATTCTTTTTTAAAAAAATATTTTATTTATTTATTTTCAGAGAGAGGGGAAGGGAGGGAGAAAGAGAGGGAGAGACACATCAATGTGTGGTTGCCTCTTGCACGCTCCCCATTTGGGGACCTGGCCTGCAACCCAGGCATGTGCCCCTACCAGGGAACTGGTGACCCTTCAGGCTGGCACTCGATCCACCCCAGCCAGGCCTTTCAAATTTATTGATACTTGTTTTCTGGCCAAGAATATGACTTATTTTGATAAATGTTCTCTGTGCACTTGCAAAGAATGAATATTTTTCATCTTGTTGGGTGAAATGTTAGATGAATATCAATTAGGTCAAGTCGGTTGATGATGTTGAAGCCTGATACATTTTTGCTGATTTTCTGTCTATTTGTTCTATCATTTATTGAGAAAGCGTTGCTGAAATTTCCAACTATAATTGTAGATTTGAGTATTTCTTCTTGCAGTTGTACTGGTTTTTTGCTTCATGTATTTTGAAGCTGTCATTAAATGCATAAGATTTTAGGATGAGTAAGCACCTTTATCATTGCAAAATGATTTTTATCACTGGACACATTGTTTACCTTGTCCGATACCAATACAATCACTTCAGCTTTCTCTGGCCAGGCACAGTATGTCTTTTTCCTTCCTTTTACTTTTAGCCTATTAATTGCTTTGTATTGAAACTACATTTTGTGTAGGTAGCAAATAGTTGGATGTTGATTTTTAACCCAGTCAGCCGTTTACATATAATATGATGACTGATACGGTTAGGTTTGAGTCTATAATCTTGCTATGTTTTTCTATTTGTCCATCTGTTCTTTGTTTCTCTTTTTCTTTTCTTATATTGAGCAATTTTTATGATTCTGTTTTAATTCTGTTGTTAATCTTTTAGCTACAAGCCTTTGTTTCATCATTTTCAGGCTCACAGTAAATAAACGTCTTTAACTTATCACAGTTTACCTTCATGTGATGTTATATCATGTATGTCCACATATTGTATAAAAACCTTATAATAATTAATATGCCACCATATCTCTGTCCTTAGCCTTTATGTTGTTGTTGTTTGTTTTATTTCTACTTATAATATGAAATCCCATAGTATTTTATTTTTTAGATAATAGATTATATTTAAACACATTAAATAAGAATAAAATCTTGACTATTCACCCTTGTGGTTAACGTTTCCAGCGCTCTTTGCTCCTTCGTGGAGGCCCGAGCCCTTACCCGACCGCACTTCCCTTCTGCGTGGACGGCCCCCCCGAGGGCAATGTCTGTGTGTTACGGCGCAGACATGCTAGTAAACCCTTCCAGGTTGTGTGTGTCCGAAGTTACTGTTTTGCTTTCATTAACAAGTTAATTTGCTGGGTAAAGCACTCTAGGTGGGTAGTTTCCCCGTCAGCGCTGAACAAATGCCCTCTTGCGTGCATTGTCCGTGGTCAGAGTCCGCGGCCATTCTTAGCTGTGTTCTCGCCGCGGTGCGTTTCCTTCTGGTTGCTTGGAATATTTTCTCTTTGTCACTGGCTTTGAGCAATTTAATTATGATGTGCCTTGATGAAGTTTTCATCATGTTCTTTGGACTCCGGGATTTGTTGTAATTCCTGGATCTGTAGGTTTACAGTTATCATCTAATTTAGAAGATTTGGGGCTGTTATTTCTTTGAATATTTTTCTGAACTCCTCTCTTTTGGAGACACGAATTGTATGTATGTTAGGCCATTTAAAGTGTCCCACAGCTCACTGACATTCTTTTTATTAAAAAAGATTTGTTTTTTTTCTCTCTTTGTTTTATTTTGGTTAATTTCTATTGCTGTGTCTAGGATTAATTACATGTTTCTTGTTTAATGTCAATTTGCCGTTAATGTCATCCCAGTGTTCTTTTCATTTCACACATTGTTGTTTTCATCTCTAAAAACTTGATTTGGGTCTTCTTTATGTCTTCCATATCTCTACATAACATTCAAACATACCATATACAGTTTTAATAACTTTTAATATCTTTGAGAATGCTAAGACCTATCTCCAGGTCTGAGTTGATTTTGACTGACTGAGTATTCTCCTTGTTTTCTTGCCTTTTCGCATGTCTGGAAATATCTGATTGGATGCCAGATATTGTCTATTTTATCTTGTTGGGTCCTAGATATTTTTTGTGGCTATAAACATTCTTGGACTTTGTTTGGTAAACAGTTGAGTTACTTGCACACAGTTTGATCATCTCTGGGCTTGCTCTTACGATGCGTTGGGTGGGGGCATGGTAACTTTTATTCTAGGACTAATTTTTGCCCACTACTGAGGCGAGACCTCCCCGAGCACTTAACCAACGCTCCATGAATGTTGAGCTTTCCCGTCTGGCTGGCTGGACCAGGCACTGTTCCCCGCCCTGGAGAGTGTCAGGCGCTGTCACCACTAACCGTGACGGATGGTTCTTCCCCAGCCCCTGGCTGTTTCTGCAGAGGCCTGGGCGGATCAAGTCTCAGATGAAAGCTGAGGGGCGCTCTGCAGGTGTCTGGGTTCTGTCTCTGCACAGCAGTCCTTGCCGGTGTTCTGTCCCAAGCGTTCTACCCACCTTGGTCTCCCTGAACTCTCGGCTCTATCTCCTCAACTGAAGGAGTCTGCGAGCTCCCACCTGGTGCCATTTTCATGCCATGGCTTGGGGACGCTCTCAGGGAGGTCAGCTGGGTAATGGTGGGGCTCACTTACTTGTTTCCATATTCTCAGGGGTTATTGTGTTTTGTTGCCTGATGTCCAGTGACGTGAGAACTCTTGTTTCATATATTTAGTCCAGTTTATTTTGGTTGTTTCGGGCAGGAGGGTAAATCCAGTTACTAGTACTCAATCTTGTTTGGGAGTAAAAGTTTTCATCCTCTTTTAAAATCTAAAATATACTTTCAGTTATAAAATTAGTTCACATTCATTATAAAACAATTAGAAAATAAGGAAAATATAAAGAAGAAAACAAAATCACTCTTAATGGCCTCACTCATTCATAACCACTATTAATATTTTGGTCTGTATTTTTTTTTTTGATCTGCCAACTTTTCATTTTTTTCTCTGCATATGTGTGCGTGTAGCAGGGTCACAAATCACTTCACTCCATCAGCTGTGCAAACAAAACAGCACTTCCTTATTTTCCTACTTAATTAATCTGATCTTTCTTGACAGGTGCCATCTGCTGAATGATAAGAAGGGGGAAAAAGAGTACAGCCTTAGTAACCTTACCAAAACGCAAGAATTTAAACAGTTCTTTGAGAAACTCCTGATTCTTAGGCCAAAGTGCTTGGCCAATCAGATTTCTTACTGTTCCGTCCTCTACTCTGCTGAGATTGTGGCTGGGGGGTGGGGGGTGGGGATGGGCTGTAGGATTTCTGGGCCATCTTGTTAGCCAGGAAGAAGCCCACACCTGTTCTCCAGGTTCTCTTGGATTTTGGCAGCAAATAGCTGCCCCGTGGGGTGGTGGCTGCTGAGGGCAATGACTGTGGGCGACCAGATCGCATAGGGGTCACATCAGGTCTTGGGGCCATTGTAAGGACTTCAGCTTTTATCCCCAGTGAAACAGAGGGGCCAGTGAGTGGTTTCCCAGCAGTGAGCAGAGGCAAAAAGCCCAACTGCAAGTGGGAAGAGAGAAGTTAGAGACCAAGAATCGATACTTTCAGAGTCTTACTGGAGAAGGAGGGATATGGAATGGGGAATAAAGAGATTCTTTTCCTGACGGGATATAGTGGGACTCGTCTGCCAGAGAGGGAGATGAGGGATGCCGGTGGGTGGCTGAAGTCGGGGAGCTGGTACAGGAGGGCAGGCTTGGCCTGTGGGCACGACGGCGGAGCAAGTGGCCAGGCATATGTGCTGGGAGCCTATTGACGTTCTCAGATGACTTCTGTTTCTCAGTGAAATAGGAAATGAGTTCATCGGCAGAGGGTGATGTCCTGCAATGGGGAAGGAAGGGTTGAGGTTTAGAGAATGGAGTGAGCATGCCGTGGGGTCGCCAATCTGCCTGAAGGCAGCACTTGAGTTCGGGCTGCGAAAGTGAAGTGGGACCAGTCCCCACGTTTGTGACTTTTCCTTCAGCTTCATTCGACCTAACGGGTGCTGGCACAGTGTTTGAATTAACCAGGTTCAAGGTTGCTTATTGCATTGTGAAGACAACGAAGGGGGAGAGAGGTGAGGGAGCTGAAGATACTGAGTGTGGGCTGCAAGGATGGACCGTGGAGTCCCCGCAGGGGTGGGCGGGGCGCTGAGGAGGACCCTGCAGAGAGCGGGTTCCGGCAGAGCCAGACGTTGGAGAGAGATGCTCTTGGTCGTGGTGCATCTTAAATCTTCTGGGAGTGGAGGAGGGTGGAGGGTGGGGCTGGATTAGGAGGTGAGCAGAGGCTTATGGGGATCCCAAGGGATTACCTGGGAGTCCCAGGTGTCTTTGGTGGAGAAGGATTGGGGTGAACTGAGTTAACCACACTCTTTTGGCTTGAATTTTGCCCATTTCCTTGGTGTGAACACTCTCTCCGTGGCTCAATTCAAGCTACCGATGGTTTAACAACTGGCTTGCAGAATGCCTGAGAATCTGTCAGCTCCTGAAAAACTAGGGCAAGCCCGTTCCAGCAGCAAAGCACTGGGTCCTGGTGGTCTCCAGAGCAGGCGGCTGGAGGGATGTGGGGGTGGGGGAGGGAGGCGTGGAGAGCTCCAATCCCTTTTTGCTTCTGTCACAGAGTATGGAGAAATGGGTGGCCTATTTAAATGACTTTTAATGTGCATTTTTCTATATCTTTGTGGTGAGTCACCAAGGTCCCTCCTCCAGGAAGCGCCTGTCACCTTGGCTGCTGGGAGCGCCTTCAGCTGTCAGCTCCTTCAGGGTCTGCTCAGCTGCCAAGAGCCACCTCGCCCAAGGTCATGACCCTGGGCAGCCTCCTCCAATGACACACCAGTGCAGGGGTCTAAAGGTCAGCCAGCTCTGCCCCACTGAGAACACCCCCAGCGCAGGCCCTCCCTGTGGGAGCTGCCACCGGGTCCCTCTGCCCTGTGCCTCTCTCCTCTCCCTCCCACAGCTGGGAGCCCAAGGCCAGCCCCCAGAAAACGTCCCGTCCGGTTGCACACTAAGTCCATCAGACGCTGCTTCCCAAAGAACCCAGCGAGGTATGTGCCCTGCCCTGGAGACCAATTCCTCCAGGCTTAGCCAGTGTGCTAGGGAGGCCAGCTGCCTGGGAGCTAGTGCCTCTCTGATAACTGGGGGCTGGAACGCAGGCCTCTTTTTTTTTTTTTTCTTTTTACAGGCATTGACTGAATCACTTCCTTTGTGGAGTGTCTGCTTGAACTACTTCCTTTCTCTGGTTTTCCGTTGAGGTGTTGGTCTTTTTCTTATTGATAGGAGAGTGTGTGTGTATATATATGCTGTATATATAAAACCGTCATAAAGGTTTTTTTATACTCACCTGAAGATATATGTTTATTGATTTTAGAGACAGAGGAAGGGGGGCGAGAAGGGGGGAGAGGGAGAGAAAGAGAGAAATATCGATGTGAGAGAGAAACACCAATCGGCTGCCTCCCATACACACCCTGACTGGGAACCAAACCTGTAGCATTTTCTTTTTTTTGGTGTACGGGCCGATGCTGTAACCAAGGGAGCCACCCAGCCAGGGCCCACCATGCAGATTTCACTCTATGCTTTTCATACGTGGTTAACGAAATGTTCTCCGGTTCCCCCATCTGTGGCGAGCATCTCTTGCGGTTAAGAGCACAGGCTACCATTTCCTAACCATGTAGCTTTGGGGCCGTTCCTTCACCCAACAGAGCCTTCGCTTTCTCATCCGTAATTGTGGGCAACTGTGGGCAATTGTGGGCAATACTTGGCAGGCTTGTTACGGGCACCAAATGAGTTAACAAAGTGCTTATAACAGCGCCTGGAAGACGACGAATGTGAGATAATTATTTGCTTTCGTTATTAGTGCTCACATTCTGTTTCCTGTCGGCCATACGGAGATTACACGTCATGTAGTCAAAACGATCTAGTGCGGCTTTTGCCTTTGGAGTGATGCTCAGCAACAACTTTACTTCAAGATCATATAAATATTTACCACAGTTTTCTTTTTAGCACTTTTGTGGTTTTATTCAAAATGCACATATTTTAAATATATGTATCTTACAGCCATCCAGAATCCATAAAGTGTTTTTTTTTGTCATGAGGTTTAAGATTATACAGTCGACACGTTATTCCCTGAGATTGGGTGGCTTAGTCTCCCCGTCTGGGTGTCAGTGGGCCGCTTCTCACAAAGTGCTGGAATTCCAAACGTGTCCCAGCCCCGCTTGCTGGCCTGACCCTGGAAGTCACACCCGGCAGGCAGTGGCACGCTCATGTGTAAACGTGTAACGACTCACTCTCAGGGTCAAAGGCCCTGATCGCCAGCGTTTGCCAATCTTCCTAGTGGAAATACACCCACTGTGGCCAGTTGCCAACTGCCAGCCCGAAGTCACCGCACTGGGATGGGGGAGAGAGACACACAGCAAACTGTCACATGATATCTCCCCTCTACACGAGGACAGACAGAAATAACCTTGAGAGCAGAGGTGACAGCAAAGTGTAGTAATGGTCTTCAATATTCACCACCTTTGTTTCTAATAGTTAATTGTACGTTTATATCATTTATTTATTCTAAATTAAATTTGTTGGGGTAACATTGGTTAATAAGATTATACATTACTTTTTAACAATGGCTGTGCTTAACAACCCGACTGCAAAATTCCTGAACCTGTAAGTCAGCTCTTGGGAACAAGGGTAGGCCCCCCACTCCCCACCCCCCACCACAGGGCAAAACCCCAGGCCCCTCCCATCGCTTCCTGGGAGGCCCCGTTTGGGCCACGGACTGCCCCCTCGCCCCATGCCAGCTCCTCGGAAGCTCTCCCAGGAACCCAGATGGGCCTGCTGCCCCTCCTGAGGCTCCCTGACTGCACACCTCACCCTCTTCCTCTCTCCTCCTCTTCCTCCCCCCTTCCCTCCTCCGGCCCCGCCAGCCCTGTGTGGCAGCCTGCTGGCCGCTGGCATTTCCAGTTAGTTTGGCATCCTGGGGAGAGCATTCACCATCGCGTGAGCTTGAGTGCAGGAGACGTCAGGCAGGGCAAAGGGGAAACAGTACAGTGGTCGCGGGGTGCAGACAAGGCCCGGGTTTGATCCTGTGGCTCTGAGTCACCGCGGTGTGACCTCAGGCAGGTGACTCAAGCTGAGCCTTGGAGTCTTCATCTGTAAAGTGACAACCGATACCTCCTAGGTGGTTGTGAAGACTGGATGAGCTAAGAAACACACTTGCAACAGTGTCTGGCATGTACCCAAGGACCGAGAGCTTTTTTCTTCTGCGTCAGGAAACAGTAAACTTTGAGACGCTGAAAGCAAAGATGGTCGTTGTCTGCCATCTGGTGGTCAAAGCCTGTCATTTCATCACAGATCCCAGCCTGTGTCCAGGTCGGTAGTTGTCCACTTGAGGCCTATGGACCCACAGGGGACTGCTGGGAGTGTCTGCCCTCCTCCCCCCATTTCAGCCCCTTGGCCCCTGCAGGATGCACCTCCTCAGGAAAGAGGAGGATTTAACGGGCCAGGCTTCTTCTCTCCCACCTGTCTCCGAAGCCTTGGGGGACCCTTGCAGGGCTGATTAACAGAGCTGTTCCCACAGCGGCTGGGAGGGGGCTGCAGGGGGTTTGGGGCCTGGAGATGGGGTCTGCTGTGAGACCCGCCCCCTGTGTGTGGGTATGTGTCTTTGTTTTCTTTCCTCTCGAGCACATTCCCTCCCCTTCTGGGTCAGGGCTTCTTAGTGGGCTTTCATTGTTAGGCTGCATAGCTGTATATTGCTAGGCAGACTTGTGACCTTGTTTTTCTGTATTTGGAGATCAGCTATGGTTTTAGGAGACAACGGGTAGACTTGCGATGGTGAATTCATGTGTCAACTTGACCGGCCGTGGGGAGCCACAGTGTTAAACACTATTAAACACTAATTTTTACAGATCAAACACTATTTCCAGGTGTGTCTGGGATGGTGTTTCCAGAACAGATTGCCATTTGAAAGGCTAGCCTCAGTGACTTAGAGGGCGCTCCCCAAATGTGGGTGGGCAGCATCCAGTCTGCCCAGAGGCAGAATACAGCGAAGAAGCATGGAGGAGGCAGGAATTTGCACCGCTCTGGCCCCTCCGCTTGAGCTGAGGCATCTCAGCTCTTCCTCTCCTACCTGTGGACTGGCTGTTGGTTGCATTTTCACCTTTATTGTTTCTCTGGGACTTGGCCTGAATCACCCACTGGCTGCTCTGGGTCCAGCTTGCTGTTGGCAGACTAATCAGGTGGTCCAGTTCCTCGTTAGAAATCTCCTTTCATGTCTCTGCCTGTACCTGGGCCTGTGTCTGTAGTTACCTGTATCTATCTGCCATCTCTCTCTTACTGGTTCTCTTTCTCTGGATGACTCTAAGTCAATGGCCCAGCACTTCTGCTGTGCCCAGCAGAGCTGTTAGGGCAGGCAGGCAGAAGTAGCAGCTGAAAGTCACCTGGGACCTAGTGAAGTGTCGCGTCTGAGGCAAATGGATGAGGCAGATGACTTCTGCTTCATTTAACCTTGTGGTTTTATTATTCATTGACTCCCCCACCCAAGCCCACTATTGCTGCTATTAATTCAATTACTGAATGGGTTATAAACCCGCTAGTGGTGGTTTCCAGTTGTGATAGGCTGAACCCGGTATCTCTCCTACGTGAACGAGCTGGCGTTCCTCCGCAAGAAGCCCTATCTCCTCTTACTCTCTCTCTCTGAACGTCGGCATAAACACGAACTTGTATTTACTCAGGACGTCCAGCGGAGTGCCAGCTGGCTTCTATCTTTGGACAATGGCTGGATACTGCTCAAGCACTTCCTTAATTTTCACCCAGCCATCCCAGCCCCTCCTTGTCATTCCCTACCCCGGCCTCAGGTCATCTGTTTCTCTGACGAGGTCCCCTCTGGAGGAGAATGGTACTCAGAAATGACACCGGACACTCGGTGTGCTCACTGTAACGGGGTGTCCTTGCTTGCTGTCTTTTCCCTGCTTCTTTCTCTGATATTGCCCTCGTGATCTCTGGGTTAGTTGCGAGGGCACCCAAATTCCATTAGCCACTCTGCAAGTGTTTTCCATTTGCTGACGTAACCACATCGACTTCCTGGGAGTCCCCATGGGCTGCTCGCCTCTCTTCTACTCGCCCACCTGCTCCTCCTGTGCCCGGTGATCTTCGATTGTGAGCTTTCGGCTTGCCCTCCCTCTGGGGACATCCTCCGTCCTGAAGTGCGGACGGAGAGCATTCGCTTCATCTCAGTAGGAAGTGATGGCCCCGGGTGGGGATCACCTAAACCTCCCTGGCAGGTCTGCTGCCTCTGCAGGGCGTCCGGGGCAGCTCCTGTCTGCAGGATGTCGAAGTGGAGCACCCCTGTGGTGCTGCCGCGCCCTGTCCTCGGGACCCCCCTGCCCCTCCTGGGTGCCTGGTGCTCAGCCTCTACTGTGTAGCTGTTTTCTCTCCTCGTCTTGGTGTGAGATCTGTTAGGCCTCAAAGAATTTGTTCTGCAACGTGAGGCCAAAAGCAGAATTTTGGCTTTTAGTGTTCATGTTTCGTAACTTGGCTGCCGCCTCCAAAACACTGTTGTGTAACACTGGAGATACTGGATGCTCGATATTTATAGGAATGGCTTTAGAATTGCACCCTGTAATCGGATGCTTGCTGTTGGCTTTCGGCAAACAGTCTATTAAGTTTAGGAGTTTCCTTCTAGCCCAGTTTAGTTTTTGATCCTTCAATTCATTGTTTCAATTAGTTCTATCTATTGTTTCCTTAATATCGGCACAGCCTTGTTTTCCTGAAATAAAAATAAGTTCATATTGTGTTTGTTTAATACAACTTCAGTTTAATTTTGTAAGGCTTTACTTATTTTTCCATCCATCTTAAGAAAGAAAAGCTGATCATTTATTTCTCTTTAAAACATAACCTCAGAAAGCTTTGATATCAAGGACACATCGACCTCACGGAGCTAGCCGAGGAAATGCCCCACGTGTTCTCCCAACGCTTTGACGCCGCCGACATGGCCCTTGCTCGAGAGTTAGCGAGCACTCAGCTGTTACCCGCCCGGGCCCGGAGCTCCCCCGCGGCGCCCACCGCCACGCGGACATCTATTTTGAAGATTGTGTTTATTTGTTGTCAGAGAGAGGGAAAGGGAGGGAGAAGGAGAGAAACGTCGCCCAGCTGCCTCTCATTCGCACTCCGTCTGGGAATCAAACCTGCAACCCAGGCCTGTGCCCTGACCCGGAATCAAACTGGCGACCTTTCGCTTTGCAGGACGACGCCCAGGCAACTGAGCCACACCGGTCAGGGCCATTTAGATATCGGAAACTTTAAAATTGGGGTCTTGCTTCTGGTCATCCTGAAACCTGGGTAATTTGGAACAGCTCTGCTTTTGACGGCAGCAAGAAAAGCTGGATTCAGAAATCATCTTGAAGGTATTGGAGACGTACTGGACATAATGGGACAGAGAAGAATGACTGGGCTAGGCAGAGCTTGGCAGATGCGATAAACCAGGGAGGTGAGCCTCAGCTTTCTGGGTTGCCTCTCCCTGGGGCGGGGATCGCTAATTCTGGGGGGCGGTGCTGAGAGACTGGAGGGCGCTTTCTCTAAGAGTGACACGTCCTGTAGTCTGATCATCCTGGATATTATCCCTTTTTCTCTGGCCGTCTGCAGCTGCACCAGGACGTGTCCAGGGGTATGTGTGCGTCCTGCGCTTTTCCGGCTTCCGCTTAAAAACGTCCTTAAATCTGCGCTTCCTCCCTTCCATCCTTCCGGGCACATTCTGGGGCACGATTTCTTCAATTACTATTCTGCCCCGCTGATAGGTACTGTCGGTTATCATTTTGCCTCTTTACACACGTATTTACACATGTGTGAAGACGGTGTCTACATATATGATGGACCTTCTTAGTCTTCTATTCCTCTTGGCAACCCCCCCCCCCTTTATAGAACTGACATAGAAGATCGTGTGAATTTAAGGCGCACAGTGTGATGATTTGAGACGTATATACGTACATGGTGAAAGGATGAACACTACGGGGCAGGTGGACACCCCCGCCAGCTCATGCAGTCACCATTCCCCACCCCCGCCGCCCCGGGGGAGACGCTCTCCTGGAGGCTCCGGAGGGAGCGCAGCCTGGCTGACGCCGGGTTGCAGATTCCTGTCCTCAGAGTTGCCAGAAGAATGTTTGTGGTTTCAGCCGCCTGGATGTGGTACTTCGTTACCACAGAGCAGACACAATGCGCAGGCTTGGGGCCACAGTGGTGGTGGAGGGGAGGGCGTGGGGCTGGGGTGGCCAGGCGCAACAGAGGCGGGGCTGGTGACCAGTGTGAGGGTCACGCTCTCTCCTGGCAGCGGCTGTGGTGTCTCCCCAGAGGCCATAATGTGACCGAGTATCAGCAGGCTCCGATCAGGAGGACCAGGGAAGTTTACTTAGCAGTGGGCGCTCAGCCCCCTGTGTAGATGGTTCAATGCATGGACCATGCCCCCTCTCCCCATCCCCCCCTTTTGTTGCACTTATGTGACGGAGTCATGGGCTTTTCTTTTTTTTAAGTGTTGATCATTTTACTTAAAAAGAAGCAACAGATTTTATTTATTTATTTTTAAAGGGAGGGGAAGGAAGAGAGAGGGAGAGATAAACATCCACCAGTTGCCTCTTACGCGCCCCCTGCCGGGGACCTGGCCCGCAACCTAGGCATGTGCCTTGACTGGGAATCAAACCAGCGACCTTCTGGTTCTCGGGCTGGCGCTCAGTCCACTGAGCCACACCAGCTCGGGCCATCTTACTTTTTGAAAAGTCTACATTTTCGTTTCTTGCAGAACTTTTAGTATAATTTTAGAAAGAAACCCCTCCTTGCCATTTGTTCGGCGCGCCATCCGTTTCCCCCGCAGTCCCGATGAGCCGCTTCTGCAGGCAGAGAGGGGCGGTGGGCCGTGGGTGCACGGATTTTCCGCGGCTGCCCGCGCTACAGGCATGGCGCGCGGGCTCCACAGCCCTGTCCGCAGCACCGCGGAGTCGGTGGTGAAGAGACACGGAAACAGACTCCCGTGAGCCTCTTAGGTTTGACCTCACTTGATAACAGGTGTCCAGGAGGGGCTAAAATGTAGAGGTTTCCGCGCCTCGCGAGTGAAGCCCCGGGGCTGTTCCCGTTGCAGGGTAGCAGGGCGGCCCGTGGAGCCCATGCGGCCCGGGCACCACGGTGAGCACAGAAACCGAAGCGAGTGAGGGGCCCGAGGCTCTGGGACCAGTGAGGCCGAGGGAGTTTGCACCGGTCTTAAGAGGCCGAGGATCCAATTCTGTTTGTTAGAGTTTTCAGAGCTCTGCCAAAATTCTGTCTTGACTTTTATTTCCTTAAACAGATGTATTTTGAGGCCTGTGGGTGACAATGTACGGTCACGTCAATATCTGGGTGCCCGTGGGCCTGTTACTGTTTTGCTTTCCCACGCGTTTTGGTCTCTTTGCAGGATGATTGCAGGACAGGCCTTGTTTTTGTCCTCTAGTGCTTCCAAACAGAGGTGGAAGTCCTCCTCCGGCCACCAGAGGGCGCCAGAACTCCACGGCGCCCTCCCCCAGCCTGGGGAGCCAGAGGAAGCCTCGGTGAATTTTCCCTCCCCGCCGCAAAAGGCTGGGGGTGCTCCTGGGCTCCCCTTCCAGCAGCCACCGGCCCCCACCAAAGCACGGGGGTCCATCCCTTCTTCCTTAGTCTTACGGCTGATTTTCAACAGGAGTAAGGGGAGCCAGAGGCATTCAAACGGTGTCTTTAAACTGCTCCAAAAAAATAGCCGCTGAACTAGGGTTTTCCATGCAGAGAAAATGCCCTTCAAGACTAAGGGTAAAATAAAGACATTTTCCGACAGAAGCAGGGAGAGCTTGGCATGAGAAGACCCACACTGGAGACAATATTAAAACAGGCAAAAGGATAAACTCAGGAGGGAGGTCAGAGGCGCAGGGAGGCGTAAAGACAATAAAAACAGTAACTACGCAGGCACATATAATCAACGTTGAAAGCTTAGAGCAACAGTAACACCCTGCTGGGTTAAAACAGGGACAGAACGAAGACGCCTGGTGACGGCGGCTTATTATTTGCGAGTGGGTAGATAGAGAGTTAAAGTGTTCTACGATTTTGCATTGTTCATAAAAGTGTCACTTAATATGAGATTTTGATAAGCTCAGGAAGCCTGTTCTGATCTCTAGGGTAACCACTGAAAGAATAATAAAAGTCTACCTAACTTCCAGGCTCACAGAGTGAAAAAAAAAGCAATAATAAAAAATAATTCATTGAAAGTAGATTGTAAAAGAGAGAGAAAGGAATATAGATCAAGTGGGAGAGTGTAAAGAACTTATTAAACCCCAATAGCTTGGTGATTATGTGTATTTAAACCTAAATATGTGAATAAGTACATTATATAGGAACACCTAGAGGCTTCTGTTTCCAACCAGCATGGAGTGACAGGGACCAGATGTGTCCCCCAAATGGACAAACTATGCAAAGCTATGGGTTTTAAGACTCAGGGAATCAGGCGATGAAGAGCAGTGACCCCTGAGAGGTGAGAATAACCGAGGGGAGCTGCTGTGTCACCCCGGCACGCTGCCAGCCCGGGTCCCGTGGTGCAGCCTGGTGGCCCCGTGGAGTGAGGAGGACAAGGCCTCAGAGTTCTCAGGACGGGGGACAGGGGGTCGGAGAGGACAAGGCTGTGCACAGACAGGAGGACCCCAGGGACCAGCGCGGGCCCCTCCTGCGCAGTCAGCTCAGCAGCGATTAGTGCGCGCACGCGAGAAACTGCCGGAGTCTAGGGATAGGGTCCCCCAAAGAAAAGAGGGGCAGGCCTCAGTGTGCCCGCAGAGCTGGGAAGAGAGCCTGCTCCCAGCAGCCGCACTGAGGAGCTCGGACCTTTGTGAGGCGTGGTCGCGCACACGAGGGCTCTGCCTCAGTCGTGGGAAACAGGCAGTCTGACACGGAGCAGGCTCTGGTCTACGCCAGTGGGAAGTGGGCATGGCTGGGGGGGCAGCCGTGGGGGGGAAATGGAGACAACTGTACTTGAGCAACAATAGAAAATAAAACACAATGTAAAACAAAAGAAAACAAAAATCTTAACAGGAAGACCCAGGATGATCCTGTATTTCTGAGGCCTGAACAGCATCCAAGGATGAAGCTCAAGAATATTAAGGAATGCAACAATATCCCACACCCAACGAGGCAGAATTTGCACCTGTTATTTAAGCAAACTTCACCAGGCATGCAAGGAAGCAGAAAAATGCAGCCTACAATGGAGAAATCAATCAATCAATGGAAACCGACCCCAAACCGACACAGGTTAGAATTAGACAAGGATGTGAAAGCAGTTATTGTAACTGGCGTTCCCTGTGTTCCGAAAGTTAAGTTCAAACATGGAGGATGTAAATGGCTCAAGTCAAATTTCATAGATGAAACAATTTGTCAGATGAGAAATACATTGAATGGTATTAGCTAGCGTTTGGGTGTTGCAGAGGAAAAGATTAGGGGACTTGAAATGATAGCAATAGAAACAATCTAAAAGGAAACAGGGAAAAGAGAATAAAAAAGTGAAAAGCACCATTAGTGAGCTGTAAGGCAATTTCAGATGGCCTGATGTATGGGTAATTGGAATCCTGCAGGGAGAGGAGAAAGGGAGAAGACACGCAAAAAATTTCGAAGATATAATAGCTGAAATTGTTTCCAAATTTGATGAAAACTATAAACTCAGCTCCCCTAAGGAACTCAACAAGCTCTAAGCACAAAAAACCTGGGTAAAACTACCTGAAAGCACTTCCTAATGAAATTGCTCAACACCAGTGATAGAGAGCAACTCGGAAAAGCAGCCAGAGGAAAAAAAAGGCATTTTCAGAGAAACAAAACTGAAAATGACAGCGGATTCCTCATCGG
This sequence comes from Desmodus rotundus, assembly GCF_022682495.2. NCBI lineage: Eukaryota > Metazoa > Chordata > Mammalia > Chiroptera > Phyllostomidae > Desmodus > Desmodus rotundus. Next base: position 135,248,239 of record NC_071393.1, on the reverse strand, counting down.
AAACAATCAAAGCAAGAAGACAGTGGAGCAAAAAAACATGCCGGAAGCATGAAAAGAAAAAGCCTAGACTTCTAGAGCTAATGAAAACATCTTTCAAAAATGACGGTGAAATAAAGACCTTTGCAGAGGAACGAACGCCGAGCAGCTTCATGAGTTGCAGGAGACGTTAAGGGAAATGTCGTAGGAAGGAGAATCAGACTGCGCAGAAACGCAGCTCTCCCGGGGGAACGACAGTCTCCGCCGTGCTAATTGTATCGGTAAATCCATAGGATTGGGAAAATTACTCACATCCTGTAAAAGGAAAGGTAGTAACGACATGTTGTTGGTTTTATACATTTACAAAAGGAAAATGTATGACCACAGTAGCACAGAAGTCATGACCAAGGACACGGAAGGCTGCGATTGTACGTTTCTTATTTTGCACACAAAACGGTCTATCATTAAAGGCAGAGCATAGCACATTAAAGGTGTGCACTGTAATCTTTAAAGTTAGAGCAAACATTATAGAGACCTAGTAAGGCAAAACGGAGAAATGATAGAATGAAAAGCACTCGAGTAGCCCAAAAGAGGGCAGGGAACAAGGGGTAAAGGGCACAGAGAATGGATGGAATCGAGAACAAACACCAAGAGAAGTTCAAACCTCAACAAAGCTATGAGTTTAATCACAGTAAATGTTAGTGATCTAAATAAACAAGCTGGGTGTTGGGGAATGACCACGTTTCCATCAGAGTTTTTAAATACTTTATTTATTTATTTTTTAAGAGAGAGAAGAAGGGAGGGAGAAAGAGAGGGAGAGAAACACTGATGTACAAGAGAGACATTGCTGGGTTGCCTCTTGCACGCCCCCAACCGGGGACCTGGCCCTCAGCCCAGGCGGGTGCCCTGACTGGGAGTCGAACTGGCGACCTTTTGGTTTGCGGGACAGAGCCAATCTACTGAGCCAGGGTTGTTTTGAATGCTTTCTGACTCTCTGGCACAGATAATTAGGACTCTTCTTGTCCCAGGCCTGTTACCAACTTGGAGATTCAGTGTAAGAGCTAAAAAGTAAACATTGAAAAATTAGCTCATACGGATACTTCCAATTTCATTCCAACACCGTGGGGGTCTTCCCATCATTTCCTGTTGCATTTTTGTTTCCCCTTGTCCTACAGAGAAGCCTGGTTTTCAATAATGTCCACGTGTTCAGTTTTTGTTCGGTCCTCCACTGCACAGAAAACAGCTTAAGAATTGCAGCAGCCGACAATAAACTTCTCAGTAAAGTTCAAGGTCTCTTTTAGTTCTTCTCACCCCCAAACAGATGAGTGTGTTTACGAAGTACTTGGATTAATGCTTTTTGTCTTCTATGTGGTGATGTCATCAGACACACACACACACACACACACACGCACTTATATCCATTTCCTTCTGTTTGAACTCAGTTTCAGGGTTCCCCCCAAATCTTGTTGATTTAATTTAATTTTATGAATGTGTTACATAATAACATGGTCAAAAGTCAAATAACTTAAGAAGGCATCTTCAGAGACGTCTCAATCTCGCTTACTATGAGTGAATCTGGGCATCTGAAAATATATTTAAGTTTTTTGCTCTTACAGCTTACCAATTTCACCGGTTTCTGCTTTTTTTCTATTTCCTTTTGCAGGCCTTCATAATTTTCTCAATTTCTCTTGTGAAAATAGGCTATGGAAACTTCTTGTCTTTGCTGGGACCAATTTTTAGAAATTGTGCTTTCTTAGAAAAATATCCATTTCACCTAACTTTTCATTTATTTTCATAGAGTTGGGCAGAGTGGTCCCTGACGGCTTTTACAACTGCTCTCCCGCAGGTCCAGCCTTCTCCCCGCGTCCGATTTGTACGCCTGTGCCTCGTCCTTTTTCTCTTCATAATAGAAGGCTTCTCTAGTTTGTTACTTTTTTCAAAGGATCTGAATTTAGACTTACGCGTTCCATAGCTTTTTCTACTTTCTACCTCACTAATTCTTCTTAAAGAATTGAGATGCAAGTGGCATAACATTCAATTAACCATTTCGAAGCGTGTAATTCAGCGGTATTTAGTCTTCATTATGTTGTGCAAACGTCATTCTCTCTGGTTTCGAAATCTGTCATCGCCCCATAGTATGAAAAACGCTGCTGGAGACACTGGTGTCCAAGTTTCCGTGTGGATGTGTATTTTCATTTCTCGCTGGTGGAACCCTGGGGTGGTGGAACTGCTCAGTCACAGGGTGGCTTGGGAGGACCTGCCTGGCTGGTTTTGCAAAGTGGCTGCGTGGCCGCCTCCTCACTTTCTGCTGCTCTGTTATTTCCTTCCTGAGCAGTCCTTCGGTGACTTTCTGCATCTCCTAGTTCTTCTGAGTTGGGAGTTTCGGTCCCTAATTTTCATTATTTTGTTTTCGCTGGTAGACATATTTGAAGTCATGACTTTCGTCTCTGTCTTAAAACCGTCCCCAAGAGGCTGATGTGTAATGTTGCCGTCCCACAGGTTGCCTTTCACCTGAGGGTTGTTCGGGGCACACGTTACACTGGGGCACACGTTACATTTCCAGGCAGAAAGTTTGTTTTTCACTCTCACTTTTCACACCTGCTGTAATCAACCAAGTTGATCTGTGTCATTTCCACGTAATGCAAAGTATCGTGACAATGTGTGTGTGTGTTGGTGAATGTTTCACATATGTTTGTGAAGCAGGTCTGCTTTCTTTTGTTGTAAAGTAAGATCTTCCTTATCGCTTATCCTAGCTGTTTTCTAAGCCTCCTGGTTTTCTCCTGTTTGCCTGACCAAGTGCAGTGTGTTGCCTCCAACCAGCAGAGCGTCTCTCCCCATCTCTCCCCGTCTCTATTTACAGCTCCTGCAGTTTCCTCTCCGCGCGGCCACGGGGCACACTCCTGCCGGTCAAGTCTCCATCGGCCTGGTAACGTAACGTAACATCTCTGTCCTGTTAAATGCTCTCGGCCCGATTTCTCCCCTGTCCAATGTCAGTCCAACCCTGCTTTTGGGTGGTTTGCATCACCTGCTGCACCCTTTGCCTGTCCCAGGACTTCGTCTTTCTCGGTCACTCTGGCCGCTCTGGAAGCTGAGTGGGAAACCTTCTTCTTTGGGTGGATGAGTTCAGCCTGTTCGTATTCACCGCTGTGAGGGATATGCTGGTCTCCACGCTGCCACTTTCTTGTACATGGTGTTTATTGTGCTTATTGCATTATATCGATTCACTTTCTTTCCCTATGTGATCTGTTTTCTTTGTTCCCATTTTAAAAGCATAACAACTTCGTTTGTTCTTTTTTTTGGTAAACAGCTTTTTTGGTATCTAGTTTCGTACAATTCACCCACTTCAAGGGTGCACTTCAATGGTTTTTGGTGTATTACATTATTACTTTTTAAAAAAATGGTGGTAAAAACATATGATATAAAAGTTATCGTTTTAACCGTGTGAAAGTGTAGAACAGTGCGGTGGCATGAAGATCCTTTGCGATGCTGGGCAACCCCCACCACTATCTCCAGAACTTCGTCAGCCCCCCAGACAGAGGTTCCGCCCCCACGAAGCAGCAGCGCCCCACCCGTCCCACTAGCCCCCGGCACCCTCCAGTCCACTTCCTGTCTCTGTGACCCTGCTCCTCTGGGGACCTCTGCCAAGCGGAACCTCAGAGCATTTGTCCCTTCTTTTGACTCCGCAGAACGGTCTCAAGGCTTGTCCACAACGCAGTGTGTTTCAGCTGTTGGGTTTCTCGGTCAAGTTAGGGAAGTTTGTGTTTTTGTTTGATGGGCTGTTTCTACTCTAGTGTCTTTTATAATGTTTAATTAGCTCGAGTCCTATGAAACTCATGTTTGTAGGTCAAAGATGGTCAGACAGTGGCAACTGCAGACAGTGCAAACTAACATTATTTGGTTTGTCAACGTTAAGCGACACCCTTTTTCTCCCACCTATTTATGTGACAATCAATGAATTCATGCCATTGTCTCCTTTCTCTGTCGCTTCTCCCCCCTCAAGCTGCGTTCTTCCTACTTTGTCGGAACGTATAACGTCCATGTGTCATCCTTGCAGATCCGCAATTAAACACGCTAAATAATGATCATTACCCGCCTCCTAGCAGACTCTGCGGGGAGTGGAGTGTACGCTATTTCCTGGGTGCGTGTGCACTTGAGCCCGTTTTTCATAGCCTGGGTGGTTGAAGCATGGCTCAGCCTGATAATCTCTGCAATTTCCACTGCAGCTCGTTCAGGTGTCCCGCGATGTCAGGTTGCGTACACCATTTACTCAAGCTAAGTGAGATCGCTAAGCGAGGCACTTACAGTCTTCCACCCCCAGTTCTTCTCTCCGCTCCTCAGCTCTTGACAAATAATCATTCTCTGGACAGCCCCTTGAGGGATGGAACAGCCGAGCCCCCTATTCCGAGGCCACCTCCCCCCTGCCTCCGCAGAATGCAGAGACAGACGGTACTGTCACAGCTTGGACTTAGTCACCCGTTTGATCTTGTCATTCAATGCGGAAGTCGGATCTGTGCGCAGACCTTTTAGAGGACAGGCTGTGAGTAATGTCACGCACCCCTGGAATCGCAGGGCTTTCTAGAACCAACTCTCGGGGCAGAGCTATGACACCTTGCATCATCACCTTGCGTGGAGGCACAACAGGGCTTCCATAATGAGCTCCGCATCTCAAAGTATTAATTTACCGCTTCGAATGCTTCATTCCCAGTAATTTGTTTAGGGACTATTTTTAAACAGCAAACAGGGCCTCCCAAGTCTCTTTCCTTTAAGGATTCTAATTAGCGCCGTTAACTGAGCCCAATTAGCAAGGCGTTAATATCTCGATTCATCAATCTGCAATGAAAACTTTTTTGGACTTAATACACCCTGGATCGGAATTGTCTTTGTCATCTGACATGTCATCAATTCGTTTAGTAATAATATACTTCGCAAGTGTCACCTTTTCCATTTCCTTTGCTTCATTGGTCTCAGACACAGTGTTGACAATTTCCAATCAGGCTGTTAAAATGAGCGATTCCACAATTATGCGAATCATTTCAGCTTTAGCCCTTAATTGCTCCACCTTGGAACCAGCTCCTTGGGCTCCATCGGGGACCAGGGCCATCGGTCTCGGCAAAGAACTTGGTTTCTTCATTTTGTGCTGGTGGAGGCTGACACGGGGCCGCAGCTTTTCCCGTGCAGCACGTGTGGTGCCTGGTCAGGTGCCGGCGAGGGCTGGCGGCTCCCTCCCCTCTGGGTGATTCTTCCGGCCCCACCGGACGTTCAGGCTGAGGCGGGGGATTGCCAGGGCATACAGCTCCCAGGGTGCCGCCGTTCTCATTATGTTGCCTAATTACCCTCTCAGACTTTTGGGGGGTGGGGTGGGTGGGATTACTGCTTGTTTTGTGACTCTGATAACTTTCTAGCTTTAATGAAGATGTTGTCAGTTATGCGGGGAGTGGAAATGTCTGTAAAAAGCACATCCATTTAGGTACGAAGTCCTTAGGGAGAACTCAGGCCTTTGAAACTTCTGAGAATCAAGTTTTCGAGGGTTTTTATTTTATTTTATTTCATTTTTAAATTAATTTTTTAATTGTTATTCAGGTACAATTGTCTGCATTTTCTCCCCATCTCTCCACCCAACCCCAGCCAATCCCACCTCTCTCCCCACACTCTACCCTCCCCCTTGATTTTGTCCTTGTGTCCTTTATAGTAGGGTTTTTAGAAAAGGTTGTCTGCATTATTAAATGTTAAAAATATATAAGTAAAAATTAAAATGAACTTAAGCATGGGATGAACAAAACAGGGTGAAGCAAAATGTTGATTTGTATTTAATTCAGGAATTAACTTTCTGGAAAATTCAGAAAATGTGACTATTACCTACACAAAAGGTAGGATAAGTACATTAAAAAAAATACTTGCCTGAAGATATGTTTATTGATTTGAGACAGAGAGAGCGAGACAGAGGGGGAGAGAGAGAGAGAGAGAGAGAGAGAGGCTTCAGTATGAGACAGAAACATGGATTGGTTGCTAGGTGTGTGTCCTGACCAGGGATCAAACCTGCAACCTTTTGGTGTATGGGACGATGCTCCAACCAACTGAGCCACCTGACCAGGACCCAGATAAATACATTTTGAAAAGAGATTTCCTGTTGCTGTAAGTGTCTACTGTCTCCTTAAAAGAACTGATTTGCTTAAAGTATGCTAAATCATTATTTTTTAAACACGTGAGCATTGCTTCTTAATTTCTAAAACCAAATAATAATTCATTATGAAATTTAATTAAGAATCAGGTTTTGGCTAATTGTAAAATCCATTTTTAAGAATAAATTACAAAATGATGTAGCAATCAGGAAAATTAACAAAGCCAATTATGCTTTATTGGGAACACCTAATACCAAAATTCGTCACCATTACGAAAAAGAAAAAAAAACGATGTGGACTTCTGATGGTATAATGTAAATGGTGAAAAGTAAACAAAAGTACAAGTCAACATTTAAAAATCTTCGCAGGACAAAGAATTTCACTGGTCATGGTGGGTAACCGAGGTGGCCCTCTGACTCTGTTCGCTTGGTGGGAAGGCCAGGCTCCTGCCAGTGAGCGCAGCCCCTGGGGGACGGGGCTCCACGCACAGTCTGAGGGGCCAGAGTGACAATGACTGAATCCAGGAAGGTTACGGGATCGCTGTCAGGCCTGGAATCCTCCCAAAGGCGCTGGGGAGGCAGCCACCACCTGCCTGGGCTCCAGTTTGCAGACAAAACCAAGGCTGAGGCAGAGAGAGGCAGAGATGGGGACGCAGAGCAGAGACACAGAAAGAATCTGGGGCTTTGAGGACAACACCCACCTGCTGGGTGAGCCCACCTGAAACCTGCGTGAGCCTCTGGGCTTCCTGTTCTGTGAAGTAATATTGGGGTGGACAAAGAGTCCATATGGCTTTTTTCCATTAAGTAAGACTCTTTCACTTCCACCAATAGCTTTATTGATTTGGATGTTTTGACTATGTCGGCTCTCTTCCGCTATCGGCTTCTAGTGGGGAGAGGCCAGGGGTGCTGCTCAACATCTTCCAGTGCAGGAGACAGCCCCACGGCAAGGTATCATTTGGCCAAAATGTCAATAGTACCAAGAAACTTCACACACCACTTCTGACAGGTTTGATCAGTCACAGCGCCTTCTCCACACACTGCATAAATCTTTTTCTGCCTTTTAGTTTCATTTTTCCCTTTCTTGAAATAATAAAGCATAATATGCTGAAAATGTTGCCTATCTTCTTCCATCTTCAATAGTAAAATGTCTGCAGAAAAATCCACCCATTTTGATAATTTTTAAAAAATGCACACTGATATGACAGCTGTTGCAATGCAATCTAACAAAATTGTTTCGAATGAAGTTAAAGGCAACTAAGTGCTACTAGAGCATCTTATGGAAAAAATGTAGCAGGCTTTTTGGCCAACGCAGTACGTGCTCTCCTTGTTTCAGCTTGAGTTGGTGTTTTCCGTTTTTTTTGTCGTCAAAGACATCCCAACTGAGGGGTCCTCAGTGAATGTCTGTTCAACAGGTAGACAGGAAGTTCAATGAGAGGATTTTTTTTTTTTTTTAACGAGAGGATTTTTTTAAAAAAAATTTTATTTTTATTTATTTTTAGAGAGAGGGGGAGAGAGGGAGAAAGAGAGGGAGAGAAACATCCTATGTGGCTGCCTCTTATGCTCCCCCTACTGGGGACCTGGCTTGCAACCCAGGCACGTGCCCCAACTGAGAATCAAAATGGTGACCCTTTGGTTCGCAGGCCGGCGCTCAATCCACGGAGCCACACCAGCCAGGGCAATGAGACGATTCTTAAGGGATCAAAATACAAGCTGTGGATATTGAGAGAGGACCGGGGCCCCCTCGCCCGGGTGGTGGTGGGTGTGGGTCCTGGTGGGCGAATGAGGTCTGGCTGGTCCTCACCAGCAGGTGCGTCAGAAAGGGCCTCTGTTTTCACAGCGAGGGCTCAGCAGAGGCCCACACGGCTTTGCAGTTTCCTCCTGACTCAGAGAGGAGTGACAGTGTTTCAGTGTGGGGGCGGGCGGGGGAGAGAATGATCGCTCCTCTCTCAGACAGGTTTCATCTTCCGAACATTCGGTCAGACCCTGAGCGATGAGTGGGTATTAATGCTCACCTTTAAAGGTCAGTGTGCAGACAGGCGGGCTGCGTGGCCCAGACATGTGCCTTGGGTGACTGCTTCAGAATTCATTAACTTGTCAGCCAGCTCAGAGCCTGTCAGCTGTCCTTCCACAGGACATACATTATCCCCCATGATTTCCAAACTGTCCAGGCCAAAATGGGAGGCCACACCGGCATGGAGAGTTGGGGGAAGCGACCCCATCCACTTCGTTCTGAAACCTCAGAGAGAATGACCCTCACTAGCGCTGTGCCCAGCTCCTGGTGCTTGGTTTTCACAGCACTGACAGGTGTACGTGGTGAATCCTCCTAGAGGAAAGGAGCCTCGGGAGGTGAGGGATGTCCCGGCCACCGGGGCAGACAGGGCTGGGTGGCACAGCTGGACGGTATACGGACCCAGAGGCCACGTTCTTACCTGCCACACTCAACGCTGCTCCCAACCAGGTGTCACGTGCTGGGCCCCAGGCAACCACGAGAGAAGAGGCCAGGTCCCTCCCTCATTGTGCGTGACATATAAACAAGTCACCAGGGAAGGGGGCGCGACTTATATTTTCTAAGTGCAGGCCAGCTCCCAGGTTATTTAAACAAGTGCCCAGGTCTCACCTGGGAAGAGAACTAGGGTGCAGGAAGGGGAGGGTCGTTGTTGATGTTGTTCCTCTGGGGTGGGGCCTGGGGAGGGGCATCAAAGGAACTTCTAGGCAGGGAAACACCAGGAGGGGGAACAGCTGGCCCCACAAGCATCCCCATTCACCCCCCCAAAATGAGAGCTGGGCCAGTTCCCTCCCCAGAGCACCCCGGTGCTCAGTCGGTATTCAACACACATTCCAAAACCTGATGGAAAAACCACGACTCCAACAGAAACGCTAGTTCTCTGTGGAAGATTTGGAAAGCGCTGAAGTGTGGAGGGCGAGCACGCAACTCCTCACCATCCCCCGGAGAAGTGCGGAAAACAGCGTGGGCCCTCGTCTCTCCCGCTCCCGCTCTCCATCTGTCGCCCTCGCATGTCCACATTTATTCCACGGACGTTTCCTGAGCACCTACTATGCCCCAGGCATGGTCCCTCCCCAGCTTCCCGTGGTGGTGGGGGTGACGGGATGCTGCTGGGTGTGGGGCGGGGGGGCAGGAGAGGCAGAGGGAGGATCAGAAGGAGGCTGGAGGGCCCCACAGCGTCTCTGGGAGTGGTGTGTGGGAGGCTGGGAGCCATTCAAGCAGAGATCCCAAGGAAACCGTGTGCCGGCAGTTAGGAGGCAGCAAGTGGCCCTTGTGGCTGGAGGGGGGTGGGGTGGGAGGTGGCAGGATAGGCAGGGATGGGATTCCTCATGTGGACTCAGAGGTGGTGGGAGGGGGACTCAGGCACAGGAGAAGGCCTCAGGGGCCACCTGGGATCAGGATGTGCCACCTCTGAAGGAGGCAGTGGCCCCTTCCAACAGGCCCAGGCCTACAGGGACCCAGCTGCCCTGTGTGTCTGAGTGGCCCAGGGGCCCCCTTGGTGCCCTTGGAGCCCATCCCTGCCCGGCCCTGGGAGCCAGTTGGCGTCCCAGGGCCCCTTGCTCTGATGGGCTGCGGGTTGCTGCCCTTCCAATGGTGGGGAGTCACTGCCCCTAGAACCTGGGGTTCATCCCTGGTGCAGTGGTGGGGTCCTGAGTTCAAAGCAACTGCAGAGGATGCCACCTCAAGGACCTCTCCCCGGGATACCCCCACCTGGACTTGGCATAACCTGAACCCAACTCTCTGAGATTCCCAAACCTCTACCACTCGGCTCCCTGTGCTTTGGTCCCCAGTGGAATGCAAGAAGCAGCCTCTCCCTGGGCCACACCCCCAGAGTGGTCTCCTCGGAAGGCCCCTCCCCATGGCCCCTCTCTCTCCACAGTGGAGACACAGCGAGTGTTTAAGCCACGCACTTCCGATCGCACCGTCCTGCGTGAAACTCTGCTCTCAGGCCTCCCACCGCGCTGAAATGGTGGTCAAAATCCTCAACCAGGGCTCCCTGCGCAGCGCTCTCCGAGTGCCCGACAGCCTCACTCTCACTGACGAATTAACCATGGGCTCCATGAGAGCCCCTTCTCTCCTGGCGTTTAGCTCTGTGCCTGCAGCTCAGCACCGAAGACAGGGACGTGTTCACATGCAGAAAACCAGCAGAGAGGAAAAACAGCTAGCACTGGGTACCTCTTCCCTTCGAGGCAGTGAGCTAAGCCCTTGGCATGAATTAACCCCAGCAACCCCATGAGGCAGGTGCTGTCCTCATTGGATAGGTGAGGACACGGAGCACAGAGAGGTTAAGAAACTGCCCACGACACACAGGAGGGGCTGGGCCCAGGCAGTCTGCCCTCCAGACCATGCCCAGAAATGAACAAAACCATACATGAATTCGCATGGGAAATATCAGAAAATGCAGAGAACTGGGAAAGAGAAGTCACTTAGAACTTCAACATTTTAGTGTGTTTCTTCCTAGATTTCCGCGCTCCCCGCCCCGCCCCACCCCGGCCTGTGTGTTAATTAGATGCAGATCAGACATCCCTACAGTTCTGTGAGACTCCACCGGCCACATCCTGCCCACAGCGGTTTGTCGTCTGCTTTTCTCAGGGGAGACCACCCGTTCATGGGATCGTCCACAGCAACATTTTTATTTCTATTCCAGGGTACTGCGGAACACAGTTTGCTTCATTTAGCCCCTCGTATGAACGTTAGGCGCGCTCCTTGTCGCGCATGTAAAACGTAGCAAGGAATGCGGAAGGAGCCGAAACGTCCACCCAGCATTTCCTTATTTCCAGTGACCAACTCCTGGAGGTGGAGTTGTTGGGTCCAAGGCCACGTCGGGTTTTGGGGCTTGGATTGGTGCAGAGCCTTCCCAGAAGGGCAGAGGGATGCACACGCCCGACCCACTCCCCAGCGTCTCCCTGCAATTAAAAAGCAGGTGCACACACCGGGGCTGGGTCCTTGTCATGCACTTAGGTGGGACAGACTCAGGAAACTCGAACAGAAACATCTTCTCCCCCAGTTTCCCCAAAGAGCGTCCTGCTGTTCTGCTTGGAGGCTCAGGCACCTGGATGGAGGCCCTCCAGTGTCCCAGCGGGCCTTAGCATCCCACAGTGGGGCACTGGTCCAGAGGCCAGAACCTCTCCCCATCTCTCTCCCTGCCCTGCTTCCCCTGCTCCAGATCTGGAATGCAGCCAGGATTGTGCATGTTCTGTGAGAAACCAGAGGTGTGCTTTTTTTTTTTTTTTTTTTTTTTTTTGTCTCTCTCCTTTTTTCAAGTCTGGAAAATTCCTTGAGTTGCTGAGTTAGGACTATTAAGAAAACACTGGATTCCCATTCAAGACAGGACCTTGCTTTTTTCAAAGGCAAGGTTTTGTAAGTTTTCAAATAACTTGGAACAGCTGAACAAACTCAGCCTGAAAGTGGCCCCGGGGGTGTCCCCTGCTGGTGGGGTTTGAGAGGACAGGGGCTGGTCATGCAGGTTGATGGGCCTGGAATCTGGGCCTGGAGGAGAAGGGAGCTGTCTTGGGGTTACAAAGGGGCTCTTTTCCCTGAGACCCTGCACTTCGACACTAGAAAATACCAGGCTGGGGTATCTGTCTATTCACTGGCTGTGAGATCATTGTGTGCACTGTAAGCAGGAGCTGTCGGCCCTGCCCCGGGAAGGGCCTTTATCTGGGGTGGTCGAGACCTCCTACGTCGAGGCCCCTCTCCCAGACCCCGGAGGGGCTGCGGGAGAGGAGGAGGGGGCTGGCAGTCGGGAGCTTGCTGGAGACCATCCGTCAGCTCTCATTGTTGTTTCCAGCTCAGGAGGCGGTGCACGTGCGGGGCTGCGTGGAATCAGCGTGGGGGGGCTGCCAGGTGGGCGTCATCGCCCTCGTCGTGCAAATGAGGAAACTGAGGCCCGAGAGGTGAAGGGACACATGCCCGGGAGCCTCCAGGTAAGCCGGGGCTGGAGTGGGAACCTGCCAGGACCCAGCTCCCCATGCACTTCCCACCCTGAGGTTCCCACCTGCAGGAGCTGCTATGGGTGCTGCTTGCTTTTCAGCACTTTCTTCTCCTCGGTGGAGGGCGGTGGTTGAGGCTCAGGCTCCCGGAAGAGAAGTGAATGTCGACTTGGGGGTGCTTCACCCCCAAATTACCTGAAGTGGAAAGATGCCTTTTTGGGGGGAATAATGCCTCTCATTGGTAGCTGTAGTTCATACTTCCACCAGCAGGGGGCGTGTCCCCACGGCCCCTCCCAGGCAAGGGAATCTGTTATCTTTATTTTGTTGTCAACATGATAGATGAAACATACCCTAGCTTTAAAAATAATTGTTTTTTTTCCCATTGAAAAGTAACATCTTCATTAAACACATTCGGGAAACGACAGGAAGTGCAATTAGCTGCTGGGTTCCCAGGGCTTTGAACGGGGTGGGCCAGTAGGTACTCCTTGGGTATCTGTTGAATAAACAAATAGGGAAAAAAATTACCGCGGGTCCACCCCCCAGGGGCAGTTCTGTCGCCATCTGGGCGCGTGTGTTTTCTGTGAGATTTTCCTCACAAGGTTTAGGTTTGTTTCCATTCATTATGATGGCTTCCCCCCGCCCCCGTCCCCCCGCCCCAGGCAGTTTTTCATCCTGTTTTATTCACTTTGTACCACTTGACACAGGCGTTTCCCTTTCCTAGGTACCATTTTAAACATCTCTTATAATATCCTGCAGTGTGCGAACCATACTTTATCTGAATCCTCTGTTGTTGAACTTTCAGGCTGTTTGTAATTTTCCTCTTTGTAAATGAGGCAGCTGATATCTTCATGCAGAAAACTGTTTGTTTATTTCAGCTTATTTGCTAAGGAGAGCGTCTCACAAGAAAGATGAACGTGGTCAAAGGTTTTTTTTTTCTTTTTATATCTGATTTCCTATGGCTTGGGAGTGATGCACCTTATGAAACAACTTTGTATCTGTGGAGAGACCTGGTTAAGTTCTTTTTTTAACATTGTTTTTAAAAATGACTTGTTCTGAACAATACCCTGTGCCTTCGGCAAACAGAGCGGATATGAAAGGAGGTTTGTTGCCTCTGATGAGCTCTTAGAAGGCGCTCTGGCTCAGGAAACAGACGAGTCACATCCACGTGTGTATCAGATGGTTGCTATGGGAACAAGTCATTTAACACAACGGCTAGGTTACAGCATTGATCAGTAAGGGCGGGGGCAACATTGAAACAAACCAGTCGGTGTCTGAGCAGCCCTGAGAGGCAATAGCAACAGCAAGGAGTCTGTCTGTCCCGCTCAGGCAGCTGGAGCTCTGTGGGCAGAGGCAGGTGTGAGGGCTCCTCCATCTAAGGTTGGGGTGCAGCGGGCAGGAGGATAGAAAACAGAGTCCTATCGGGCTGAGGAAACTGTTCCCCAAACCAGATATTGGAGCAAGAGGGGCCGGGGAGAACGCTGGGGACCTGGGCTCCCAAGGGCAGGGGGGCAGAACCTGGGATTGACCCCAGGGCCTGTGGGCAGCCAGCCCCAGCTTCCCTATGCTCCTGTGGTGTTTGCACAGCTGGCTGGCACAGCTGGCTGCATCCCTCATTGATCGGGCAGGGAATCCAAGTGCAGAGAGGAGCTGTGGCCGGCTCCAGGCGTGCAGCAGCCCCTGGCCCCAGCTCTGGCCAGGGATGATGCAAAAGTGAGTGACTCAACCGCACAGGCCCTCAGGGGGCTCCCAGTGATAACTCGCAATGCAGCCTGCTGGTGCTCACTCATCGATTCACCCACAAATACTTCCCAAGCGTGTCTGAGGGGCTGTGGCCTGGTCTGGGCAGATGGTAGAGACCCACAGGGACCGAGCTTGGGCTCTGGGGTCAGATCAGGGCCCGGCCACTTGGCAGGCTCCTCACCTGTGATACGTTATGCTAATGATGTACAGCCTCAGATCTGGGCCTGGGGACTAGTGAGCGCTCAGTGGCCATTGCTGTGGCAACAGACTCAAGGGGAGGCAGAGTCTGATGGGGGGAGGGAGGGAACCCGCTAAGTCTGTACCTGAAGGGTTGCCCAGGGCAGGGGTTGGCATGGAAGGGAGGCTGTGTTCAAGGACTAAAGGGTGGCACTGGGCTGGGATTACCCTGGGGGGGTTGAGGTCAGGAAAAAGTCAGGGGACCCAGAACCACCCCTAGCTGCACCTGTCTACCTCCAACCCCCCAAGGGGCTGGTTCAAGATGCGGTGCCCATCCCGAAAGACCTGGGACCAGTTTTGGAGGAGTCGAACCCTAGCCAAGCTGTTTCCTCAGCGTGCTTGGCACGTGTGTGTGGGTGGGGGGGGGGGCGCAGCTCCTGTCCCAGGCTGTCTCTGGGGGTCTGCCCAGGACAGAAGGACCTCCCCAAGGGAGTGTACATTGGGACACGCGTATTAGAAGGCAACTTAGCAACATGCATCCCAAACCTAAAACGGCCCCAGCCCTTGGTTTCCGCAGTTGGGCTTCTGGGAATCTTTCCCGGGCACATGACCCTGAACCCAGAGGCCGCTGCGGCGTCGTCGTTAGTGGCAGTGGCCGGAAAGAAGTCCCGGATCACGTGTCGGTTTGTGCGGCAGGCGGCGGCCAGAGACGCAGGCCCTGGCACAGGCGCCAGAGGGAGCTGGGCTGGCCTTCAGGTCCTGTTCCCACAGCTGCGCCCGCGCCCTCGCGGAGAGCCGGGCCAGCTGGGCCGCCCGCAGTCTTCTCCTCTGTACAGTGGGCCCAGGGAGCCAGTCTACTTGTTTGAAGGGACCTCGCCCTATTTGTATACATTCCTGCGCCTGATCAGGCTGCGGGGAGGCAGGCCTGGGCACCCAGCTGCCACGGAGAGGGAGACCCTGGGGGCCGGGCCCGCCGGGTTCCGGCTGTGTGACGTCCGCCCGTCACCTAACGTCTCTGGGCTTCACTGTGCACCGCGCCCCGCGGGAATCAAAGCTCCTTTCTTTCGGGGGCACTGAATCCGGGGATGAGGGCCGACAGCGCAGTGAGGAGCCCTGCCCCAGTCTGACGCAGGCAGGAGCTGTCGTTTTCCCCTGGGGGGGGCAGAGTTTTGGGGGTCCAAACACCCAGTCCTAATAGGTTTGTGCCGCGGAACTCAGGTGTGACACGGGGGTGGTCAGGGGCTGCTTCTGCAAAGGCCCGCAGAACGAGCAGCCTCGTGGGCAGCCCCCCGCGCGCGCCGCGGCCCTCCCTCGCGCGGCCGGCAGGGGGCAGGCTGTTCCTGCGAGCCGCCGTGTCCTCGCCTCACCCCGCTGCCTCCAGCCCCCAGTCCCCCCAACCCCCGCGCCTCGTTAAAGGGCCACACGGCTCCTTTCTGCAGAGAAACTGCGCAGCCCTGCCCTGGGGAGCCTTCTCCATCAACGCCGGGCCCAATAATTTACATTTAATTTGTGAGCGGTTCAGTGTTTAATTTTGAAAACTGAATGATTCATCACCATATTAATAAATAATAACATTTATTATTCTCCTAATGAGTGGCCAAAATACAAAAGCAATTACATGTCTTATATGTTTTCCCCTAAATTGAGACAGCAGAGTGTTAATTACAGAGGCTCACGCGTGGACCGTGTTCTGATCCGGGGTCCTGACTCCCCTCTAGACTGACTCTGCACCAGCTGCTCCCCAGCCTCTCTAGCCTGCAGCACTCCGCGGGAGGCAGCGGTCAGGAGACGCTGCCCTGGGGCCCCAGACTCAGGAGCTGCTGCCGCCCAGCCACCTGTAACCCACAGGCACAGAGCCACTGCCCCCCACCGCCCCCACCCCCTCTCCATCTGCCTCCCTCTTCTCCCCTGCCCGGGGCCCCAGGGCTGGACACGGGCAGGGCAGCGGTCATCTGCTGCAGACTGTGAGAGTCCCGAAGGAGGCCCCTCCTTAGTGCATGCCCCCAACCCTCCCTCGCTCCTTCCTTTTACAAACATCCACTGAGCCACGTGAGTACCCTCTCTGCACCTGCGGGGAAACTGAGTCTTGGCCGTAGGGGCTCAGTGACCTCAGCTCCAGCTGTCTGTTGGCTCCAGCGCTGGTTCTTGCTTCTGCCCCAGTGTAGGCTGGAGCAGACCCCTTGCAAATCCGGAACCAGCCATCGCCCCTGGCTGGCTGCCTATGGCTTTACTTCTCCCTATCGGCAAAGCTATTCTCACTCTTCCTAGAAAATGTGGAAAGTTTAAAAGAGAGAGAGAGAGCAAGAGAGCGAGCACAAGGCAAACAAGCGAGTAAGACTCCGCAATCCCATGTCCAGAGGTGCACAGAAGGGCCTGGAGGTTATGCACCCTCTTGTTGGAAAGGGCAAGGCCTCTATTTAGGGGGCCCAGAAGGGGTGCCATCTCTCTCCCTTGCTTCACTGAACTTGGTGCCCCTCCTTTTGGGAGGACAGGGCACGGGGCTTCCTTGCATGTTAAAGGTTAGAGACCAAGGTCCACCCAGGGCCAGCCCTCTGGTTTGCACCCCATGTGGATTCTATGGAAAACTGCCAGGAAGTCCCGCCTCCCTAGATAACCAGGCATTTGGGTATCTCTCCATCGAGGACCTTTTCCACGCACATGCTCAGAAAGAGGCTCTTCTCCCCGGGTAAGTGTGATATCTCCCTCCACGTGCCGTTTCCTGTCTTGACTTCTTTTGCTAATGTTCTATGTCAAGCATTTCCCTGTGCCATTGAGTCATTCATCAGGCACCTAGTTTGCACGGCTGCATCCTATTCCACAGTAGAGACCGCCCGGCCGAGGCTGAGCTCCGTCCCTGCGGGGACCTTCCCCATGGCACTTGGTACTGCGACGCCATCCTGGGCCAGCCTGAGATTACCCCCTCAGGGTCCATTCCTAGAAGTGGAATCACTGGGTCAGCGAGTGCGAGAGCTGCGAAGGCTGCTGCCTCCCTCTGCCAGCGTGCCTGGCAGCAGGGCACACCCGTGCACGCTCCTGGGGCAGGCATGGCAGGGTGGCTCCCCACCACACCCCTGGCACCTTGCCAGGACTGACGTTATCTTCTGACAAGCTCTGGGCAGCACTTGGCATTTTTAAGGTGCTTGTCCTTTCACAGGGTCACCTGGGGAATCTGGAAGTCCAGAGAGGCCGCTTGTGTTCTCACTGTTTCATACGTGGAGACACTGGGGCCCATGCAGGTAAATACATTTGGCTCATAAGATTTTAGAGACTCTTTTAGGTCTCAGGGGGGACTAGAGCCTCCTTGTGTTTCAGATGATGGGGAAGACTCAGTGAGATGTCACAGGGACAGGACTGTCTTGGAGTCCATCTCTCCACCAACCCGCCCACACATCTGCTCATTCATCAAAGAACTCATCCTACCACCCATCTACCCACCTATGCCTCCTTCCACCAATCCACTTATCCATCCATCATCCATCATCCTTCCATCTCTCCATCCACCCATCCATCCATTCATCCATCCATTTATCCTCCTACTCACCCATCCCTTAATCACTTCATCCCTTCATCCATCCATCCATCTCTTCATCCATCCATCCCTCCATCTATCCATCCATCCATCTATCATCCATCCATCCATCCATCATCCATCCATTCACCCATCCATCCCTTCATCCATCTGTCCATCTGCTCAAACATTCAATCGCTTTTTACTGAGAACCAGCTCTGCTTTGGGCCAGTGCGGAAACTCTGAGCGAATAGCTCTGTCTCTTGCAGGCAGGCAGACCTTAAAGAAATGACCACAGGGGTGTGACTCATGTGCAAGGGGAGGTTAGGCTGTTACAGGGGCGTATGACCGAGAAGCCAGAGCTAGTTGGGGCAGGGGTCAGGGGACCCTTCTTGAGGAGGATGAATCCTGGCCCCCACTGGCACTCCCTGTGACCTTGGATGAGTCTCCACGCCTCTCACCCTGCTTCCTACTCTGACGCTGAGTGGGAAGAGCCCTGGTTTACCTGTGCACTGGGAGGCTGTGTTGTTCAGGACAACGAGGATGCAGAGGCAGGTCAGGGCACCAGTGGGAGGTCCAGCCCTGTGCCTACGATGTCTCAGTGGTGGCTATTCTCAGGGGTCTTGAAGTTAGTGAGAGCTCCCCAGGGGTCCACACAGAGCCCTGGGCTCTCCCTTGTTGTTGTTGTTATTATTATTGCTGCTGCTAATGCCTTCTGAGCCTGTGTCACGGGCCAGGCGTTGGGTTGAGCCCTTTCATGGACCCACCCATTTAATCCCCCACCAGCCCTGTCAGGTAGGCCGCAATTGCTGTGCCCGCATTAAAGACGAGGACACCGAGGCACCGAGCAGGCCTGTCACCGGCCCAGGGTCCCACCAGCAGGTGTGGGGTCTGGGCCCCGAACTGGGCAGCCTGACCCTGCAGTAGTGTGTGTGCTCTCCTTGGTCTGGTTCCTGTCACCGACACCCACATTTTACAGACGAGGACTGGGCCTCAGGGGCCCGACTAGCAGGGGCCCCGTGAATGACTCAGGCCTGTGGCATGCTCAGTCTGGCTCTCTCCAGGCCCCCCCTGCCCAGTGTCCTGGAAGAGCCCTGATGGCAGGCTCCCTGCCTCTTCTGGCATGAGACAATGCGTCCCCTCCCCCCACAGGCCGGGGGACCCATCCAATGCACCCTGACCCCCACTCGAGGAGGAGGGAAAGCCCAGACAGGCCCTGGGGCGGAGTTTGAGCTGTGCGGCTTTGCACAGGCTCTCGTCCTGTCTGAGCCCCACCCTCGCTGAGGGCCATCCAGGGAGACCACCGAAGTGAGAGGTGCTATGGGCTACGGCGGGAGAGTACCAGGAGCATCAGATGAAGTGAAACTGTCGTGCACGTGTCATTCATTCACTTGATGGGTATCTACTCTGCCCTACTGTGTGCCCAGCCCCTGGTAGGCACTGGGGTCCCAGCAGGGCTAAGGGGATCAGGACCCTGACCTCAGGGCGCCGATGGCCAAGAGAGGGAGGCAGACAGTGGCCCAGGGCAGTGTGGCGGGTGTGGTTCGGTGGCTCGACAGAAATCGGGTGGGGGGCTGAGGATAATGGGAAGAGAGGTCCCCAAGGAGCCAAAGAGCTGCTATTTAAACAGAATGAACGGAGGGGGCAAGTCACATGACTGTTCCAGGAGAGGACATTCTAGGCAAGGAACAGCCAGTGCAAAGGCCCGGAGGCAGGTGTTGCTAAGTGAGTCTGAGGAATAGGAGGGGCCCAGGGAGGGGCAAGGGAGGCGGGGCCGGGTTAGAGGCTGCATCTGGGCAGCCCTGGGGTGAGGACTGAGGAGTAAATGGGGACGACTTTGTGGGTGCTGAGTGGAGCAGTGATGAGATTTAACTTGGGATTTCAGGGTGCTTCTGGGGCTGAGGAACAGGCTGTGGTGGGCGAGGTCAGTGGCGGCTCACACCAGGGTGGAGGCTGCGCAGGTGGGGGCTGGCTGGATTTAGGGTGACCTTTGGCCGTGGTGGGGAAAGCAGAAGTACGTGATGAGCCTGATGTCAGGGTGAAAGACAGAAGGCAAAGGTGACTCTCAAGTCCGGGTGTGAGCCCTGGCGGGAAGGTGGTACTGTTTGCTAAGACAGGGGATGGGGGGTCAAAGTAGGTTGGGAGGGGATGGGGAGCTGGGGGGGCCAGGTTAGTCTTGGGCTGCCCACTCTTCCGTGGGGTGTCTGGCAGGCAGGTGGCCACGTGAGTCTGCAGCTGGGGTGGGGCGGTGGCATCATCCTAGTGATGAGAAATGGAAGCTTTTCCAGAGCTGGGAACAGATGCTCCCAGGACCAGAGACCCGGACCCCTGGCTGGCAGCCGGGGCTGGGGGTGGGCCCGGGGCTGGGCTTTGCACAGGACTCCAGGTGCTGTCATGCGGCCAGCGGTCAGGACCCTGTCAAACGGTCAAACAGACTCGAGAGGCACGAAACCGGTGTCTGGGCAGCCTGCGCCTCTGGGGTGTGGTGTGGGGAGGGGAACAACGGGCCTGAGCAAGGCCCAGAGTCAGACCGTGGGTTTCTGGCCTTTCCATCTGCCCGTTCCCTCAGGCGAAGGTGGAAGGCCCCCTCCCCGAGCACATGGACAGCACACTCAGCTATTAGGGCTGGAGCAGGAACTAGCTCTCCCTCCGTGTCCTTCCCGGGGGCCAGGGCCACCCTGGTGCCCTGCGCCCTTCTCTCTTGCTTGTAGGCCCCAGGTCCCTCCCTTCGAGGCATTTCACAGCCCTGGGACCCGCACAGGAATGAGGCCAGCACGACTACGTGACAGATGGGCTGGGGCAGATGAGCTGTCTTTGAGGCAGCTCTTCCCAGGCCCCCACCCTGGAGCCCCGGCTCAGGGGTCGCCTGGACGCAGCCAGTACACATTGTGACTCACGCCGGCTCCCGTCATTCCAGGCACGGATAGATTCGAGCAGCTGAAACATCTAGAGGAAAGTGTGGGGCCAGAGGGAATAGCGGAAGGGATCCGGGAGGAAGGCCAAGGTCAGGCTGCCCAAAGCCCCAGGGATGTGGCCTGTGGGGTGGGCTTGGGACTGGACCCTCCATGGGGGTCACCTGACCCTGGCTGTCACCTTCTCCAGAAGCTGTATCTTTGCCTGTGAACCCCTGAGGCATGACCTGTGTGCATCAGACAGCCCAAGGCCCAGCCTCAGGCTACTGGTCCCTGCCCTCTTTCCAGCTTCCTGGAAGTAAGTCCTAGCCCCTAAAACTGGCCTCAGCATCTGCCTCTGACTCACAACCACCCGTGCTGAGAGGACATGGACATTCAAAGATGCTCAGCCACGAGCAGGAGCAGCTGTGTGTCAGGCGGCCCCTGGGCCCTTCGGTCCAAACGAACAGCTCTCTCTGTTCCATGTACCACCCGCCACCCTGAGGCCCGGGGGTCTGGCTGCTGACTGTCTGGCCTGTGCTGGGTATGGGGAGCAGGCCAAGACCCACCTTCAGGGGCGCTGTGTCCTGTGCAGGCCCCCAGGTGGGAGGTCCCATTGCTGCCATACACAGAATTCTGAAGCAACAGGGGCACCCCTCCCTCCAAGTCTCTGTCCTTTTCTCTCCTGATCTGGGGACATCCTCACTCAGCGGACCGAGTGAGGATGCAGGGGCCCAGGGCTGCCTCCTTTCTGTCATGATGCAGGGCCCTGACTTCCTGGCCTGGAAGCTTCCTTCCTGGCCAAGCGCCAGTCTCCTGAAGCCCCAGTCTCGGGTCTCAGCCTTCCAGACTCTTCCACTCGGGCTGGCCTGGCCATGTCACTCAAACAAAGAAACCCTGCTAGACTTCTTGTAGTGCAGGTGTGCTGGCCACAAAGTCTCTTAGTTTTTTTTTTACCTGAAAATGTTATTTCGCCTTCATTCTTGAAGGATATTTGCATTGGAGATAGAGTTTTGCATTGACAGTCTTTTCTTTCAGCATTTTAAAGGTGTGATTCGACTGTTGCCCCATCTCCATAGTTTCTGATGAGAAATCGGCAGTGTTTGAATTATCGTTCTCCTCCGCATGATTGCAGTTTCCCTCTGGCTGCTTTGACGACTTTCTTCACTTTTGGTTTCCAGCAATTCAACTATTGTGCGCTCTTTTCATCCTGCTTGGGGTCTGCGGAGCTTCTTGGATCCTTACATTTTTACTTTTCACTGCGTTTGGAAAATCTTGGGTATTATTTCTTTAAATATTTATTCTTCCTCATTTTCTCTTCCTTCTCTTTTTGCGGCTCCAATGACATGCAGGGTTGGCATTTTGCTATTGCCCCACGGGTCCCCGGACCTCAGTACATTTCTTTTCAGTCCTATTTCTCTCCGTTCTTCAGATTGGATACTTTCCATTGATCTATTTTGAGGTCACTGACTCTTTCCTCTTCCATCCTGTTACTGAACCATTGGAGAACCAGTATCGGGATGCTGTTTTTAGCGAACGACTCCGGTCCGGGCAGACTCCATCGGCTTGTACCCAGTGTGTTCCTCCGTCCCAGCACCCTCTCCCGTTCACTCGCCGAGGCACCTCGGGCTGCCCTGGGCACCGAGAGTTTCTCAGGCTTTCCTTGTTTGTGATGACCTTGGTACCTTGAGGGGTACACGTCAATATTTTGTAGAATGTTCCTCAGCTGGGATTTGTGGGATGTTTCTCTGATGATGGTCCTGGAATTACAGGTTTGGGGATAAAAACCAGAGGTAAAGTGCCATTCTCAGCGCTTCCTCACCCAGTGGACTAAGGTTCCCTTGGGAGACAAAAACAGAACAGAACAAAGCAAGAACCATGCCACGGACCACATAAGAACACCCTGCGGATTATAAGGCTGGGAAGCTCTCTTTTCAGAAGGGAGCAGAGGTAGAAGTGGAGAAAAATGGCACGTGGCGTCACAGGACTTACCACTGCCGATGTGGACCTCGGTCCCCCGGCTGAGAAGGCTGCCGCTCTGCCGCCCGCTCTACGGAGTGGAGAGTTCTGCCTCCTCCTCTCGAGGGCACACTGTCTGTACGCGTCACTGGAACTCTTCTGCAAGGGACGCCTGTCTCACCCCCTGTGTCTCTGTGCAGGGTGGGGAGAAAGGAGGCGTGAGGTCGTGTGTGCGTGAAACACGGCGCTAATGTAGTGTTCGCATTACCCGACACCCCTACCTGCATGTAATTTTCATAGGGACAACTGCAAGCCTGCTTCTGACCTGCCCTGGATGTATTCATTTATTTATGTCAGCATGGACTCATGGGTGTTTACTTTATACTTCGGACTTCCATCCAGTGCAACTTTTTCTGTTGCTCAAACTGTTCCTGCTTTGTAGGTTTTTCCCTTGGGGACCGACTCCCTTGCTTTCTGGCAGCACGGGGTGCTCCAGGCTCCCTGGTGTAGCTCCTGCCCCAGCGCAGAGCCACTCACTCCAAGGAGCCCAGATCCCTCTGCTGGAGCACTGTGTCAAAACCAAGATCTGCGCACTGGGCGGGCTGGTCACACAGGGCAGTGTTGCTTCCAGGTCCTCTCCGCCGGCAGAGCGGGAACCTTGCACGGGGTCCTGCAGACACCTCTGTCTGCCACCATCTGCCTCTACGCCTCGCCGGAGTCCACGCTGCGCTCTCCAGCTGCAGCCCGTTACCCCGTGGGCCATCTTAGCAGCCTGCCCTTGCTTATGTGTCAATTCCCACCCCCGCAGTGAGAGACCGGATTCTACCCGCCTCCGGCCATTCACAGAACCGTTCAGTCCAGTCCGAGCGGGCATGTCCAGTAGTATCAGCATGAACAACCTGTTGCCCCAGGGAAACGATGGCCAGCAGAGCCCAGGGCTGATGGGCACTTCCTTCTGTGTCAGTCCTCCCATTCCTGGGGGGGACTCAGCGTCCTCCCCGCCCAACCCCAACCCCGGCCCTCCAGCGGGCATTTTTCGAGCAGTTGGAAAACAGTTAGAGTTGCTCTCACAGCCTGCATTCCTCTCCCGGACCCCCTGGTGTTCGAGATGATGTTTTAAATTTGCATGTCCTCAGGTCCTTTCTTTGTGCCGCAAAGCTCTGTGGGTTTTGACAGATGCATTGTGCCATGTGTTCCCCAGGGCAGTACCACACAGCACAGAGTCATTGTCCCTGTGATGTGTCTGTGCGACCCCCACCCCATCTCCCTGGCAACCAGGCTCTTGTATTGTCCATAGTTTTGCTTTTTCCAGAATGTTATAGAATTGGAATCATATGGTCCATAGCCTTTTCAGACCAGCTTCTTTCACTTAGTGATACATATTTAAGTTTTGTCGACATCTTCATGGCTTGATAACTAATTTGTTTTTATTGCTGAATGACATTCTGCTGTCTGGACGGACCACTGTTTATTTGTCCATTCACCTGTTGCAACACCCGGGCTGCTTCCTGCCTTTGGCGATGGTGAATAAAGCTGGTATGAGCATTTGCATGTGGGTCTTTGTGGGACCGGAATTTTCACATCACTGGGGAGAATGCCTCCGAGGGGTTGCTGCCTCACGTGGGGGAGCGTGCAGGTTCACCGGTTCTGCATTGTCTTCCGAGCGGCCCTGACATTTTGCGGTTCTGCAGCTGTAGCTGGCAGATCCTGTCTCTCAATCCTTACCGGCGTTTCACATGGTCAGGTTTTTTCTTTTTTAATATTTTAGCCATTCTACTAGGTGGGCAGTAGCATCTCTTTGATTTATTTTATTTTATTGTTATTTGTGTAATTCCCAGTGACAAAAGATTTTGAGTGTTTTTTTCATATCTTTTTTGTATATCTCTTTGTATATCTTCTTTGGTGAGATGTCTGTTCAGATTTTTTGCCCATTTTTAAAGTGAGTTGTTTTCTTATTGTGTGTTGAGTTTTACGAACTGTTTGTGTGTTTTGAATGCCAGGCCTTTATCAGGGGTGTTCTGTGAATATTTTCTCCCAGCCCATGGCCTGGGTTTTCGTTCTTTGTAGCAGTGTCATTTACAAAGAAGTTTTTAATTTCACAAAGTCCAGTTTATCAATTTTTTCTTTAACAGATTATGCTTTCGGTGAAACTCATTGCCAAACCCAAGGTCACCTAGATTTTCTGTTTTCTTCGAAAAGTTTTACAGGTTTGCATTTTACATTTAGATTCAGGAGCCATTTGAGTTAATTTTTTTGTGAAAGGTGTAAAGTTTGTTTCTAGACTATTTTTTTAGGTTTTATTTATGTATTGTTAGAGTGGGGGGAGGGAGAGAAACATAACTGTGTGAGAGAAGCATGGATCAGTTGACTCCCACACGCCCCCAACTGGGGACCTGGCCCGTAACCCAGGCATGGGCCCTGACTGGGCATTGAACCGGCAGCCCTTTGGTTCGCAGCAGGCCAGCTCTCAGTCCACTGAGCCCCACCAGCCAGGGCTACTTCTAGATTCTTTTTAATTGCGTGTTAATGTCTAATGGTCCCAGCGCCGTTTGATGAAAGACTGTGCTTTCTCCATTGAATTCCCTGTGTCAGAGACCAGCTGACCGTGTTTCTGTGTGTCTGTTTCTGGGCTCTCTGTTCTTCCTGTCGATCTGTTTTGGTTTTTTCACTAACGCCGGCTGTCTTGATTACTGCAGCATCGGACACGTCCTGATGTCGGGTAGCGTAAGGCTCTGACCCCGCTCCTCTCCTTCAGCATCGCGTCGGCTGTTCTGGCTCCTTCGTCCTTTTGCATCACCTTAGAATCGGTTTGTCAATATCTGCTGATTGCTGGGATTTTGCTATAGGTCGTGATGAATCTATAAAGTTGGGAAGAATTAACAACTCAAACTTGAGGCTTCCTAGCCTTCAGTACAGAATATCCTTCCACTTATTTACATACTATTTGATTTCTTTCATCAGAGTTTTGAGATTTTCTGCGTATAGACCCTGAACATATTTTGTTAGGTTTATACCTACGCATTTAGTTTTTGGTGCTATCATAAATGATATTATGTTTTTAATTTCAAATTCCAATTGCTCATTGCTGGTTCACAGAAAAGCAATTGACTTTGTATGTCAGCATGTACCCTTGACCTTGCTTATAGCTCAGGAGTGTGTGTGTGTGTGTGTGTGTAAATTCTTTGGGGTCTTCTTTATAGGTAATCATGTCGATTGTGAACAAAGGCAGTTTTATTTCTTTCTTCACAATCTGTACATTTTATTTCCTTTCCTTAGTGCCATAGCTAGAACTGCTGTTATGATGTTGACTAGAAGAGAGGGTAGGGGACATCCTTGCCTTATTCCCAATCCTAGAAAGTGTCTAATTTCTTTTTTCATTGTTGACACTATTACAGATGTCCCCATTCCCCCCTGCCTTTGCCCACTCCCCCCAGCCCCTGCCCCTACTTCCCTGGCCTTCACCACAGTGCTGTCTGTGTCTGTGGGTCATATGTGGATGTCCACTGGCTGATCCCTTCACCTCCCATCTCTCCTCCCCCTCCCCTCTGAGATCTATCGGTCTGTCCCGGGTTTCCCTGCCTCTGGTTCTAGTCTGTTTGTCAGTTTATTTCGTTCATTAGATCCCACATATGAGTGAGGTCACGTGGCATTTGTCTTTCTCTAACTGGCTTATTTCACTCAGCATAGTGTTCTCCAGGTCCATCCATGCTGTTGCAAAGGGTAAGATTTCCTTCTTTTTTATGGCTGCATAGCATTCCATTGTGTGTATGACCGCAGCTTTTTTATCCACTCTTCTGCTGATGGGCACTTGGGCTGTTTCCAGATCTTGCTCTTGTAAATAATACTACCATGAACACAGGGTGCCTATATTCTTTCTGATTGGGGTTTCAGGATTCTTAAGATATACTGCCAGCAGTGGGATCACTGGGTCAAAAGGCAGTTCCATTTTTAATTTATGAGGAACCTCCGTACTGTTTTGCACAGAGGCTGCGCCAGCCTGCATGCCCACCATGGTGCACCAGGTTCCCTTTCGCCACATCCTCGCCAGCACTTGCTGTGTGTCGATTCATTGATGGTGGCCATTCTGACAGGTGTGCGGTGATCCCTCACTGTGGTTTAATTTGCATCTGTCTGATGATTAGTGACGTTGAGCATTTTTTCATATGTCTATCGGCTCTCTGTTTGTCCTCCTTGGAGAAGTGTCTATTCGGGTCCTTTGCCCATGTTTTAATTGGGTTGTCTTCCTGTGGTTGAGTTATGTAAGTTTTTAAAAAATATATATTTTGGAAATTAACCCCTTATCATTGGCGAATAGATTCTCCCATATAGTGGGTTCCCTTTTCATTTTGTTGATGGTTTCTTTTGCTGTGCAAAAGCTTTTTTTAGTTTGATGTAGTCCAGTTTGTTTATTTTTCCTTTGTTTCCCTTGCCCTGGGAGGTATATTGGCAAAAATATTGCTGTGAGGGATGTCTGAGATTTTACTGCCTATGTTTTGTTGTAGGATTTTTTTTTAATCCTCACCTGAGGACATTAGTTTTCATTGCTTTTAGAGAGAGGGAGGAAGGGAGGAAGAGAGAGAGAGAAACATCGATGTGAGAGAGAAACATCAATCAGTTGCCTTTTTGTATACACCCCCCCCCCCCCACTGGGGATCAAACCCACAACCCAGGCATGTGCCCTGACTGGGAATTGAATCCACAACCTCTTGGTCCACAGGATGATGCCCTAACCAACTGAACCAAACCTGCCAAGGCTCTAGGACTTTTATGGTTTTACAACTTATCTTTAAGTCTTTTGAGTTTATTCTTGTGTACAGTGTAAGGAGGTGGTCTACTTTCATTTTTTTGCACGTACGTGTCCAGTTTTACCAACACCATTTACTGAAGAGACTATTTTTAACCCATCGTATGCTTTTGCCTCCCTTGTCAAGTGTTAATTGACCGTAAAGGTGTGGGTAGGTTTCTGGGCTCCGTGTCTGTTCCGTTGACCTGCATGCCCATTCTTGTGCCAGCACCAGGACGTTTTGATTGTGATGGCTTTGTAATATAGTTTGATATCGGGTATTGTGATGCCTCTAACTTTGTTCTTCTTTCTCTAGATTGCCGAGGCTAATTGGGGTCTTTTATTTGGTTCCATGTAAATTTTTGGAATATTATAAATCTGTGAAATATACATTGGTATTTTAATAAGAATTGCTTTGGGTAGTATGACCATTTTAATAATGTTAATTCTTCCAATCCATGAACACAGTATGTGCCTCCACTTGTGGCTTCTTCTATTCCTTTCTTCACTGTGTTACAGTTTTCTGAGTACAAGTCTTTTACCTCCTTGGTTAAACTTAGTCCTAGGTACCTTATTAGTATATATATATTTTTGGTGAATGGGGTTGTTTTCTTACCTTCTCTTTCTGATAGTTCATTATTGGTGTATGAAAATGCCACTGATTTCTGAATATTAATTTTGTATCCTGCTATTAATTTTGGCCATATTCATTTATTAGGTCTAATAGTATTTTGGTGGAGTCTTTAGGGTTTTCTATGTACAATATCACGTCATTTGCAAATAATGACAGTTTTACATCCTCCTTTCCAATGTAGATGCCTTTTATGTCTTCTTCTTGTCTGATGGCTGTGCCTGGGACTTCCGGTGCCGTGTTGAATAAGAATGGTGAAAGTGGACATCCCTGTTTTGTTCCTGATCTTAAGGGAAACACTTTTAGTTTTTGCTCATGGAGTATGATGTTGGCTGTAAGTTTTTCATTTATGGCTTTTATTATGTTGAGGTACAATCCCTCTATTTCCACTTTGCCAAGAGTTTTTATCATAAATGGGAGCTGGGTTTTATCCAATGCTTTTTCTGTATCTGTTGATAGGATCATGTAGTTTGTCTTTCATTTTACTTATGTGATGCTTCACACTTACTGATTTGCAAATACTGTACCAACCTTGCATCCTTGCAATAAATCCCACTTGATCATGGTGTATGATCTTTTTAACGTGTTGGTGGATCTGGCTGGATAATATTTTGTTGAGGAAAGTGTCTAATTTCTAACTACTAAGTGTGATGTTAACTGTAAGGTTTTTTGGTAGATGTTTTTTATCAAGTTGAGGAAGCTCCCCTCTGTTCCTAATTTGTTAATGATTTTTTATCAGTAATAAGTACTTGATTTTGTCAGTGTTTTTTCTGCACTCATTGATATGATTATATTTTCTTATTTAACCTGTTGATGTGATGAATTATGTTAGTTGATTTTCAAATGTTGAACCAATTTTGCATACCTGGAATAAATACAAGTTGATCATCATATATAATTCTTCTATGCATTATTGGATTAATTTGATAATATTTTATTGAAGATTCTTACCCTTATGTTCATAAGAGATATTGATCTGAGTTTTCCTTTTTGTTTATTTATTTATTTTTAGAAAGAGAGGGAGAGAAACATCAGTGTGTGGTTGCCTCTCATGCGCCCCCTACTGGGCACCTGGCTCACAACCCTGGCATGTGCCCTGACTGGGAATTGAACCGGTGACCCTTTGGTTTGCAGGCTGGCACTCAATCCACTAAGCCACACCAGCCAGGGCTGACTTTTCCTTTTTTGTAATGCATTTATTTGATTTTGGTATTAAGGTAATGCTGGCTTCATAGTATGAATTAGGAAGCATCTTCTCTGCCTATGTTTTCTGGAGGAGATTGTAGAGAATTGATATCATTTCTCTTTTGTATGTTTCATAGAGTTTACCAGCAAAACCACCTGGGCCTGGTGGTTTTTTTTTTTGGAAACTCATTAATTATTTAATTTCTTAATAGAGCTATAGAATAGGCCTATTTTTCAGTTTTACTGAAGTACAATTGACAAATAAGAAGAGGCTGAAACGGATGATCTCACTCTCCTCCCTCCTCCTCTTACTCTCTCTGCCCACGGGGCCCTTCCCTGTGGTTGGATGCCTGGTGTTCCACTGTCCAGACCTGCTGCCCTGCAGCGGCAGGCTGACCAGGCTGGAGGGGGAGGGCCCTGCACAGGGTGTCCTCAGAGGCCTTGACACCCGCACATGGTCTCTGTTCCCTCCCAGGGCCCACAGTCCCTCCTATTTGGCAAGAAGGACACAGGCGGACACCTGGTGCTTGGAGATCCCTAGTCACCCTGCCCTCGGGTGGCTCTGCTGGGTCAGGGCCCCAGTGATTGCTGTAGTCCCCTATAAATGGGGATGAGTCCCCCTCTCTCCTCCCCCTTGTCTCGCTCCTGCCTCCCCTGCTCAGGCACTGTGTCTCAGCACCCGGAGGCTGCCCTGCCGAGGCCTGCAGACCATTTGCGGACAGTCCTAGGGGTGTGAGTCCAGGTGAAGGCCCTGTGCACAGAGGAGGGAGGGCCCCATCGGAGCACATCCCCCAAACAAGCAGCAGAGCTGCCATTCTGCTCCAGGGAGGATAGGGTGACCACAGTGGGGATATCGGTGCCTCCAGCCCCTCCCCAGAAAGCAGCGTGGGTGTGAGGGGGGCTCCCTAGGACCTCCCACTCTCCAGGAGCAGGGAGCGTCTGCTCCCTTGGCTGCCTGCTGCCCACTCCTGCTGCAGCCTCCTCCCTTCTGTCTCTTGCATGGTCAGAGGCGGCTCCCACCAGGTCTGCATTCCTAGGGGGTATAGGAGGGGGGTAGAAAGGAGCAGACCCACACTGCCCCTTTAAGAGCATGACCCAGAAGTGGAACTCAGCTGTGCACTCTGCTCACAGCCCATTGGTCAGAATGTAGTCACACGGCCACACTTGCCTGCAAAGGAGGCTGGGAAATGTAGTCTTTCATGAGGTTGGCCATGTGTCCAGCAAAAATCAGGGGTTCTATGATGTTGGGAAACAGAGACCTGGAAGTCTGTGCCAGAGATGGGGAAGGTGGGAAGAGGAGTGGATCAGGGTGGTGGTGGGGCAATACATTCAGTGTGGGTCGACTCAGTTTGGGGAGGACATAATTCACTCCCAGAGTCCCCAGGCTACACCATGGTGCCCCTACCCCAGGCTGCCCTGTCCTCTCGACCTTCCTGCACACTCAGACTCCGGCATCGCAGGGCACACGTCACGTCAGTGGCTGCAGACCTCGTCCCTGCAGCCACATTCATCTGCCCTAGCGAGGACCCAGCCTCGTGCCACCCGCCACCTGGCTGCTCCATAGTGGAGCTGTGGGCGCGCCCGCCATGCTCCAGGGTAGGGAAGGTCTCGGTGAGCTCCCCAGAGACAAGATGCCGACCAAGCCCAGCATCCTGCGTCTCCTTAGAGGGGCACCAATCTGTCACCCCCTTTCCTGGGGGGTGATGTTGTTTCTGATTTGTTGGTCAAGGAGAGGCTGGTTTTGGAGCCTTCTGTGGGGCCTCTCCCTCTGACAGCTCCTACCCCGCACACCAAGGGCCGACGGGGGCAGGGCACCAGTGCCGAGCGTGGCATTTCTGAGGATCCACCTGGGGATCCAGTAAGTCGGTGTGGTAGGAGCCGTGGTGACATGTCACATCTCTGGTAACAAGGTCAGCTCAGGGCCAGCGTCCAGCAGTCCTCCAAGTGTGTGGGTGTTCCCACCCCCATTGCCGTGACAGCTAAGTGGCCGCCGGTCCTTTGGAGGAAAAATCGGGACAGATTACCACGAACACTCGTGGGGCCCTTCGCCTGGGGACCCAGCCCCCTCTCCAGGCTGAGGTCTGCATCTGCAGGCTCACTCAGGAGGGGAAACCGGGCAAGGGGCTGCCTGCCCCCTTTTATTGCCAGGACCTTTCTCAGCTGTTGGTTCATCTGCACTTGACTTCTGTCGGCATCAACTGGGAGATGCCCTTGTCTGCTGCATCTGGTCCTCAGGCCCTAGCTCTCTCCTGGCTGGGCTGCTGCGGCTGCCCTCTGACCTGGCTGGCCATCGCCCCCATGTCTTGGTGGGTGCATGCTGCCACCTGGCCTTTATGGCTCGGGCCCTACATCGCCACTGCCCTCTGTGGCCGGGTTCCAACACCACCTCTCCTGCCACCTGCCCTGGTTTTCTTTCAGAGGACAGCCACCACCGAAGGTTTAGCGATGCCACTGCCCCTCGGATCTTGGAGATGTCGTGACCTCCAGGCCTTTCCCTGGAGCACAGCATTGCTGGGGCTCCCTGGCATGACCCAGCATGTCCACGCCAGGCTCCATGTCCCGAACCCCCTCCTCAGCGTCTGCCATGGTGGCCCTGGCATTTCAGCTGCAGTCAGAGCGGCCTGCACTGGCTCAGGCTCACAGGAGCCCCAGAGCGTGCATCCCTGCCAGCTCCTGGGATCTTGCTGGAGTCTGTCCTGTGTCCTAGGTGGGTGCTGCTGAGAGAACACTCGCCTCCCCTGCAGGCCTCCACCCCAGTCTCTGCTCAGATCTTTGAGGGACAGTCTCTGCCCCCTAGTCAGGCCCAGCATGTCCCTAACCCTTGTCCTCAGCCTCATGGTGGGGGAGGGGAGGGTGCCAGGGGCACAGGGGTTGTTGGGAGGCGACAGCCTCTGTGAGTCTCCTGATGCATGGTCATGGCTGTTAGGCTGGTAGCTGGCAGGTGGGCCACCTCCTCAAACTCTGAGGGCCCCACTTAGCTGGGAGTGAGAGCCCAGGGGCATCTGCTCCCTGCCCCCTCCAGCCAGGGTCTCTGTTTTCCCAGCTTGGGCAGAACACATCGCCCTGGCTGGGTGTTTAGTCTTCCCAGAACGTGGGCCAGGCAGACTGCTGGGTCCTGGGCTTGATCTGTGCTTTCTGTGCTGCCCTTGTAGGACATAGCTGCTTCAGAGAGGCCCTTCGGGCTTCCCGTCGCCTGTTACTCACCAGCAGCTGTTGTCACCTTGCTGTGGAGCACCGTGGTGCTTAGCAACAGCCACCATTTCTGCTGTCCTCGTGTCTCCTGTGTCCTCCACGTGTCTCAAATGCGTGATCAATGCATGCTCAGAGCTTGCCTCCCACCATGCCACTCCCCCCACCCCCAGTCTTCTACCCGTCCCGAGGCTTTGGGGCTTGCCCCTCTGGTGACGGCTGTAATGCCCGAGCCAGCCTGCCCCTGCCACTGGCCCTGGGGCCTCGGTGCTGGTCGGGCACTGAGCGACCCTCCTCCCTGTGCCCCGGCCCATGCCAGGTGCCACTTGTCCCAGGTGGGCTTGTCCAGAAGTCGATGCTGAGTGTACGTGGCTGCAGGATGGTTATCGGGATGATGCCTGTGTGTGGGGAGGGGCGGGGAGGAGGAGGTGTGTTTGGACGGAGGAAGAGGTCCAGCTGGGAGGCTGGCCTGACAGCTTCCCTGCTGCCCCTGGGTTGGGCCAGGGGACGGAGGCACAGCAGCTGCCGGTCCCTGCTGACCACACTGCCTGCGGGAGGGGACTGGGGACAGCGGTCACAGATGTCCTGCCTTGGGCCCCAGCACATGGCACCACGGCGCCTGCCTCGGCTCCCTGCGACCTCTCTGCTGCCGACATACTTCCTACTTCCATTCCCCCAAAACAGTCTCTTCTCTCCTGCCCCCCACCCCCGCCTTCGTCAACACCTCCCCCTGTACACCCCCTGCCCCACCAAGTCAACTGGCCAGCAGTTCACCTTCCAGTGCCACCTCCTGACCCCGTGCCTCAGACAGCGAGCTGCCCTTGATCGCTCAGCTCTGCTGCCCCCAGATCCTGCCTGGCCCCTCGTAGCCCCAAGCGTTTGTAGGAAGCTGAGCACCAGTGCCCCGAACCAAGCCCCACGACACATGCAGGGTGTTCTCCGCAGCTCATCATGCAGGCAGGACGGGTGCTTGGTGTGGCCCTGTGCCCATCGAGCCCGGGGGCCTTCGCACGAGCTGAGATCAGCAGTGGAGCACGGTTTCAGTGGGAGGGTGGATCTCCGGAAGATTATCTTCCAGCCTTCGTTCGGGGAGACAGCCAGTGCCCATCACCTGCAGCAGCCCCATTCTGAGCCCAGCCCTCACCCCCAAACCAGACGGTCCCCACGGTTCTTCTGAACTCCGCCCACGCCCCAGGCCTCGGCCTCTACCTCCTCCAGGCCCATTTTTGAACTCCTTAATGCCTGCAAAAGAATGCCCAAGGTCTTCCATTGAAGCCCCTGTAAGATGCTTCCCTCGAGAGAGGAAAGGATGGCGATTGTTTGGATGTGGCCAAGTGGGTCTCGCTCCTCTGTCTGTCACGGTGCCTGGTGTGGGCCTTGGCATGCAGCAGGCACTCAACAAATGTCCTTCGGCTGAGCAAGCATAGCCACCACACATCAGACAGACTCTTGCAAACAACAGAAACACTATTCAGACTAGTTTAAGCAAAAAATGGCTTCCATACTGGGAAGTCCCTGTGCAGCTTCAGGCATAGCTGACTCCAGGAGCTCACTCCCTTTGTCCCGCTTCCACCTTCCTGCTTGCCTCTGTCTTGCCTCTCTGCCCAGAAGGGACAAGAAGGCCTTTAGACTCTGTTTTTGTTATGGTCTCTGAGGAGAGATCTTCCAATGGCCCACAGAGCGAGTCCCCAGGACACAGGAAGGCCAGGGCCTGTGGCTGGCTGGGGCCAGCCATCCTGAGCCATACCAGGTGCCTTTCCTACAGGAAAAATGCGTCATTAGGGAGGAGGGAGAAGGGTGCTGGACAAAACCAAGACCACGTCCACCTCCTGTGTGGTCAGTTAAAATGTAGATGCAGATTATTGGGGTGTGGCAGCAGTAGATTTCTCTGAGGTGTCTCTAACAGTGACCCCCAAATCCATCCTTCCTTCCAGTATGTCAGTCATCACTGTCCCCGAATCCCTCTGGCAGGTGATTGGTTTTGGAAAGTCATGTGACCCCTTTCTGCTGGGGGCTTCTGGGAAATTTTCTCCCTCCTGAGATACCTTGGGAAGAGATGCTTCCTTCTCTTCATCTTCTTCCTTGGGCATTGTCAGGGCTGGGAGGGACACCTTGTCGCCTGCTCTGAGGATGAGAGTGCAGGATCAGGGAAAGTACCTGGTTCCTCCAGGAACCCCCATGCCTGGGGTGCTCCCATGGCACCTGGAGCCCCCCTCCTCCTGACCGACCCTCGGAAGGCCGTTTGAGTCGGAGTCAGCCATGACTCGGGCAGAAACAGCCCTAATTGATGGCAGCTGTCTTGTTTCCTGTAGCACCAGGAAGCACTGAGACTTCACAATTTACCAGCTGAGTTCATAATCTTTTGACAACTCTCTCTCTCACTTCCAGAACGTATAAAAACATTTCTCACTTGGGAGTGGGGGCTGCGCATGAGCTCCACCCCACAACCTGTGTGAAGAAGGGGTTTTGCTGCCCAGATGGGGCCCCTAAGATGTGTAAATTATGTAAAAGGAATCCTACTTCCATACTGACTTACAGAACTTCACAGATGCTGAAACTGGCAGACCCGAAAAACTGCAGCTCCTCCCGCCCCCTCTCCAGGAGAGACCAAGAGGTTGAGTGACATCTGAAGGCTTGAATAAGGGGAGTCACCACATTGGTTTTGTTAATCCTGTGAGTCCTAGAGCCCAGCCCAGAGTGAGGGGGTCATCGCAATATTTGTTGAGCTGTGGTCTTCCCCGCTACACTCCATTGGATTGTTGAACTGGGTGGATAGATGGATGAGTGGGTGGATGGGTGGGTGAGTGGATAGATGGATGGGTGGCCGGATGATGAGAGAGACGAATAAATGGATGAGTGGGTGGGTGGGTGGGTGGGTGGATGAATGAGTGAGTGGTAGATTTTGGATGTTGGGTTCCTTAGCCAAGCCATCTGGTCTGGAGAGCAGTGTTCAGACCTGGTGTGGCTCTTCCAAGGAAGTCCAGCGTTTCCCTCTCCAGTAGGAGAAGGCCCGAGTCCTGGCAGTTCTCAGAGAGGGCTGGTGAGCTCTGGGTTTACCAGCTCAGGGCCTGATGACGTCACCAGATGTCCCCCAGCCTCTCCACCAGAAGTTGGTGAAGAGCGAGAGGAGGGGAGCAGAGGGTGAGGGACAGAGATGGCGTGTCCTGGCAGATCCCACCCCTCCCGTCCTTCAGGCCCAAGCTTCCGATTCCAGGAGGAGGTTCCAGGACAGTGAACAGAAATCAGGGATCGTTCGGGAGGTCACAGGAGCAAACCCATCTCAGGCTGGGGGCACAGCAGGGAAAACCCTCGGGCAGACATTTGGTGTGAGGAATCCAACCGTGCTGTTATGACGTTAGGAAATGGGGCTCCAGGGTCTCAGCATCACACACTCGTGGGGGCGCTCTTCACACCCAGTTCTGTTGGAACAGCTCCCCCCAGCCTGTGCGATGTCTCCCCTGGTGGCACCTGCGGGAGGGGACCTTCCGGGTCTGTAACTCTCACTGAGCGTGAGAGCCCAGAGCTGCGCGTGTGGGCGTGTGAGGGCGCATGTGCGGTGCGTGTGTGTGGGTCTCCGTGTCGATTCTGCCTTCTTGAGCAGGGTCTGCTCTCTACTAAACAGAAACTTCTGTAGGGCTTTGAACTCCACATGTCTCAGATCTGCGTACGTCCACAGAACAGAGCCCTCCGCAGGCCACAGGCAGCCCAGAGCTGTTCCTGAACTTCTCGAACACGAGAAGCCACAGTGTACAGAGGTCACCCAGGCCACAGGGCAAGGCTGTTCTGGGGTGGCGTACGGGTGGGGCTGCAGACCGGGCGGCCCAGGTCTGTGGAGTCAGCTCTGGGAGGGCCCAGACCCCCTCCCCCACTGGTGGGCCAGCCCAGGGGTCCTGGGGGCCCCCTTCTCCATGGACCCTGTAAATCTCACCCCACTTACCACACTTCTCTGGGAGTCCTGGCTCTCCCTGACTCGGTCTTAGTCATGGCTAAGCACGTGGGCCTCTGTGCAGATGCCCCTCACCTGCCACAGACGGCCACCACCTGCCACCTGCCTTCCCTGACTGTGGCCAGAACGAACCTACTAACAGGTTTTGCTAAAAACCCCTTTAGCTGCCTGGCGACCTGGCTCGGAGGCACTCTCCACAGCAGCGGGGCGGGGAGCACTGCAGGGGCATTTGCTCTGTTCTGGCATTTTCTCTCCCACCCAGTACTCACAGCCACCTTAGTAGCTCGGTGCCTCTGTCCACCCCGCTTCCCAGGGAAGAAATCAAAGCACAGACAGGGGCAGTTACTTGCTTCGGGCCACACAGCTACTGTAGGAGAGTGTAGGTTCACCCTGATTGCCTCAGCCATAGCTCTGAGCTACCAGCTGCGCACTCCCCGCAACCCCCGCCCTGCCCAAGTGCCCCCCTTAGTGCCATCCTATTTCCACGTCTCCCAGAAGTGTTCCCTGATGGTCCTATGGGGCAAAGCCACCCTGCAGTGGCCCATCTCTCTGTGTGTCTGCATCTAAGGGATCCTCCACACGAGCTCCCCTCAATCGGCTCGGCAGGCGGCCAGCGCCCAGCCTTGGGCCAGGAGCGGGCTGACCCCGAGGGGTTACAAATGAAAGGCGCCAGAGAAACGCTTCACTGCTCCCACCTTCCTGGCCTGGACCTTGTGCATTTGGTAGGAGGGACATTCCTCCATGAAAACTGACAAGTATGGCCGTGGAAACAGAGGTGGAATGTAAAGAAGACTCCTTTGTTCCTGCACGAGCTGAGCGAGGGGAGAGAACGCCAGCCACACCTCCTCTTAGAAGCCCACCAGCATTGTGGAGAATGCTGTCTCCACTTCCATCACGCTCACTGGCTGCCTTGAACTTCCCTGCTGTGTGAGAAAAACCAGCTCATCTGTGGACATTCTCTTAGGAGTGGTGCTGCCTCTGCCTCTGGCGCGCTGGGGGCCACAGGGGCCAGGAGTGGGGGGCTGGGTGCCCTGTCCCTCTGCTCGCAGGCTAGCGCGGCCCCCTGTAAGCTGAGGGGCTTGGAGAGAAATGTCTCCAAGCCCCTTTCTGCTCAGGCATCCCAAGGCTATTTATAACTCTAAGAATTATTTGCTGACACCCGCCGTATGCTTTTCCTTCTCAAGTGGCCTGTGCAATATCTGGGGGAATGAAAGGCGGTAAAAAAAATTCCTTCTGTAAATGATTTATTTTCTAGATGTGTCACGGCAGTTGCAAACGCTTCTGACATCTGGAAGCTTTTAGACCTGGGCCATATGGTTCAAATTGGGTCTCACTGAGGAGCTGGGGGATTTATTTGGAGTGAGGGGAAGGGTCGCCGTGGGCGGTGGTCCGAGCGGCACAACAGCGGTGACAGCCAGCCTCTGTCCCGTGACCTCTGCCCTGTGCGCCGTGCGTCCAGGCGCCACTGAATGAGCCTCCCGTTTCGGCTCCATCAGTCCTCACAGTGACCCATACTGTAGGTCTACTACTATCACTATTTTTCACAAATAAAATAAATTTTTACAAATAATATATATTTTTTAACAAATAGAACGTTTCCTTTAACAAACAAGTCTACTGAGGCGCAGGGAGGCAGTGGCGGGTCCTTGGTCACATGGTTCCTAAGTGGTAGGCACAGGCCAGTCTGGGCCAGAGCCTGTGTGGTGGGGACAATGTTTTTCCTTCCCTCAGAAGGGCAGAGAGCTGGGCTTGGGCTGCATAGCCCCGAGTTCCATCCCATCCCATCCTCCAGGGCTCGGTGGCTGTTTGCTGACCAGGGCCGGCCGCAGGCTTGTCTATGACCTGGTCTGTTATTCCCCAGGCCGGGCAGGCTGTGATCTGGAGACCAGGCGCCCGAGGAGCTGCCACGGGTGTGCCCCAGGCTGCAGGATGCCGGGTGAGGGGCATGTGTTAAGGGAAGGGGCCAGGGCCTCCTGGGGCTCCAGTCCAGGAAGCAGGGTGCTGGGGTGGGGACAAGGGCTCATGGCCTTAAGAGGGGCTCTGGGTGGCAACATGCGCCCCTCTGGCTCCGGGCTGCCAACCCACCTCTTGCACAGGTGGGACTGCAGTCCGGGGAAGTAAGGGGCTCACCAGCCACTCTGACGTTAGTGGCAGCAAAAGGTTGGGAGCCCAGCCCAGCCCAGGCCCCTTGCTCAATAATGGTGACATCTAGAACTATGGCCACCAGTCTTTGGTTACTGGGCTCCTAGGCCTTTTTCAGGCACTAGCTCCATCAGCCCTGAGGCATGAAGAGGGGCAGGCAGCACAGCCCGCTGCCCGGGCGGAGCCCACGGTTGGGGAGACTGGAACTGCCAGACCTGAACTTCCCACCCAGAGCCCATGTGGATGGGCTGGGTGCTGTGCAGGGCCTATGGTCTTTCACGCTGTCCTCCCTGACCCCGCCACTGCTCGTCCCAGCCCAGAGTCCAGCGGAGTCCTGAGCCCCAGAACTCTTTCCCTTTGGGCAGAGCCGGGAGGGGCCCCCAAGAGCTGAGGACATTTTTTCTCCCGTTTTGGGAGGGAAGTGGGGTAGGACAGGGTGAGTGTGCTCTTTTTCATGTTAAATTATGAAATATTTCAAGCATACCGAAGAGTAGAGAGAAAAACAGAACTGTGACCAGCCACTACCCAGATTTGACGCATATAGCAACATTTGCTTTTGGTTTCTGAACATGAAATCAGCATTAGCTACGGCTGGAGCCCTCCCCCCTCTTCCAAACATGCCGCTCCCCGCGCCGCTGCCCGGAGGAGACACCTTTCGGGGGCGCATTCGGCCTCCCTGCACCTGATACTAGGTTCTCGCCGAGTCTGTGTGTGAGTGCCTGCAAATGCGTTTGAGATAATTTGTGCCCTTTCGCTTTGTGCCCATCTTTCTGCCAACTGACTGTTCATGCCACGTAATTCTCCTGTACCGAGGAAAATGCACACAACACAAAATTAACCGTGTGAAAGTGTGAGCTCGAGTGGCATTTAGCACATGGGCGGCGTTGTGCTGCCACCACCTCTGTCTGCTTCCAAAACATTTCCCTTGCCCCCAAGGGCACCTCCTCCTGTGACACTGTCATCACCCCCCTCCCCCGCCCCCGGCAGCCACTGACCTTCCTGTCGAGGTGAATGCATCTCACCTGGATGTTCAGGGAGAACAGGCACACCTGTGCCTGAGCTTGGTCCCTGTGGGACGCGCAGGTCTGCGGCTCTCATTCCAGCGGTGGGAGGGGGCCCGTGCCCCACGGTTCTCCCACCGCCACCCCTGCCACCGGCCCTCACAGTGCTCACCAGCTGGGGCCCTCCCTGTGCTCCTGGGGTCCCCACCCAGTGTCTCCTTCCTGACTGCTGCACAGCAGGGGGCCCAAGCCAGGTTGCTGGAAGGTCTTATTACTTCTCTGCTTCTGGGGGCTGATGGGCCTCGGGTAGACGCTCTGGTGTGGTCAGAGGGCAGCCTGGGGCACTGGGATGGCCAGGCCTCCTCCCTCCCCCTGCAGAGCAGCCTGACCCTTACGTGGCAGCTCCGGACCCCCCTCCACACGAAAGCAGATGCTGCCAGGCCACCCACGGGTGTGGCCCCAGACACCCCAGACTGTCCCTCTGCTGGTTAAAGCTGTGAACGGTGGCCCAGAGCCAGAGTGGGGGGCACACCAGAGGCGACTGTGAGGGCTGGGGACACCCTGGGCCGTGGGGCTGGGCGTGGCTCCCGTGAGGTCTGTGTGTGAGCTCCTGCGGGTCTTACAATGCTGCTGCGGTCCCCAGAACTCAAGTCCGCGCTCACAGGGCAGAGGTGGTCCACAGCAGACCCCCTTACATGGAGGGAAGGGGCACAGCATCGCTGTTTGAGTTCAAGTTCCTCTGGTACCTAGTGAACGTGTCATCAATTCCTACTCTGGTTGTGACGAATTACCACAACTGCGTGGCTTCAGCGAAACAAATATGTCCTCTCACGGTCCAGGGGGCCAGACGTCTGACACAGGTCTCCCCAGGCGCAGTCTGGATGTGGCAGGGCTGCGCTCCTTCTGGGGGCTCAAGGGAATCCTTTTTTTCCTTCCCTTTCCAGCTTGCGGGGACTCCTGAGCTCCTTGGCTTGTGGCCCCTCCCTCCTCCAAAGTCAGCAGCAGAGCATCATCAAATCTCTCTTTCCTCTGCCCCCGCCCTCGCCCTACCCCCGCCTCCCTCTTAGGGTGACATTGTGCTGACCCTGGGCCCTCGGGAAGTCCGGGCTCATCCCTTTTCTCAAGTCCTCGACTTTGTCACGTCTGCAGAGTCCCTTTGCCACGTGAGGGGACATAGGTGCACAGGGTCTGGGGATTAGGATGTGGGCATTCTGGGGGCCGTTTGTCTGCCCACCACAAGAGGTGGGTGGACTCACGTGTCCCCTGCTGTCCTCGCTTCCATGTCGGGCAGTGGCTGGTGCCCGTTCTTTGCTCATCTCTGTCCTGCGTGTTCAGGCTCCTTGCACGAGCCACAAACCTCTGTTTGGTCCTTGTTGAACAGCTGGGCGCCAGCAGGAAGCCACCGGCCCTCTCACAGGGAACGTTTGAGGAGCATTTAATAAAGGGGCTATTTGCTGGGGTGCAGAGAAACCAACGAGGGCCTGTGCAGCGCTTGGGCGGGTGATGTGGGCCAGCACCCCTCTAGGCCCTGAAGGGCGAGCGGAGAGAGAGCTGCTGGACGGGACACAAGGGGGTTGGGTGGAGAAAGCCCCCGGCAGGAGCTGTGGTCTTAGGCACAGGTGCCCACCCCATGGCACCCTGCCCAGGGCTCTGGGGGCTCCCCTCTGGCCCACCAGGCTTCTCCCACGGAGCCCAAAGAAGAGGGTTCAGAGGCGGAGCCCTGGGCAGGCCGGTGGGTGGCAGGGGCCAGAGGGCAGAAATGCCAGCCACAGGCCGGCAGGCTGTGCTCACGACTTCTTTGGTTATAGAAAAAAATACCAATGTTGTCATCTAGCAATATCTCCTTTAGGTGTGCCTTTCTTCTTTAAATAAGAAAATTTCCCGTAGCCTAGAACGACAGAGACACCCTTTTTAAAACACTTGTGTATGTATTTTTTTCCACATTCCCATTAAAAAAATTTTATTGTTATTCAATTACAGTTGTATGCCTTTTCTCCCCATCCCTCCACCCCACCCCAGCAGAACCCCCGTTCCTCCCCCACCACCACCCTCCCCCTTGATTTTGTCCATGTGTCCTTTATAGTAGTTCCTGTAATCCCCTCTCCTCACTGTCCCCTGGCTATTGTTAGATTGTTCTTAACTTCAATGTCTCTGGTTATATTTTGTTTGCTTTTTTGTTCTGTTGATTATGTTCCAGTTAAAGGTGAGATCATATGGTATTTGTCCCTCACTGTCTGGCTTATTTCACTTAGCATAATGCTCTCCAGTTCCATCCATGCTGTTGCAAAGGGCATAAGCTCCTTCTTTCTCTCTGCTGTGTAGTATTCCACTGTGTAAATGTACCATAGTTCTTTGATCCACTCATTTGCTGATGGGCACTTAGGTTGCTTCCAGTACTTGGCTACTGTAAATTGTGTGTATGTATTTTAAAATCATGATAAAATACGTATAACATAAAATGCATCATTTCAGCCATTAAATGGACATCAATGTGCATCCACCACCATCCACCCTCAGGGCTCTTTGTCCTGCAAACCCGAAACTCTGTCCCCATGAGACACCAGCTCCCGCCCCTCCCCCAGCCCCAGCACCGCCCTCTCCTCACCTCTCTGTGAGTCCTACCACTGCAGGGACCTCACAGAAGTGGGGTAGGACAGTGACTCCCTTTCAAGACTGGCTTCTGTAACGTCCCCGAGGCCCACCAGGTTGTGGCAGGTGCAGTATGCGACTCTCCTTCCTTCTTTAGGATGAGTAACATCCTGGTTTCATATGTATCCTGTTTCGCTCAGCTGTTCATCCATCGGCAGACCCCTGGGTGGCTTCCACCTTTTGGCGACTGCGGACAATGCTGCCGGGCTGACGGTGCGCAAATGTCTCCTGAGGACCCGTTCTCAGGTCTTCTGGGTTTATGCCCAGAGGTGGGATCACTGGGTCATTTGGTAATTCTATGTGAAGCTTTTCGAGGACCTGTCAGACTCTCTTCCACAGCGGCTGCTCCCGTTCATGTTCCCACCAGGGGGCCAAGGTGCCGTTTCCCCACATCCTTGCCAACACTTGTTACCTTCTGCTCTTCTCTTTTTTTTCCTAGCAGCCCTCCCAGTGGGTGTGCGGCGGGATCTCATCGTGGCCTGGACCTATTCCTCTACGTGGCCCTCTGGAAGCTGCAACAGTTCCCGTTCCACATGCAGGTCTTCCGCCCCCTGGTAAGTTATTTTTGTGTGTCATTTGGGCTGGGGATACACTGAAATTTCCTCCTCAGGGGTCCTCACGATGGGACCAACCATCCTCGCCGTTCGCTGATACCCAGCATCATCCCCGGGGTTCCCATGGGGCAGGAGCCTGTCTCTGTTCTAGGGTCTGTCTGGTCTCCGGGGCTGCTGCCTGATCTTTCTGTCACCCCTTGCCCTGGCACTGTTTGCAAAGACGGCAGCCACGAGGTGGCCTGTCCCCGCATTGTGGCTTTGGCGGGCCTTCCATCGATCGAGCAGTGTATATCTGTGGCCCCTCCCCGCCAGCCCACAAGCTTCTGTGACCACGTGGACGGAGTGTGCAGAAGTGATGCTCCGTGGCTCCTTGTGTCGTAGAAACGCCCCTGACTTTGGCCTTGTGCTTTTGGGACCTTTGCTCTTGGAGCTCAGCTGACACACGAGGATGAAGCCCCGGTCACACGCAGGGACCCAACTGGGATCTGGGCCATAGGCCCAGGATGCTCCCAGCTGGCACCTGGCCATTGCCACCAGAACTGTGAGTACAGGAGCTTTTGGGGTGACAGCAGCCTCACTCCCACTGGACTGCCACTGCCTGAGGGGCCGTGGGCGGGGACCACCCCCCAGAGCCCAGTCAGGCTCCGGGACTTCGAGAAGGGGTGAGAACGTTGGTGGCTTTAAGCCACTAGGTTTGGGCCGGTCCACTCCAGAGCCACGGACGGCTGCCACGCTGACCTTGTGGTTCTTCATAGCGATTTTTACTGTTCAACATTAATTTGTTGATTGTTGCCATCCAGAGTTTGTCTGTATGTGATTATTGCCCCCACCTGAACGTGGGCTCCAGGCGGGCCCCACGCCACCAGTTCTGTCCTGTGGAGCAGGCTCACTGCAGGCCGGGAATGAGTCCCTGTCTCCGGAAGGAACAAGCGCATGAGGCCTCTCTGGTTCTTTCTCCTCCAGAGAGTCCCGCGGCCGGTCCTGCCCCACACTCCCTGCGAAGGCGAGTTCGAGCAGGGTGCTCTCTGGTTCCCTGTGTGGCCGCGCTGGGTTTGCAGCCCCTGGGAAGCCAGCAGTCAG
The DNA here is from genome assembly GCF_022682495.2 of Desmodus rotundus. NCBI lineage: Eukaryota > Metazoa > Chordata > Mammalia > Chiroptera > Phyllostomidae > Desmodus > Desmodus rotundus. The sequence goes on along the minus strand of NC_071393.1, from coordinate 135,204,773 downwards.
CCCATTCCTGCCACTAGTGGGACTTCCCCTCAAGGGGTCCTTCCTGAGCCCACACAGTCCATGGGAGACTGGAGAGTACTCCTTCGAGCTTTCTAGATCTGCGAGGAGGACTCTTGTCTGGGTCAGGGGGCAAACCCTGGGGGTGTGAGAGGACTCCAGCACTTTCTCTGGGAAGAGGGTCATAAAGAGTCAAGAGCTCAGCTCTGCTCTGGTGACAAGGTGAGGGGCTGTTCTCACCGCTGAGCTTGGCAGCCCTAAGTCCCTCCTTCCCAGAGGGAGGGGATCGGGCATCAGGGGGAGGAGAGAGCAGGGCTCTGGCCTGGACTGGCTGGAACCCAGCACCTTCCTTTGGGGGATCAGGCCGCAGTTAGGGACAGCCACCCTGGACAGAGGCACTTATTCTGCTCACTGTTGGGCACTTTTCTGCATCCCCTCCCCAGGGCCTTCAAGGTAAAGCATGAATTGCGTGAAGGGCCTCCTTCCAGCCTCGCCTTGCACCCCTGCCTGCCCCTTCCGGCCCCATGGACTTTGCTGCCACTGCCCAGATCCACCAGGATGTTCTGACTGCCAAGGCTACACACCTGTCATTCTTTCCATCCCTGAGGCCCTTCCCACCTGGCTCCCAACACCTCCTCCAGGAAGTCCTCCCTGACTTCCCACCTTGGATTCCCCACCTCCTGGCCTTTCTGCATTGTTGGTTTCTGTCTCTTCAGTTAGCCTGAGGCTCTGTGAGGTTGGGACCGGGCCTCCCAGGAGTCTCGTACAGGCCTGGAGGGCCCGGGGGGCTCAGCGAGGGTCTGTAGAGGGAAGTTACATGGTGAACCCTCCTGCAGACTCTCATGCTCACTCTCGCACACCCTCACGCTTGTGCACACACACACCTGCACTGTGTCTCTGGCTGAGTGACGGGCTGAATGCCATTTCTTGGCCTTTGTACCCTCCTCTGCTTGGCGGCACCTTCCCCTTCTCACCCATGGCCCTGCCTCCGGGGCCACTGGGCCTCCCTGAGCCAGCGAGTGACCACCTGCCATCTTCACAGCCCCAGCAGGCACAAGCCAAGGGCAGTGCAGTGCGGTGGGAGGAGCCAAGGGAACGGCTTTCAGGGGCCCAAAGCATGTATCCTGGGGATGTTAGCTGACATCGCTGAGCTCCACTCTCCTCCCTGGAGAACCCGGAGCAGCCCTAACTGCCCACTGCACCGACTGAGCGAGGAGCCAGCTGCACTCGGGGACTGCCGCCTGTGCGGGCCTAAGTGCACGTGGCATGCGCTTGCCCCGGCGTGTGAGTGCGTGGGTGTGTGCAGGCCCTGACTGGGGTGCGAGGAGGGCTGCCTTGGGCCTGGCGGTCAGGGCTGGCACCATGGGTGTGCATCCCGGCCGCGTTCTGGGGTCCCTTGCGCTGAGGGCCCCGGGCTTGATTTAATGCGCCGCTGTCACCGTCTTGGAATTCGCACTATGTTTTGCCTTGTGCTTGTGTTCCTTTGTGGAGTGGACGGGGCGCTGCAGCACGTGTGAGCCGGGAGGAGCAGCGCGGCCCAGTGCCCTGATGCCCCGTGAGCACCAGGCATTCGCGCCACCCGTGGGTGTGGGACGTCGGTGACGCGCAGTTTCCACCATTCTGATGAGAATAAAATTCACATGCGAGCCACAAAATACTGTGACATGTCAGCGACTTCTCACATGGATGAAAGGATCTTATACTGCATTTAAAACTGGAAAGGTAGCCCTGGCTGGTGTGACTCAGTGGATTGAGCACGGGCCTGCGAAACAAAGGGTCGCGGGTTCGATTCCCAGTCAGGGCTCCTGCCTGGGTTGCGGGGCCAGGTCCCCAGTGGGGTGCGTGTGAGAGAGGCAACCACACGTTGATGTTTCTTTCCCTCTCTTTCTCCTTCCCTTCCACTCTGTCTTAAAAGTAAATACATAAAATCTAAAAAAGGAAAGGGGAAACTTTGTGCTAATAACTTGTGATGGTTAACTTCCTGTGTCCAGCTGACGGGGCTGTGGGGCACCCAGTGCAGACTGCCCTCCCCTGGGCCGTGTCTGACCCGCTGGAGGCCTGAGTGACAGGAAAGGCGGAGTGAGCAAGGGACCTGCTCACGGAGCAGCCAGGACCTGCTCTCTCTGCGGACTGTCTGCAGGCTCCCTCAGAGACTGACTGGAATCGCACTGCAGCTCTCCTGGGCCTCAGCCTTTGAACTTGGATGGGAACTTATGTGACCGGCTCTCCTGGGCCCTGGGCTGCTGCCCGCAGGTCTTGGCCTTAGCCTCCGCTTCCATGTGAGCCAATTCTTCGGAGTCTGCCTACATCGACTGGTTTCTCTGGAGAACCCAGGCTAATGCATAATTTTACATATTAATTTTTTTCTTTATTTATGATGGTGTTAAAATAGCAAATAAAACCACGGCAAGTTGCAGTGCCACAGAGGAGAGGGAAAGCTTTGGATTTGCTGCCTTGCTGGCCCTTGGCCCCTGCTTTTTGAACACGGCCCTGAGCTTCCATCTTGCACGGGGCCCTGCCAGCTGTGGGGCCGGGGGTACCTATGGTGCTTTCTCCTCGACTCCAGGTCCCCAGGTGCAGGCACTGGAGAGTCGGGGGCCTCTGTCCGGCACAGGGCCCAGCTATGCCTGAAAGATGGAACCGAAGACCTTAGAGACTAGGGGTCCCCTGTCCAGCAGTGATCCCTTGAACTCCAAGGGTGCCCCTTCCCAGGCCTTGGAGAGACTGTATTGCTACCCACTCCCCCAACTTGGGGTTGCCAAATTTAGTAAAACCAGCAACCAACCCAGGCTGTCCAGTTAAAAGTGAATTTCAGATAAGCAGCAAATATGAGTTTCGGTATATGTGTGAATCTATCCACGCGATATTTGGACATACTTATGCTAAAAGACTATCTGTTGCTTGTCTGAAATTCATATTTAACTAGTGTCCTGTATTTTACTCAGCGGTCCTGCCCCCTTTCCCCCTCCCAAATGTCTCTCATCTCAGCACCACCCCGACACCAGGGCCTGGTCCAGTCCCCCCCCCCCCCCCCCCCGCCCCCGCCCCCGGCAGAACCTCGGTCTGCCCTGGCCTCCCTGCCTCTGGGTTCCCACTCACTGCAGCCTTTGTTTTTGCTGCTTTTTGATTTCATTTTTCTATCATACGAGCAATACGTGTTCACTACAGAAAAATCACAGGCTCCAGACAAGCACTGAGGAGCAAGTAAGAAAACACGCTAATCCACCCACACAGAGGCAGCTCCTGCGAGCTCCCCGGGGAGATGTTTCTGGAGCTGCATGTGTGCCCCTGCAGATACCGGGCAGAGCTTGCACACTCACCGCCCCGTTCAGACGCGCCGTCCTGGGAGCTGCGTCTGCGCGGAGCCCAGGTGGGAGGGTGGAACGCCTGTGCGGCCTGAGGTGAAGCCCCCATGCGCTGGGGTTGGAGAGGCCTGTGCTCCACGTTGTGCCTAAGTGTGACCTCGTATATCAGTTTGCACGGCCGCCCTGACAAAGCACCGCAGACTGGAGTGCAGAGGGGTTGGGCGGGGGGAGTTTGAGCAACAGCAAATGACTTCCTGACAGTTCTGGAGGCTGGTTTCTCCTGAGGCCTCTGTCTCCGGCCTGCAGGTGGCCACCTTCTCCCTGCGCCTTCACCTGCTCGCCTCTTTGTGCATCTCTGTGTCCTAATCTCTTCTTATAAGGACATTAGTCCTGTAGGCTTAGGGCCCAGCCCAACGTCCTCATCCTAACTTAATTACTTCTTCAAAGGGCCTATCTCCAAATAAGGGCACAGTCTCAGGTAGCAGGGATCAGGGGTTCCACACGTGGATTTTGGAGGAGGACTCGATTCAGCCGGGACACCTGGGTCCGGCCACTCCTGCCGTGTCAAGCCTCAGCTTCTGCCTCAGTGGAGTGGGGCTCTTGGCCACATCCCTCTGGGAGGGGCGTGCAGACAAGCAAACCAAATGCTCCTGACAAAGCCCTTTGCCCAGTGCCGGGCCCCAGACCAAGCACACAGATGTCACTCTGTCCTGCTCCACCTGTGCGCAGTCCCATGGTCTGGGGGATTATCCTCCCGCAGAGGGACGTCTGAATAATACAAAGGGGAGGCCACGAACCTCTTGGTACCGACTTGCCCTTTTGGCTGGTATTTTCATTATTTCCTTCAGGTAAGTACCTAGGGGACAGCTGCTGGGGCCAAGACCGAGATGCCAGCTGTCCCCTGCAAGTGCAGCTGTCGCCTCCGTCAGTGAGGGCTGGCTGGATGCACTCACACAGCCCCATTCCCAGCCACACTCCTTCCCCTCTCCCTCTGATTTCCCTCTTTTCTGGGCTGGTGCCCACGGCTCCTCTCTCTCTTCCTCCTCCTCCTCCTTCTCCCCACCCTTCTGCTTTGCAGCCCCATGGGGGGCTCCCTGCTTTCTGAACACGCCTTTCCCTCTCGGGCCTCCATGGCTCTGCCCTGGCAGTACCTCCACCCAGGATGCTCTTCCTGCCAGGTCTTCCTGGAAGAGGCGCTGTGCCTTCAAGTGGCAAATAAGACCTTCAGGACTAACTCATTGTGTGCCCCACCTCCCTCTGCTGCTTAAGGTGAACCCGGCAGCTAGGCTGACAGTGGGCCTTGAAAACCCTGATGGGGAGGATGAGGGCAGAGATGAGCTCCTCCCGCGTGGGGTGTAGGCTCGGACATCCGGACGGTGCCTGGCACAAGTTATCCTGCGGGCACAGACCGGCTCCGTCTACGTGCACAGGCCGGGGAAAGGATGCCGGGAGGGGGAATGCCCGAGCAAAGTGGTGGGGTGGCTGGGGCCATCACTGAGCACTGTGCCCCGAGATCCTGATGACGGAACCAGTATCTGAGATGCCAGCAGGTGAGGTAGTAGAGTCTGGAAGGAAACACACAACCGTTCACAGGGGCTTTCCGGGACCAGAGAAGAGGTGGCTTTCGAACATTGCCAAACATATTTGATGCCTCAGGAGAAATACATTTCCCATCGGCCACCTGTGGGCGCGCAGGCACACATTTGAAACAAAAGTTTCCAAAGCTGCAGTTATCCTCGGTGAAATGTGCATGGTGTTTGTGTTGTATTTATTCTGTTTCTGTCCAGATGCTGCAACAGAAACATCCGGTAAGTGGATTGCATGGTGCTCTGCGGGGTCCCCACTTGCAGTTTGAAAAATCCTGCTCTCAGCAAGGCTGGCACTTGCTGCTCTGTGTTCTCCTGTATTTAAAATTTACTATGGAGCATGGATTTGTGTATTCCCTTCACATTTTCCCTTATAAATAGAGAGCACTGGGAAAATAGAAAACAATAAAATCAAATAGAATTTCTGGAAGGCAGTTTAGCGAAAGAGGACGTAGCAGACATCTTTAAAGGCGTGCACCCCGCCCTGACAGAACAAATTCACCTCCACCAGTGAGCTAGCAAGACAGGGAGCCGGGATGCCGAGCCGGCCAGGGCGCAGGCTGCTCAGGATTCGGTTCCGCAGGGGAACCGCCCTCACACCGGGCGCGCGCACATCCCTGGCGCCGCTCAAGACTTGGAGAGAGGGGTAGAGGAATCAAAAATTAATCTCAGGCTTCGAAGGGCTAATCCCGCTCTTGTTTTTAAAAATATGTCTTCCCAAGTGTGGGGGCCCGGGAAGAGGCAAGTTTGAAAGTGCACACAGGGAGGCCGCCTCGGGTTGGATTTATTTTCTTCTCCCGACTGACTTTTCTGTGATTCTCCTCACTTTTCTTTTCTGGGCGCGCACTGTTTTTATAAGGAGGGGAGATTTTAAAGGAAAAGAGAGACAGAGAGAGAAAGGAAAGGAAGAAACAAGAAAATAAGGCGAGCAAAGGAAGAGAGAAAGAAACAAAGATGAAGGGGAGTCAGGGAGAGAGGAAAAGGTGGTGAAGGCGGCCGTGGGGTGCCAGAATGCCCCGGGGGCGACGGGCGCCTCGGCGGTGGCAGGGGCCGCGGGTCCCAGCGCCAGGCGCTCGGAGTTGCGCTCCCGGAGCCGGCGTAGGCCGGAGGGCGCAGCTTCGTTGGGAGGAGAGGTCGCTCAGCGGGTCCAGCTGGGCCCCCAAGAGGCAGGCAGGTCCAGGGAGCGCCTGAGCGCGCAGTGGGGCCCTGCAGCGGCCCCTGACTGTCCCGAAACGCCCTCCGCTTCCTTTGTTCCCCCCAAACCCCTACCCAGGCCAGCGCAGGCAGCGCTGGGGCGGGCCCTGCCCAGAGACCAGCGGGTCCCCGCCGCTTGCTCCATATTCTTCTTGGGAGTTTGGGGTGAGAAGCAGCGCGCCAGAGGAGGGGGTAGGGAAAAGATGCAGAAATACCATCTGTGACATTTTTTTTTCTTAAAAGTTATTTTTTTCAATTTAAATACTTTTAAAGAAGAAAAAAAAGAAAGAAAAAGAAAAGAAAAATCCCCCTCCCCCCCAGCCCAGGGTATCAGTTTCAAAAAGTTGTCACGGAGGAGCAGCGTGGGGTCTGGGCACCAAGCGAGGAGCGGCCTGGGTCCGTTCTCTCCCTTCCCGCCTGCTGCGCCCCCGCTCGCCCACGCAGACCCCCCCTCCCCGCCGAGTGCACGCGCGCTCACACCCAGGCGCCCACGGACACTGCCCCTCCCTTCCCCCCACCCAGACGGTCCCGGGTACCCCAGCAGGGGCAGTTCGGCTGCCCCAGTCCCCCTGCTCCGGACCCGGGACTCCGGTCCCGGCTCTCTCTCATGTCTCCCCCCACCCCCTCCTGTTTTCCAGGTGTCGCTTGCAGAGGGAGGAGGAGGCCAAGCTAACCCCTAGGTCCCGGCGTCCCCCTCACCTAGGGAGCAGCAGAGGAGAGGGCGAGGGGGTTTGCGTGGGAGGGCCTGGCCTTGACAATGGGTGGGGATTTGTGCCAAACGCTGCGACCCCCCTCTCCAGCCGCCGGCCCCGAAACGGCCAGCCCCCTCTTTCTGGCCTCTCTCCGCTCATCCTCCTCGTTCTCCTCCGCTTCCCCGGGCTTTGGGGATGGTGGTGGTTTGGCTCGAACTTGGGGAAGCTGAGGAGGGGCAGGAGAAGGGGGGGTCCCTGGGAGGGGGGCGCACTCCGCGCCACCCCCACCCCGCAGGAGGTGGTGCTGCTAGTGTGATGGCGCTGCGCCGCCGCGCTCCCACCCCCGCCACCTCTCCCTCCGCCGCCGGGAGCTTGGCTAGTCCGGACTCCCGCGGACCCGAGCAGCCCCGCGGGGATGGGAGGGGTGTGGGGGGACAATTTTGCAGGTGCGGAAAGGGGGTAAGGGAGAAGCCAGGTGCTGGAAGCGGGGCTACGGAGGAGCCAGGTGTGCAGAGGCGCCCGCGTAGCCGGGAGTCCGGCCCTACCTGGTCCAAAGCCCCCAAGGCCCTCCACACTGCACCCCCTCCCCGAACAGTGGGACGCTGGGAGAAGTTAGACGCGCTCCTGCAGGGGCAGCTGTAAGAGTGTGTGCGCGCGTGTGTATGCGTGCGCGCGCGCGCCCGCTGCGGCAAGTGAGGACCCCCATGTTTCTCTGTTTCTCCTGCGTCCCTCCAGGACCCCGCCCAGAGCTGCTTCTTCGCTCTTCTCTGGACTCCAAGTTCTCCACCCCAGTACGTGCGCGCACGGGCACGCGCCCCGGGCGCAGCCACAGACCCTTTCTCTTTAGGTCCCCCCGCCCCATTCCCGCCCCCCCCCTCCCGCATCCCCTGCCTGCCTGGCTCCTTCCAGCCATCCTCCCACTGGGGTCACTATGGGGACGCGAGGGAGACATTTGTGTCTAGTTCCCACCGCTGTTCAGGGGGGAGGAAAAATAAAGAGACCGAAGGCAACCTGAAAGCAGTTTAATTCAAGCCTTTATTATTGTAACGTGAAAGAAGTTTATATACAGGGAATGTTTCCAGCAAAACACTTACCAAATGTCCTTCAAGTCAGGGGCCCCCACCTCCCGGCCCTGCAACCCGCAATGCTGCCTAGAGGGCCCCTCACTTGGGGTCCCCAAGCTCTTTGCCCCCACTCCCGCCCCCTACTCAGCCACCCAAGCCCAGTTTGCTGGGAATCTTAGCCTCTGCCTTGTCGTTTGGGCGCTGGGACCACCTTGCTAGTGCCTCTTGAGCCATCCTCCTCTGGCCCCGAGACAGTCCCCAACCTCCCCTTCCCACCCGGGTTATGGCGGTTTCCCCAGGGAAACCCAGAGCACTTCCCCCCCGCTGGTTTCAGGCTCTGCTGTGAGCCCCCCTGCAATTCGGAAGCAGCTCGTGGTCAAGACCAGTTAGAGACAGCTCGTCATCAGCAGTGGGACTCCAGAGCACCCAAAATAAGGAGGGGGAAACAACCCTGCCCACCCTTCCCCATCCCAAGCCCCCCACCCACCCCAGGAACAAGACGCAAACACAAACGCAAACACAAAGCAGCAGAGCATGGCCGCGCCCAGCGACAGGTGTGGGCGCCAGGCAGCCAGGGCGAGCTGCACGGGGGGCTGGCACCCAGCCGTGCTCAGGGCGTGAGGGTGCAGCCAAAGTCTCTTTGGGGTGGGCTGCTGTGCCTGGCTAGAGGTGCTGGCTCTTCTCTCTGGGGAGGGGGTGTGCAAGAACACGGCAGGAGCCTCTGCAGGACAAGTCCACAGGCACACAGACAAAGGGTGGCGCAGCACCCACACTTGGGAGGGGACTTAGAGCCAGCCAGGCAGGTGCAGGTAAGGGACAGTCACAGAAGCAGAGTAGGGGTGGCAGGGGGAGAGCCTTCGGGGGGCTCGGCTGAGGGTGCAGACCCAGCCTGCAGTGTGTGGCTCAGCACAGCTGTGTCACCGAGCCCTCGCCAAGCCTGACTTCCTTCCGAACGCTTGCACGTGGTCTTCGAGAACTCGAAGGCAGGGCCCAGCACGTGCAGCCCATTGCCCACCGGTTGCCTACACTGGACCGGGCAGAGCACTGTGCAGCTGCTGGTCGTAGCGCTCCAGCCAGGAACGCAGCTCCGAGACCTGGTAGCCGTCGGGGCCGCGGCCGCCCTGGTACACGATGGTGCCGCTCTGGATGACGTAGAGGCGCTCGAAGTAAGCGCCATAGGCCGAGCTGCTGGAGTTGGCCATGGTGTCGAGGACCAGCGCGCAGCCCGGCACGCCTTGCTGCAGCACCCGAGCCGCGAGGACCCGGTCTTCCAGGCTTCGGTGCTGTGGGATGCTGTAAGGGGTGTCTGTGGTGACCCAGCCGTCGGAAGGGTGTGCCTCCTCGATGTAGATGATGAGAAAGTCCACGTCGCGCTGGTACTTGGTGACCAGGCGCTGGAAGGCGCTCATACGCGCCATGAACGGTGGTCAGGTGCAGCTGCCGAAATTGAGCACCAGCGGGCGATCTCCCTGCGCGAAGTCGAGGATATGCTGGTACTGGAACCCCTCTGGCAGGACCACCTGGGAGTTGGGCGCCGGGCCGCCCTCGTGCGCCTGCTTGAAGAAATCCAACTTCTGGCCGTGCCACACGGCCTTGAGCGACGCCAGGGTGCACAGGCGGTTGTCGTCGGACACGCAGATAGGTGGGTCGTCGGGGGGCACCTCCTCACCGTCACTGTTGAGCTCTACTTCAGGTTCGGGCTGACCCCGGCGCCTACGACCCAGAAAATGCTTGCGAATGCACAGGAAGTCGAGCAGCCAGAGCATGAAGGCCGTCCCGAGGAAGCGCGGGAAGAGCACGAGGCACGAGGCCGTCTGGGCGCAGAGCCTCAGGGAGTGAAGCAAGAGGGAGCGGAGCATGGTGGCCGTGGCCCCCCAAGCCCCCTGGGACCCCCCACCCTCCCCCCCCACCAACGGCGGGGCGGCCTGGCCAGGCATCTGGCGGAAACTGTGCGGGGAGCTCAATTTATAGCCGAAGCTTCACTTGGCGGCAGACTCCACCTCCGGCGGGGCCCGCCCCCTTGCAACTTGAGCCCGGAGATGCCCCCCCAGCGCGGCCAAAGCCTCAGAAATCGCGGGCCTGGGGCGGGCGCTGGAGGCTGGAGGGCGGGGCGGCCAGGCGGGGGGCCGGACTGCCAAGCTCGCTCTCGGGGCCGGGGGACCCCGCCGGGGATGCGGCCCGGGACGGCGAACTGGCCCAGGGACCCAGGCGTCCGCAGTGGAAGTCCTCCAGTTAGTGCGAGCGCTGGCGCGGCTGCGGTCCCTGCAGCCTGGACCGGGCTCGCGCCCCTCTCGTTGCGCACCTGAGCGGAGCTCTCCAGCGCTCGCAGAGCTGCGCCGGAGCTTCGGTTCGCTTCCCGCGCGCCGCCGCCGCCAACGCCGCCCCCGCCGCTGATGCTCTTACGGTTCCGCTGCCCAGGTGCTGCCGGAGCCCGTGTCCGCGGCCGCCGCCTCTCTGGTCCTGTCTCTCGCCCCGCCAGGGGAGAGGGGCCGCGAGGAGGCAACTTTGGGTCCCCGCCGCTGTCCCCGTTCGCCCGCGGGCGCCGCTCGCCTGCTGGAGCCCGCTCGCCCGCTCGTCTCCCGCGCGCGCTCACACTCGCGCCTCGCACACGGCCACCCCCCGCACGGCCCCGCCACGCACACCACGCTCCGCGCCCCCCGCCGCTGCCCGAGGCGGCCGCGCGCGGCCGCGGCCCCGGCAGCGCCCGCCCCGTCCCATCGCGTAGCTGCCCGGCGCTGCTGTTCTCGGGTCAGCGGCCTAGGGCGCAGCGGGATGGTGCGGAGGGCAGGGCCCGCGGGCGGGTGAGCGCCCGGCACCGGACACAGGAGGGCTCGGGAAAGCAGCGTTACAGGGACAGCCAACCCCGGAGCGCTTCGGGCGCGAGGTGCGGCGGGCGCGGGGCGCGGGGCATGGGCGCAGGGCGGCGGCGGCCCGGGCGGCTCTCCCACTAGGGGTAGCTGTTGCCTGAACGCCGGAGCGCTCCCCTCTCGCCGCTCGCCTCGCCCGGCGCAGCCCCGGACGCCGGGCGCACCCGTCCCGTGCGTCCCCGGACGCTGCTCTCTGCCCCGGGAACGTCGAGACTGGAGCGCCCGAGCTGAGCCGCTTTCGCCGACCGCGAGCGCTGCGGCTCGACTCACCGCGGAGGCGTCCGGACTCGGAAAGTGCGTACTCTCAACCGGGGATGTGTTTAGGTTTTCGGGGTGCGGGGCAACTCCTCAACTCCGTGGGGTCCTGCTTGGCCTTGCCGCCACGTCCTCCTGAGGGCTCGCTAGGCGCAGAGCAGGGCTGGTGACTGGGTCTCAGGGGCGGCGCGGCGGGGAAGTGCCTTGACCTGGGGTCTCCGAAGCCGGGAGCAAGTCCCGCTTCATCTCGGCCTGCCTGCGCCCGGTCGCGAGTGGTTTGTACCGGGTCTGGGGACTCGAGCCGCCCGGGGCGCCCTCGCAGTAGCAGGGACTTCCCTGGGGTGGCGGTGGCCGAGTCCTTCTCCCGAGCCACCGCCGCCTGCGTCCAGTGTGCCTCCCGACCTGGGACCAGCCGCCTAACTTCTTCCCAGGACCCGGCCGTGGCAGGAGCTTGTTGCTCCGAGAGGGCGAGGGCAAGTCGCTCGCGGCGGCAGGAACCAAGTCCGAAGTTAACCGCGGGGCAAGGAGCCTCTACCCGGGACCCAGTGGAACCCAGCGGGCCCCAGAGGGGCGGGGGCGGACGACTTGGATTCAGGTGCGGAGGTCCTCCCCTCCGGGGTCCCTGGCCTTGGCGGGGTCCTCTGCCCCTTGAGCTTGCCGTTGGCCCTGTGGCTCCAGCAGGACAAGACCCTGAGCAGAAGGAGGGGAGGGTCGTGAATATAGTAGCCCCTTTCTTTTTCTCCCAGCCAGGCCATTTGTCTGTGGCCTGGGGCAGGGGCGTTAGGGGCCGCACAGCCCAGGAACTTGCCATCCAGAGGGAAGCCAGCCTGGCCCTCCACGTGTCAGAGCGATTCCGGGGCCCCTCTTCTCCCTGGCAGGGGTCACCCCGGTGGGGTAGGGAATCCTCCCCGAGCCACCCCTGGCTGGGGCTGCGGCAGCGCAGGGCTAGGGGTGAGGTGGGGTGGTTTCCCGTTCGTCTGCCCCCTTCCCACGGGGCACTTCTGCCTTAGCAAGTTGTTTCCCTACCTTGCCTTTCTGTGTTTTTTTCCTGGGGGAGGCGGATAATAGGGAGAGGAGGCTACTTGGCAAGTCTCTTGAGAGTGTTGAGGGCTGGGGGTTGCTGCCTCCTGGGCAGGGGAAGAGGGGTCCCCACTTTTGTTGGGTAAACTCTCAGCCCCCGATTCCTTGATTTCTGGGGGGTGCCAATCAAGGACCTGTCCTGCCCCCACCCACCCATGAGCTGGGACAGGGCCGTGGTGTGGTTCCCCCCACCGGCTTCTACATTTAGTTTCAGAAAATAAAAAGCCACCCAGGGCTGGGAGAGCCCTGGGTGCTGCCCGGGGGTGGCCATGCTGTGTGGGAGAAGAGATAGGGGCAGATGTGAGACTGGCCCCTTCGGTCCCCCGTGTGGGCGCAGCCAGCCCAGCCTAGCCAGCAGCCTCGGGCACACGCCCTCCAGGCCCAGGGAGGCTCGGGGAGCGGCTCTGTTCCTTCTGCGGACAGGCCGCACCCCACACTGTGGGGCTCCAGAATGTCACACAAGTTGCTCAGGCCTGTCTGGCTCCCACAGCCCCTTGTGCAGGTGAGGACAGACCTGAGGTCCAGGTGGGGCTGGCCTTTGGCCTCTGGGACACGGATCCCAGCTTGGCGACTTCCTCCAGTGCTTTTCACCCCTTCTCCTCCTCTCTGCCTCTCCCAAAGCCTCTTTCCTCCCCAAGCAGCCCCTGCCCCGCCCTATCCCTAGCCCCGGACAGCGCCCCAGCTCCCCTTAGACCTGGCCCTTCCTGCCAGCTGCCCACCTTGTCCTGGGGTTCAGCAGTGAACCTACCTGGGGCTTGGGGGAGCACCAGACCTCTTGCACAGGACTGGCCCCAGTGGGCCTGGCAGGCTTTGTCCTGGGGGTCCAATGTTGGAGCTGGGGCTGCCCGACCCCCACCTCTGGGGACTGGCTAGGCCTGCCTCCCTTACTCTCACAGCTCCAGAGGGGCCGGACAGGGAGAGACCAGGAGGGACAGTTGAACTGGCTCTGTTTGGTGTGGAGTCCAGGAGCAACTTGGCAAGGGGCTGGGGTCAGGGGAGTACTGGGCTTCAGGTGGGCTCCCCACCTCCCAGACTAGCCTCAGGGGGCTATCTCCCTGTGAAACGGGGTGGGGGGGCTGTTCCCAGGCCCTGACCCCTCCCTCACACTGCCCTGTGTGGGGCTTCGTAGATGGGTGTGCGGGGGTTAAAGCCACCATCTCCCTCCTGGTAGAGCGACTCCCAGCGCCCAGAGTGGTCGATGGGGGCACTTGCATGGGGCAGGCTGGGCCGCCATGCAGGAGGGCCCCCAGAGGCTCTCGGAGGAGCGGGCCCAGCCTGAGCTGCAGGTGTGAGCTGGCCTCGCCCGTGGCCACTCGTAGTGACCTGGCTGCCAGGGCTCCAGCCCTCCCCCTTCATTGGCCTCTTGATGCTCTGGGCCTCCACGCATACTGTTCCCGTGCTTCTCCCTCCCCCGTGGCTCTCATTCCTCCTCCTGCATGACCAGCACCTCCACCCCTCCACCAGGCCCAGCCTGCCTGGCTGCGAGGGAGCTGAGCCTTCCTTCCTGCCGCCTGTGCTCTCCGGCGTGTCCACAGCCTCAGCTGGGGTGGGTCTCACCACTGGGCTCTGTGTCCACTGCCCGGCCCAGCATCTCCCCGGCCGGCCGGCCGGGTCCTCTGCAGTGACTACCTGAACCTGGCCCCCGGGAGAAGCTCAATAAACCTTCATGAAACACGTTGATGCGTGCAGTGTGGACTTACTGAGAACTTGTTTTGGGGGGAATCTCAAGATGTTTCATTCAGCCCTTTTGCGCACCAGCAGCAGTGAGTGGGGAAGGGCGTGCCAGCAGCCGGGCTGAGTGGGGTCTTACAGGCCCTGTGGCCGGCTGTGCGTGGACTCAGGAAAGTCCCCTCCAGGCCTGGCTGTCCCCCTCCTGGGTACGCAGGTCCTTCCACGGCACCCGGCCCTCCCATGCTCGTCGCACGAGCTCACCCTTCTCATTTACTTCCAGACCGATTTCTTCTTCCCAGACGCCTTCCACCTCTCCTGACCCCAGCTTGGCCGGACAGCACAGGTGGACGCCCTGCAGGGGGCGGTGATGGCTTGGGGCTCAGTGGTCTGGCCTTGAGGTGTCCCAGAGACAGCTGGTTTCCATTCTCCCCTCAGGCCCCGGCCGGGCACCCTCCAGGAGTGTGAGGCTGGAAGGGGGCAGACCGTGGAGCTCTGGGCTGCATGGGCAGCCTGGGGGCCAGGCCAGAAGAACTTGCTGGGGCTTCATGGCCTGGAGGGAGCAGGGTTGTGGGGCTGTGTTCTGGGACAGAGGAACCCAGGGTTCTCGGCCGGCCGAGGAGAGGAGCAGGCCTAGGAGGTGATACCCTGGCCACCTGCTGTGTGACCTGGGCTTGTCCTGTCCCTTCCTCTGGCCTCTCCTGCATCGTCTTTTCCAGTGCCTTCCCTGTGCCGTCTCTCCAAACTCTAGAAGGCTCTGGGAAGCCCTACAGGCCCTGCCCTGTCCCTGCATGCTGCCACGGAGCTGGGAGATCCCCAGTGGACGATGGAAGGCGCCCCGGCCTCCTGACACCCCTGCTTGCCCCCAGCACGGTCATTCACCTGACCCATTCCTGCCGCAGCTCCAGGGTCCTCACTGTTTGGACTGTCCCCAGGGCTCAGACCTGGCGTGGGCTCTGGCCTGCTCCTGCCCTGATGCAGTGGACACAGTGGAGTGTCCATCAGGGCTGCCTGGTACTCAGACTTGCCCCTTGGGAGGTGGGCAGATGCCTGCCCGAAACCCGTGTGAGAGGCTCCCCAGGCTGTTGGAACGCTGGGCGATGCGTGTGAAGGATAGACCCCAGCCCTGAGCCCTGAGCCTGGCTGCAGGCCCACCTTGGGGTTGCTCGTCCTACCATCTCTTACCCTCTCTGGAGAAAGGGTGGGTAGGGCCAGCCAGTAGATAGGCCCTCCTGGTCCCTTCGCTTCTCTGAGCCTCAAATTCCTCAGCCGAGAGGGAAGCCTGGTGTCACGGACCCGTGTTCACTTGGTCAGGCAGGGCGATGCTTGACCTGGCCGTGTCCATTCCTTTGTGCCAGTCTCATCCTTCAGTGCATTTCAGGTCCCCCGTGAGAAGCCGTGGACCCCCGGCAGGTTCCACAGTGGGATGAAACCATGAACACAAGGAAGGCCCCACTGCCTGCTGGGGACACAGCGCAGCCGCTGCGTCCTCCCCGTGGGCCGTCACAGATGTTGTCCTGCTGGTAAAACCTGACTGGTTGATCCCCGGTGTCCAAAAGACAAAGATGGCCGTCCAGCTGTGCCTCATGAGTGGCCGTGTGCGTGGCCGGGCCTGTGGCTACCTTGCCTCAGTTTCCACTGGAGTCTGGGGACCATCAGAGTGCAGACTCCCAGGCCGAGTGTGGACGGAATGATCTGGGGCTCGTGGCCGGCAGGAGAGCGCCCGGACAGGAGTGGAGCCCTCGGGGGACTCAGACCTGTGACGCTGTGACGGGGTGCACTCGCTGCGGAGACTTTGCCGCAGCCCTGTGCTAGGGCGGGACCACTGTCTGTCCTTTTGCTGCTGGCCCCCCAGCCCTGGTCCAGTGGGGCCCTGGGCTCCCGAGGGACTCAGGCACGCTGTCCGATTTCCGCAGGACCTCCTGGAGCAGGTGGGGGACCGGAGAACAGGGAAGGTGGTGTCTGTGTGGGTTAGGGTTAGGCCTCCTCCACACCCGCTCCGCCATGGCTGTGTGATCTCGGACAAGTCGCTTGAACTCTCTGTGCCTCCTCCGTGGAGCGGGCAGAACACCCCCTGGAGGGGAGGGCACTGTAAGAAAAGCTCCCGTCACGCGCACACTGCCCGGCCATGGAGCCCAGGACACGGAAGCGCTGTGTACCTCTTAGTGGCAGCTGGCACGAGCCCACACCACATCCCGGGCCCAGTGGGCAGGTGTGACCCGGAGCTCAGGCACCTCAGCAGCCACGTCCAGATGCCCCCCACCTGGGCCCGCTCGTCTCCCACAGAAGGTCCTGCCGGGGCCCTGCCGGGCCTTTGGGGTGGAGGCTTCCTCATCGCGGAGGCCCCTCTGTGAAGCCTTCCGGCCCCAGGCACACCTCTGACCCCGTAATTGTTTGGGTTCACACACGGCAGAAGCTCAGTCCAGACTAACTGAAACTAAGAAGGAGTTTCCTGTCTGTCATCAGTGAAAAGTCCAGGAGGAGCCACGGCTTCAGGCCCAGCTGCATCCAGGTGCTCACGGGACACTGCCAAGGCCCTCAGGCTCTTCCCAGCTTGGTTCCCAGGTGGCTCTCTCTGCATGTGGGCAAGGTGGCCCCAGGAGCTCCGGCTCTTGGGGTCAGCGCAGCACACATCCTGGCCACCCAGAGAGGAGGGACCCCAATTTACTCAGTGCAGAAATCTGGCGGGCACCGATGGGGGATCCGCTGCTTTGGTCAGATCTGGGTCTTGTGCCCACCTGTCTCGGGGAGGGGTCCCAGCTCACATGAACTCCGTGAATCCTCCCAGGTCGGTGGGGGCGGGAGGTGCTGGAGGACACGTGTGTGTCTGACTGCCAAGGACCCCGGTGGCAGTGACAGCAGCCCTGTCCTGAGCTGTTACTGGGGCCACATAGTGAACGTGGTGCAGGCTTCTACCATCCCCGTTTCACAGGTGACAACACTCAGCCTGGGAGAGGGGGACTGATTTGCAGACAGGTAGCTGATGTCTGACTCCAAACTCCCGCTTTCCCTGTGGTTAACGAGGTGTTTAATCAGGGCGCTCTGCGGGCAGGGTGGCCCACCCGAGGGGGAGGGGAAGGGGGGCGTGGGAGGCACTGAGGAGGTGCAGCGGCAGGAGGGAGCCCTGGGGAAGAGGAGGTCTGTGGGGGAGGCTGCTGCGTTTATGGGGACCCCGAGTCGGAGGCGCCTGCAGGCCTCAAAGAAGATGTCCAGGTGGGCAGACACACAAGCCTCATGTCACGGGAGTGATGGTTGGCTTTGCTTTGGCAGTTCACGGTGTCAGGGGGCAGAGGGGGAGATGGCTGGAAGCTGGCAGACCAGAAGGGGACAGTGGGATGGTGGAGACCATGGCACGCCTGTGGTGGCGCAGGAGCCAGGTGAGCACCGCCCTGCGACGTCTCCACCCACGGGGCCGCAGGCCTGCGCCTTTGCAGCCCTGAGCGAGGCACTCCCAGGGCCCTTGGCTGTGGCTGGTGCAGACCCCAGGTGGCTGGGGCCACCGTGCTACAAGGACCGGCCTTCCCACCTGAGGGACCTTTGGCATCTCGGGACTCGATGCGAGTCCCAACTCTGCCTCCTATGTGCGGTGTGGCTGTGGGCATGCTCCAGGCCTCTCCGGGCTGTGGCCGCGCGTCTGTGAAGGAGGATGCTGGTGCCCTGCACTCAGGGGCACAGTGGGCGTGGCGTGCCTGGCTCCGGGGGGTTGGGGGGCTCTGGAGGCAGTGGCGGTGTGTCTATGCCTGTCTTTGCTTGTCCGGTGTCTGACGGGGGTGTGTGTGTGTGGGGGGTGGGTGACAGAGGGGGTGGGGGCAGTCTGTCTCTGCAGGGGGAGAAACGTGTCCATACTCGGTGTCACAGGGCGTCACGGGCAGGGTGGGAGGTGGTGGCCACGAGGCCGGAGTGGACTGAGAGAGTCCTTCCTCACTCCTGCTCCAGAAGCCGGTCTTCTCTCTAGCTTATCTGCCAGGCCAGCCCACGGTGGGCTTGGGTCCCGGGAGAGCTTTCGGATTTGCCCCCACTCCCAGGGTGGCCTTGAACGAGCCCTGGGCCTCTTCGTGCCCCAGTGCAGGTGGTGCTACCTGGTGAATGAGGAACCTGCCTGCCGCCTGTTGGCTCACTAACAATGCTGGGTAACAAGTAACCACACGCAATGAGCACTTGTTTCTCACACTCCGTGAGGCTCAGCTGGTCGGGGCCTTGGTGGGCTCACTGGCCTGTGGGTGGGGGCGGGGAGGGTGGTTGGTGTCAGCTGACTTAGGATGGCCCCAGCTGAGATGGTGGCTCTGCCTTGCTCCACGCATCCCTCCTCCTCTGGCAGGCTCGCCTGGGCCTGGCCTCTTGGGGTGGCGGAGGCAAGGAAAGCAAGCCCAATGCACGAGCTCTCGGAAACCCCTGCTCATTCTGCGTCTGCTCACATCCCGTTGGCTCCAGGAAGTCACGGATGAGCGCCCAGGTGGGAGTGAGGGCCCGGCACAGCTGTGCGGTGTTGTCTGCTTGGGTCGGGAGCCAGGCCTGGTACCTGGGGCTTTGCCTCCACATCCCTCCACCCTGCCCTTCCCTTCTCCCTCCCTCGGCTGGCCACGCCCGGTGCGTAGGACCGAGCTCCCTGGGCAGCACTGTGGGTCAGAAGGTGCTCACAGTGATACCTGGGCCCTTCAAGGCAAAGGACCTCTGTGGCCATCGTGGGCCCAGCTGTCACCTGGACGGGGCCGTCGCATGGAGACAGTGGGGAATCTGCCCCGGGCACCTCTCCGGGCAGGTGGGCTCAGGACCCTGCTGCCACGGCCACCAGCAGGACAGCCAGAGTGTCTTCTGAGGTGGAGGCGGCAGGTCCAGACCTGTACCTGGGACTCACGGCCCCAGGACGGCAAGCCACCTCCCTGAGACCCTGTGCGGCCGCTGCTGGGGCCATGCCCTCTGAGATGGGCAGCCCTGGGCTTCAGTCTGGCCTGTGGTGGCCTTAGAGGGATTCTCGGGGCACCTCTGTCCTTAAGAAGGGCTCATGGGAGAGGAAAAAAGAACACATTTCAACACCTCCAGATTCTGAAAATGGATTTCTCCCAGGGAAACAGAGACTCAGAGTGTGTTCTCTTTGCTGAGAGCGCGCCAGGAACGTTGGGGGGCTGGGGGAGGGGAGAGAGGCCTCAGCGAGGAGGAGGAGGAGGAGGAAGAGGAGGAGGGGGAGGAGGGGGAGGAGGGGGAGGAGGAGGGAGAGGAGGCGGGAGAAGGGGAGTGGGAACCAGGCTGGAGTCACAGAGATCTGGATGCGAATCCTGGGCGGCCCGGAGGGGCTGTGTGACTGGGGCACTCGACCTCCCCTCTCTGGCCTCTGTCTTTCTGCCCCAAGGGGTAACTCTCCCAGCCTCAAGAGGGATGCCTGAGGGCGGGATACAGGTGGAGCAGGACAGACGTCCTCAAGCCCCAGGATGGGCCTATGGTGCTGGCTGCCCTGGCCTGGCTGCTGTGGCCTCAGTGAGACAGTCGGTTCTCTCCACTCTGGCTTCTCCACCTGTAACTTGCGAGCAGGGATCTGTACCCTTCGAGGTCAGGGGAGGCTCGGCTGGGATGTGGCTGCACCAGGCACAGTACCTGCTCTCAGGTGGGGTGGGGGCTCCCGGTGGTTGGCTGGTCCCTGCTTGGTCCCCTCCGGGGCAGGTCCATCCCCTCCCCACGCTGTGGCTTGCACAGTCTTCCCAAGCGCCGGGTCAGGGTGGAAGGGTTCCCAGGTTCCAGCAGGCCCGTGCCGTGGTGTCTCTCCTGGGACTGCGGCGGTGCCTCCTCTTGTGGCTCCGCGCCCCCCACCTCAGTGCTCCAGACTCACGCTGGAAAGGCGGCTCTCCACTCAGAACACTGCCCAGCCACACAGGCGCCCACAGCTCCCGAGTACCAGCCACGCCGCCCGGCCTGACCTTTGAGGCCTCCAGGCGAGTCCTCCGCTTCCCTTTTCAGCCCCATTTCCTGTCCCACCCAACAATGACCCAGCACTTCAACCACGGGATGTGGCACCCACGGTTGCAGAGTTCCAGGCCTGTGTGGGGGTGTGACAGAGATCGTCAGTCTCCCAACGAGGGAGCCAGTGCTGAGGGACATGGGTGCCTTGCAGTGCTCAACAGGGTTGGGACTTGAATGCAGGGCTTCTGCCCCGAGTTCGTGCTCTGCAGAGAACCACGGCTTCTCCACACGGGCACTCGACACTTCAACAGCCAGCTCTACCACCTTGTGCCTCTGGAGCTCCTTTCCATCACATCTTCCCAAACTCTAGTTGTCCATCAAGGCTGTACCCAGATGTGGCCTCCTCCAGGAAGCCTCCTCGGATTTCTCATCATATCACCTCTTTCCTCCCCCAGCAATCTGCTACTGCCTTTTACTCAGGACATTGGTTCACCATGGTCCTGGGAGGGAGGGAAGATTGTGTTCTAGTAGCAAAGATTGGTAGTTGCCCCCCTGATATTCATTCTCCTCTCTTCTTAAAGTAAAAGAACCTCCGAATTTGAACTGGGTCCGTGATGACCCATTCAAGTTCTCTGCCTCCCTTATAGCTACGTGTAGCTGTTTGACTAAAACCTTGCCAGTGACATGTAAGAAGTGACTTGTGGAACCTCTGGGCCCTACCCCTAGAGGGAAGAGAGGTGGCTTTCCCTTCTTTTCCTTATTCACACTGTTGG
The DNA here is from genome assembly GCF_022682495.2 of Desmodus rotundus. Taxonomy (NCBI): domain Eukaryota; kingdom Metazoa; phylum Chordata; class Mammalia; order Chiroptera; family Phyllostomidae; genus Desmodus; species Desmodus rotundus. The sequence continues at coordinate 135,184,400 of NC_071393.1, read as the reverse complement.
ATGACAGATGTGATGGCAGGAGCTAGAGCAGCCACGTTGACTCTGGGATAGAAACTTGGTATTGAGGATCACAGAGCAACAAGGCAGAAAGAGCCTGGCTTGCCACCACATCAATTTAGACTGCTGACACTCAGATTGTTACAGCCCTTCGGTCTTGGTCAATCCAATATACTTTTGGCATTTGTTACCGTAGCCAAAATGTATCAAAATGTATCCCAGTTAGTACGGGTCCAGAAACAGAACTCTGTCAACTGTTTGCAGAATGACTAAGGGATTAATGACTAGAGGTCACGGAAGGGGCATGTCCGTGGGTTTGAATGCTGGTGCTGCCTCGTCATGAGTGTGACTCCTTGGGCAAGCTACAGGATGGCCCAGTGGCTCAGATGCCTCTGGTGTGACCACACAGGTGACGGCCACCCTGCAGAGTGAGGCTGAGGTGAGGGCTTGTTTCCAAGGCACTCGTGTGTGTTGGGTCCTCTCCTGGGCTGAACCAGCTTCAGCAAGAGCTCAAGGGCCACCCCTTCCTCCTCCCCGCCCTCTGTGGCACCCCCATCCCCCCCACCTCCCGCGCCTTGGGCTGGGACATTTAATGAGCCCGCATGGAAACATCCAGCTTGTAACAATGAATATTTTCCACCAGGACTTTCCCTGTACTTACATTAATGGTCTAGGAACCCCTGGAAATGGCTGCACAGAAGAAAAGGGAGTCTCCTTTCCAGAAGCTGTTTTTAATATTGCAGAATCATAGGTCCCCAAGGTTGCCATGTGCCCCCTTTGCCCCAGCTGCCCTGCAGGAGGCAGGCCTGACTTGACCCCTCCAGAGGAGGTCCCCCCCTCCTCGCAGCTGCCTCTGCCCGCCTTGCCGGCTGCCCAGGGCCCAGCAGCTGCACCTCATCCCACAGGGTGAGCACCCAGGGCCCCCAAAACCCCGGCCGGCAAGGTCAGGAGAAGGCTTCTCTCAGCTGCGGTCCCACCTTTGGAGCCTGGACTCTGAGACCCACAGCCTGGAAGTGGCCAGAGAGGCGCTGTGCTGGGAGTGTCACGGGTCACCCCGGTGGCGGTGCTGAGGGTGGGGGCTGCGGAAGTGGGTCCAGGGTCTCACCCCCACATCAGCCTGGGCAGCTCGCCCTCCCCGCTTTCTGAGCAGGGTTTGCCCTCTGACTGCAACAGGGTGCGAAGTTCCCGCGGCCGCAGAAGTGGTTTGAAAGCAGATAGTGCTGTTTTAAGCCCCCTGCTCTTAAATGGTTTTCACTCGGTGAAATACATCGACGTAAAACTTACCGTCCTACCATCTTGAAGCGAACGGCTCGGTGGCTTGATGTCCGTTCACATTCTTGGGCAACCCTTGTCACCCTCCACCCACGGAACGTTTTTCATCTTGTCAATTGTAGCTCCGTCCCCACGAAACACCAGCTCCCCCCCCCCCCCCCCCCCCCCGCCGGGTCTACTCTCTGTGAGTCTGACTGCTCCAGGGACCTCAGAGAAGCGGGGTGGTGGGACATTTGTCCTTTTGTGATTCTGGCTTATTTCATTTAACACAATGTCCATCCTCACAGTCCATCCAGGCTGTAGCGGGCATCAGACTGTCCTTCCTCCGTCAGGCTGAGTGACAGTCCCCTGCAGGGCCCGCCCCGTTGGGTTTATCCGTGCATCTGCTGATGGACACCTGGGTGGTGCCCGCCGTCCAGCTGTCGGGAACAATGCTGCGGTGGACGCGGGCGTACAGACCTCTCTTGGACGCTCTGCTCTCAGTTCTCGTGGGTCTGGCCCAGCAGTGGACTCGCCGGGTCGCGGGCTGTCCGGTCGCGCTCCCATCAACAGGGCACGAGGTTCCCACTTCTCCACTTCTTCACCACACGTGTTCCTCTCTCAAATTTTATTTCACGGCAGCCATCCTGACAGGTGTGAGATGGCCACTCGAGGCCCAGAGAGGGAGGGACTGGCCTCAGGCCATTGTGGGTCTGTGGCGAGGACACTCAGGGACCCCGGGTCTTCAGGCTCCTCTGGCCCCTGGGGGGAGACCCCGACCTTTCCAATCCCCCAGTCTCAGAGCCCCCACAGCGTGGGCAGAAGTTCCCAGTGGGCCTCCTCCTCCAGTACCTGCCCCCTGATTCTTCCCCGTCAGGCCTGCTGAGAATGGTGCTGGGCACACTGCCCAGCGAGGGGTCCCAAGTTGGGGTGGGGGGAGTGCTCAGCTGCCTACCCTTGTGGGCTCCTGGCTGGTGGGGGCCACAGGGGCCCAGTGTCCGATGTGCTCTGAGGGGGTGACTGGGAGACCTGGGAGGTGGACCAGGAGGGGGCAGGGGACACCCGTTGATTCCTCATTCCTGACACCCCAGCCCTTTCTGTGGCCCTCAGGTCAGGGCCTCCGGCTCAGGTGCCTCACCCCACCTTGACCCTGGGTAGGTGTCCAGCCCACAGAAAGCCAGCACTTGGGTTTGAAGCGGTGGGACCCACGGCCAGGCGTTGGTCACTGCCAAGCCACCTGCTGGTGGGGCCCTTCAGGGGCTGTCCCTCCACTCCTGAGGCTCAGGGTCTTCAGAAACCCCAGGCCCCGCCCTGCCGAGATTTGGAGGCCCCGGACCAAGCCCTTACCTTCCGACAAGCCCCTCATCACTCAAGGTAGAGAATCCCGAGGGTCTAGGCAGCCCCACTGAGGAAGGGGCGTCGAGGGCTGGGTGGCGGAGGCCTCGTTAGCCAGGCCCCGAGGAGGCACGATCGCAGCACCGCTCCCCACCAAGTGCCCAGCACCGTGCTCAGTGCTTAAGCTACTTCACAGTGTTTACCCTCCATGGTCCCTGGGGCGGGGCGGGGCGGGCACCCCGAGTTCACAGAGGAGGACCCTGCTCAGTGGTTCCAAGGTGACGAAGCGGCACGAAGGTGGCAAAGCCAGCACTTGACTGCCTCGTCTGATGCTCCCTGCGTCTCTGTTGTTGGTAGGAAAGTACCCCGGCGCTCAGTGGCTGGAGGCAGCAGCATTTCCGATCTCACAGTTTCTGTGGGTCAGGACTAGGGCGCAACTTCACGGGGTCCTCTGCTTAGGGTCTCTGTCCATGCGTCGGCCTGGGCTGCGCTGATGTTGAGGCCCAGCTGGGGCAGGATCAGCTTCCGACTCCCCCAGCTGGCGCTCAGCTGCTCTCCCCTCTGGGAGCTGCACACCTCCCAGCGCCGCGGCACCCTTTCGTGCCCTCCCGAACTCCTTTGGCAACCCCGGCTCCCCGGGCTGTGGGGAGACGGGCTTGGCTGGGGCACCAGGAGGCCCCTACCCCCCCACCTCTTTTAGGACGATGGGGGGAGGATTACGAGGAATTCACCATTTGTTCTTCAAATGTTTTGCAACTTTCCTGGAAATCTGAGTGATCCCCCAGGGGCCCAGGCTGCTGGCGACCTGGACTGGGAGGCAGTTCCCGCTGCAGATGTTCCAGGGGCTGGTGGCCGGTCGGTGGCTGGGCTGGGCCTCCAGTGGCTCTGGCGGTGGTAGAGGGGGAAAGAGTGTGAGCGAGGTGGACCCTGTCTAGCTCCCTGCTCCTGGATGAACCCCCATCAGGGTTCGCAGACCAGCTGGCCTCCCCGGGGTCTCCTGCAGTCCCGGGATTCCTTCCTGCCCAGGCGTCCTTGTTCTGGTCACTGAGGGGCAAGCATAGGGCCCCACTGGGGAGGCGGCGGCCTGCAAGGCGGGCCCACATTGGCACAGAAATGACCGGCAGCCAGGGAACCTGGGGCAACGCTGGCCTGAGTCTCTGCCTCCCAGTCTCCCAAGGGGAGTGGGGATGCTCGCCCCGCACTGCCCACTGCAGAGACTCCGCTGCCGCCTAGGGGCTGTGGCCTTCCCCCGTCTGGGCTCCAGCTTCCTCTTCCGTGGTGTGGACTGTTGCAGGGGGTCAAATGAGGTCACAGTGATAAAGCATTTCGTATGGGATCGTGTGTTCGGAGTTAGTGACCTGAATGCGAACCCAGGAGCTAAGATAGAAAAGGCAGTCTGGAGTCTGTGCCCCCACCTCCACCCCCTCCCGCTCAGCCCAGGTGTTTTCTAGGAGTGGCCCAGGGCTGGGGGACTTGGGGGTGCAGCCTCAGTGTCCCCAGGTGTGGAAGGGGCTGTGCTCTGCCCTGTGAGGGCTGACAGCTGGCTGCCCTCAGGGCTGGGGTGGGCAGATGGCCCCCACTGTCGCCTCTGCACCTCCTGCTACCCCCTTGTCTGCCTCGCTCTCATGCTCTTCCGTCTATGAGCTGCCTGCTCAGTCCTCAGCCCCCCAAGCCTGGCTGCCACCCCCTCCTCTACCCCTCCCATGCTGACAAAACTGTCTTCAGGGAGATGGTCCTGGCTGGGATGCGGACGGCGCCTCTCAGCCTGTGGCCGTGTCAGTAGCCTCTCCTGCAGCTGCGTCCTCTCTTCCTTTGGGCCGTCCTCGTCCCCCTCTCCTCCCGCAGCACTCCCCCACCATGGCCCTTCTGAGGCCTCCCCTCTCCCCCCTCCCTCCATCTCCTGCTCTCCCCTGACCCAGTCACCACCCAGCCCTGCCCTGTCCCTGCAGGCATGTCCCACACGTACGGTGTCCCCTGACCTTCTCCATGTGGATGTCTCCAAGGCAGGTCACACTCGACACAGCCAGACATATCTCCATGGCTCCCTCTGCTGAAGTCCACATCGGCCTGCCCTCCTCTGCTGCCCCTGTCCCCCCAGCTCCCTCCAGCAGTCCTTTATCCCACTGCCACCTCTCAGCCAGAGGTGAAGCACACACTGCTTCCTCGTTCATCAGTGTCCCTGGCAGAGCCTGCTGCCTCTTTCCCAGCAGCTGCTCTCTGCCAGCACCTGGCTGCCCAGAAGTCTGCATTTCCCCGCCTCCCTTGCAGCTAAGTGTGGCTATGTGACTGCATCTGGCAATGGCCTCTGTGCAGATTCACACACGCCACCTCAGGGTTGTGCCAGGCAAGGGAAGGCAGAGAGTACCTGGGAAATCAGAGCCGCAAGAGGGGCCAGACCCTGCTGACTTGGGAGAATCTGCTGGCTGAGGAGGGGCTGCTGTGAGCCTGGTCCTGAGGCAGAGGTGAAGAGACACAGGCCCGCCTCTGAAGGGCCTCAGTTGAGCAAAATCACAAATGCGCCGATAGTTTTGCAATAACAGGCAGGGTGCTAGGAGCATCCAGGAGACGTGAAGCAGGACACACAGGCTGTGGGGCCCAAGGGGAAGGGCGGCCTAGGGAGGCGGGAAAGACTTCTGAGAGGAAGGACACTGAGGGAGGGGTAGGCGTTCACTGTGCGGCGAAGTGGAGGACACACTTTCTGGGCGGGGGGAGGGGGGGCGGGGGCGGGGACGGTATGTGTGAAGGGATAGAGGGATTATGGAATCCCAGGCTGTTTAGTGTTGGAGCAATAGGGGGAAGGTAAAGGGGACTGGGGGGCCAGCCCAGTGCTGCCCCCTCCCCTCATCCCCACAGGTAAGCGAAGGTTCTGGAGCTTAGGCAGCCAGGGAGGGTCTCTGCAGGGGAGGGATGGGGGTGGATCTAGAGAGTAGGAGGGGCAGCAGCAGGGGGTAGGCTGAGGAAGAGTGGCCCCTGAGGATGGGGGTCAGTCCCTGAGAAGGGTCCCCTGGAAGGCCTGGTGTGGCACATGCTCCCTTGGGGAGGGGTCACCCATGTGCTGGTCTGTGGCCCAGCAGTTCCTAGGAGGGTCCGCCTCTGCCCTCGGACCTGCTGGCCCCGGGGCCCTGGCCAAGCACGGGTGGGTTTAATAGCCGTCAGGAGCCTGCGGCTTCTGCAGCGCCAACCAAACTCGGACCTTCTGGTGTTTACGATTGGCAAAGTGAACTTCCTGTTTTTAAGAGAAAAGGATTAGAAACACTTATTAAAAAGCCCTTTAAAAGGCATCAAAAGACTTCCCAAATGTCAAATGACTCTTACAAAAGAGCCATTTAATGATTTCAGCAACATGAATGGGAAACATACCAGCCCAGGCCTCCTTAAATGATTACAAAGTCTTGCAAAGCCCAGGAGGGACTTGGTGGCCCACGTGGGATGTGGACTGAGGATACCTGGGGACGCTGAAAATAGTCCCATGGGCAGAGCAGCCCTTTTGTGGGACACAGGCAGTGAGTGGCAGGGGCTGTCGGGGGCACAGAGCTCGGGCGGGAGTGGCCAGGGCAGCCCCTCATTTGAGTCTAATCCTGTGCCCCAGACTCGCGCCTGACCTCAGCATCCTGAATGCCATCGGCCTCTGACATGCCCCAAGTTTCCTCCGGACTCCCCCTGGATCGACAGCCCCTGACCCCCAGTCCGTCTAGTCCAGCTCAGCCGCCTGCCGCTGGCCTCCCACCTGGGTCCACCTGTGTATCACCTGACCTGCCCGTCCCCGCCCCCAGTCCTTAGCGCAGGCCTGCCTCAGCAGCCTCTAGCTGTCCTCTCTTCTGTCTGTTCATCCCCGTCCCCCACTGCTACGTGGGTCACGGTGCTGGACACAGGAGACGCAGCCCCCTGCCCAGATCTTGGGTGCAAGCTGACCTCTAGTTTGGCCACCGAGGAGATGTGGTAAAGGCTGAGGGAGTCTCATCCTTGCTGGGTGCTGGGGCCACCCCAGGAAGCCAGTGGACCACAGATCCCGGCTTAACAGGGAAACAGCTGTGGACACAGGCCTCCTACATCCTGGAGCCCTGTGTCGCAGGCCCCAAGGGAGCCCAGCCCCTTGGCTTGCCCACCCCTTACCCTCAGAATCCCAGGTAGGACACTTCTGCCTGATGTCGTCCCTATCAGCCCAGGTTCCTGGCTTTCTAGAAGGGTCACTGGCCTGGTGAGCCTGCGTCCAGTCCCGCTGGGGCCCCTGACCTCGCATGTCCTCTCAGGTTGTAACTGTTTGCTCCTGGGTTTCACTCCAAACAGGGTATGTCGTTAGTTAGGAAGCTATAAAACACTTCAGTGTTTCCCAGAAAATGCCAAGGAATTCTTGGAATAAAAATAACAATGAATAAAGTTGCCTGGAAATGAGGCGATGGGGCTGAATTTGATTACGTCCCATTTAGAAGAGAAAATTAGCTTATTGCGGCTGAGGTGAGGTGAGGTTTTCTCTTTTCTTCAGTAAAAAAGATGCTTTTCACACTCCCCTCCCCCACAAGGCTCTCAGAGCCAGGGGCTGGGCTGGAGCGAAGGTCAGTCCTGCAGGGCCTGAAGTCCTGGGGTGGGGGTTGGCAGGGCCCAGGCCCCTGTGGCCACATTCTGGACAGCTGGGGAGGCCCACCCTGTGAGAACCCCCAACAACGGTGTCCGTGAGGATGAGGGGCTGAGGGGGCAAACACCGTGACACCCTGCTCCCGTCTTGCTAAGCAGAAGCTGTGATTCCACCACCATCTGCCCATGTCTGCCCCAGGAAGCTGCACGTCCTCCTCCACTCAGCCTGTCCCTCCTACCTGGGCCTGGGCCTGCTCACGCCCTCTCCCAGGCTTGCCTCCCTCCCTGGCCCCACAGCCCCGCCTGCTCTGCCTCCCCTCCCAATCACAGCATGGGGTCTTCCTCATGCACGTCAGCCCTCGGAGCAAAGACGGAGCTCCTTACCCGGGCACTGCAGGCCCATGCCGCCTTTCTGTGGCTGCTGGGATGGTCCACATAGGTGTTCCCCTGACTGGGCCTCGGGGCACCCAGACACTTGGTCAGACATGACTGTGGGCGTGCCTGCCTGTGAGGGTGTGTGCTGGGCAGGAGAGCCTTCACCTCGGGGGGCCGAGCACAGCAGGCTGCCCTTCCAGGTGTGGTGGGCCTCACCCAATCAGTTGACGGCCTTACTCCACCGGAAAGGCTGGTCTCCCCGAGGTGAGGGAGTTCTTCCGGCCTGACAGCATTTGAACTGGGACACGGGCTCTTCTTTGCCTTTGGACGCAAACAGAAACATCTGCCCTCGCTGGGCCTGGGCTCCTGGCCTATGGACAGGAAGGAGCCCGCCAGCCCTCCTGGGGCTCAGGCCTTCAGACCTGCACGGTGCTGTGGTCTGCCTGTGCACCCCTAGAACCCACACTTCGAACCCTCACCCCACAGTGACGGTCCTAGGAGGTGGGGCTTTGGAGGTGTCAGGTCCTGAGGGTGGAGCCCTTAGGAATGGGGTTAGTGCTTGAGCACCAGAGAGCTCCCTTGCCCCTCCTGCCATGCGAGGTCGCAGTGGGAAGTCCTCACTCGACCCCGCTGGCATCTGGTCTTGGACTTGCAGCCTCTAGCATGGAGAGGAATCAGTTTCTGTGGTGTATAAGCACCCCAGTCTGTGACGTTTTGCTACAGCAGCCTGGACAGACCCAGAGGGATGGAAACCAGGCCGCTGGTTCCCAGGCCTCCAGCTGGCTGGCTCACCCTGCGCAACCTGGGGCTCGTCCGCTTCCACAGTCCCTTGAGCTCATCTCTTCCGCTCTCCGTGCATCCTATTGGTTCTATCTCTCTGAAGAACCCGCCTCTGACGCCTGCTGTACAGGTGAGCTCAGACTTAGCGGCTGGAGAAAACAGAAATGCACGCTCCTGCAGCTCTGGATGCCGGGATCCGACACCAGCTTCGCTGGACCGAGGTGCCGTAGGCGCTGGGCTCCCTCCAGACCCCAGGGGAGGGTCGGCTCCTGGTCTCTTGAAGTTTCTGGTGGCTGCTGGGGACCTTGGTGTGTGGCTGCACCTCTTCATTCTCTGCTTCTGTCATCACAGCTCGGTCTCCTCTGTCTACCCCTTCTGCCTCTCTCGGATGAGGACACCTGCGATGGCATGTAGGGGCCACCCAATGAGCCTCACCTCCAGGTCCTTGACTCATCCACACCGGCAGAGACTGTGCCACACGAGGGAACATTCTTGGTTTTCCTTTCTTGCTTTTCTTAAAACCCTGTGCTTGCCCTGTTCTGCGTGCTCCTGTGGGGCTGGCCTTGGGCTGATGGGGGTGTGGTGGGATGCTTATCTTCGGAGAAGCCGGGGCCTCTGAGAGGCAGAGAACCCAGCTGCTGCCCCAGGCTAGCTGAGGCATGTGGGGGCCTCGAGGAGCCTGAGCCAGAGTCTCCGCGGGGTGGGGTGGAAGAACAGGTTGGGGACAGGTTCTCTCTGAGACTTGTGCTAGCCCAACCCCCTGCCCACCTCCCTGGACTAGGCCACTTGCAGGGGCCTTCCTGGGCTGGATCAGGACCTCTCTGAGCCCCAGGAGTAAGAGAAACCACAGAAACCCCTCCTCCGCCCCCCAGGGGCCCTCTGTGCATGCCCCCTGCCCTGACCCGGCCACAGCGATGGCAGTGTCCTGGGCTGCACGCTGGTGGGGTGGCGGTAGGGTTCTGGGGCTGATGGGGAGCCACAGGGAGACTGAGGGGGCTGGAGCAGGCTGAGACGAGGCTGGCAGACGCGGGCTCGAGTCCAGGCTCCTCGCAGAGACCAGGCTCCAGCTAATTAGCTCCCACGCACCCACATCCCCTCCTCCCCCACACAGGCTCACATGCGTGCTGCCAATGCAGCCCCGCAGCCCCCGCACCCAGACCCACCAGACTCCCTCCCCACCCTCTGAGACCGCCCCAGCAGCCTGCCCCAGGCCCCCACGCCCCCTGACCCTGCTGCCCACATGGCACCCTGTCCGCCCCACGGGCACCTGTCACCCCAGCGGCCATGATGACCTGTGCGGTGAGCACAGGCACAGCCACTACAAGGATGCGTCCCAGCATCCCGGAGTCCCCGCCCCGAGGGCCCTGTGGGCCACCAGCCCCTCCGGACTCCCCTAAAAGGAGCAGAATCGATCTAGATGGGGTACAAAGAAGTCTCAGAGAGACATTCCTGGACCCTGCAGGCCCAGGCCCTGGGGGTGGGCACCCCACTTGGGCCCAAGCCCCCCATCTGTGCAGTAGGCTGAGGATGCCCAGGGAGCCGGCGTGTGCCTGCCATGTGGCTCCGCATCCTCCTCCCCTCCTCCCTCTGGCTGAGGCTGACCCGGGTCCTCCTCTCCCACCCCAGGCACCTGCTTGTGCCTCCCCCCACCCGACCGCCCAGCCTGTCCTCCCCCTCCCCCGCCTGGCCCATCCTGTGTGACCTCATCCAGGGACTGGCTCGAGGCTCTTAGGAAACAAAGCGAACTTCCCCTCAGCGCTGGGCCTCCCTGAGCTCTGCTCAGCTCAGCTCCTTTGGGGAGTCTGCATTTGCCACGTGCTCCCTCTGCCTGGCGCCCAGGGCCCCTGTTGCAGCGGAACAGGCTGCTCCGTCCACTTTTCTGTTGTTGCCCTGGGTGCCCCCGGCTCAGGGCCCACCCTGCTCTGAGTCCCTGGAGGCACGTCTGCAGGAGCCCTGCTGGGGGGCTCAGTCTTCCCGGCTTCCACCAGCTGGGCCCTGGGGGAGCTCCAGGAGGTGGGGTGCACAAAGCTGTTCTGGCTTTTCCCAGCCAGGCGTCGGGGTTTGCCTGTGCCCCAAGCACTGATGCCTGACAGCCCAGGGACCCATCTCAAGGTCTCAGTGGCAGCCGGCACCCTGGTGCTCACCCTCCCTGCCCTGTGCACCTGGATGCCTGGGCACCGAGGTCTGCTCTCCCTTCTCCCAGCCACACCCTTTGCTGGTACAGGCTTTGGGATGGGAATTCAGGAGGCACAGCCCACCCAGAGCCCTTGCTTGTCATTCATTTTTAAGGCCACACAATGGGACTGGGACCCCAGCATGCAGGGGCCCTCCCTCCTTTGCCCTGTAATGCTGGACCGGGGGCTTCTCTCAGGGGACACAGCGCCTTCCTCCCCTGTGGTCCCAGGGACACCCACATGCAGTAGGGTGAGGAGGGGTTGTTGGGGTCCTGGCCTTCCCTGGCCTGGGCCCCACCCATCCTGACCCTTTCAGGCCTCCTGGTTAGAGGGTCTCCCCTAGGTTCTCGCTGATGCCCGTTGGGGGGTTGCTGGCACCGTGGTGAGTGGTGTGGCTGGAGCCATGATTCTAGACCTGCTCCCGAGAGAAGGGGGCTGCTGAGCTCTGTGCAGCCCTTCCCCGAGGGCCGTGGGTGGTTTTCACGCTTTGCTGGACTGGACAGGTGACTGGAGGGACCCCAGAGGATGGGCGGGGTTCAGGACTCTCCCCGAAGCGCCCACCCTGACCCGGGCCCCAGGGTCCAGCTGTGTGGGGTGCGCCCGTGGCCTGAGATCACCCCTCAGCCTCCTGGTAGGAACAGTGTGGTGCGGGAAGAGGAGCTTGTTGGCTCGGGGAAGTGGAGTGCTTGTCATGTTCTGCGATGTGGCTGTGGATGCCTGCCATCGTCTGTCCTTATAATTAAGTACAATTTGGCAGGGGGAGGGTGGGGGAGCTGTCAGCCCCGCTCACCGTGCCTGTGGGCGCGGCAGTGAACCCCAGCAGCCCAGGGGAAAGGGGAGGTGCTTTCTGACCGACACCCACATGCGGGCCAGCTGTGGCCCTCTCCTGCCGGCCTCTCCGGCAGTGCTCTGGTCTCCCCTTCACCCGGACACCTGTGCCACCAGTCCGGGCAGCCGGGGGCCAGTCGCATCCCCTCCTGGCTGACTCTGAGGGAGGCAGAGCAAAAGAACTCACCCTGAAGTCAATGTTTCCCCTTGAGGGGATGGTGGGAGAAGCTGGGGGACACCTGCCCCTCCCTGGGGGACGCCTGGGGGCCCTGGGGCTCCTGAGTTTGGGAATACTGATGAGAGGAGGGACGCTGAGCAGCCCCCACAACCTGGGTGCCCAGCCTCCCCCCGCCTGCCTCCCAGGGCTCTGCTCACACAGCAGAGCCTCAGGGAGACCTGCCAGGCCCCTTCTTACACAGTCTCCTATTCATTGCCTTTTGGTTGTATGTGTCACTGTCTTCTAAATGTCTCTCTTCCTCCACCAAGTGTAAGCTCCAGAGGACAAGGATAGTGCCTGCCGTAGCCCACTACGGGGTCCTGAGAGAGCGGCAGAGGACTGGATGATGCGTGCTCACCAGGGGAATCAGTGCATTCACTCCCTGAGGGCGCCCTCACGGGTGTTCTGTCCTGGGCAGCGCTGGGCCTGGGGTCAGGGTTGCAGCTCTAGACTCACAGATGAATACAGTGCAGTGTGTTTGTTGAATGATTAAAAGAGTGTACCGTGTTGAGAAGGATTCTGATGTGCAGTGTGGACTCAGTGGGAAAGAGTGATTGGTGATGGATTAGTGATGTCTGCCATGAGTGCGGACTTCACTGGTGGGGTCGGTATGCTGCGGATTTTGTGTCCCTGCTCTAGACTATAGACCACAGATTGGTGGGCAGGAAAGGGTCTTGGGCATCACTGGGTTATGGAAGGGAAACTGAGGCTCAGGGAAGAGCAGGGACCTCACAAGTTAATGGCACAACAAGGCTCGAGCCCCAGCAGCTCAGGCTCCTCCCCACACCCATGCTGCCTCTTTCCTCTGGTGGGGAAGCTGCCCCAGCCAGGAGAGGGAGCTCAGGCTGGGTCACAGAGTGGGCGTTCTGCATGCACTGTGTGGGGAGCGGCCCAGGCGGCCTGGGGCAGGGGCCATGGAGAGACAAGGGAAGGGGACCCGGTTCCTACCCAGCCCACCAGTCCCAGCCGTGTGACCTTGGGCAAGTCACATCGTCCTACAATGTCCTTTATAAAATGGGGTTGATCGGGTTGTTTTAGGGTTAAAAGCAGACACAGGGCCCTGTTCCCACACTGCTGTCTGTTTGGCCAGGGAGACAAATTTTGCTCAAATAGGCCCGAAGAAGAAGAATCGAACACAAGGGCGGGTGCTACCGGGACCATGGCAAGGTCCAACTGCACGTCGGGCACTAAAAATGGCAGCAGTGACGACTGGCATCACTCCTGGTGGTGGCTGTGCCCAGCAGAAGCCCCAGCCAAGGGGCAAAGGTGCTGGGGCACAGCCCGCACTCCACCGGCACAGGGCGCCTTGCCCTGAATCTCGTAGAGGCTTCCTGTGGCCCCTGCTTGTTGCCCACAGGGCCTCTCGGGGCAGCAGCCAGGCTGGGCGGCCGCAGGCGTGCCCCAGGCACCCCCTCCCTGTGTGAGCCCCGAGTCCTCACTGAGCACCTGCTTGTTCTCCCCCGAGCTCTCCCAGCCTGGCACACAGTAGGTGGGCAGCAGACAGTCCTGGTGGCCACTTTGAACCCTGGAACCTTGGTGCAGGCCCCAGACAGCTGGTGGGTAGCTGGGTGGGAGCCGGCAGGGCTCTTGGGCCCAATTGCCCGGGTTGGGCTCTGGTTGGTGGTGTGGAGCCTGACTCCCTGGATTCGCTGACCCAGGAAATGATCCCTCCTTTGGCCTGGCCCCACCGGGCTGGCTCTGTGGCACAGCCTGGGTGGCTCAGGAGATGGCCAGGGTGTCCTGTGATGGGTGGGCAGCTGGAGTGGTGGGCATGAGGCAGGGGTGGAGGGGCCCCGGGGGAACTGGGCCCCTTTACCGGGAACGCAGTGACTGGCTCCCCTTCTTCCCCTCGTGTCTGCACACTGGGGGCCCCACCCCTCCCAGGTCCTGTAGACCCCCTGCCCACAGTCCTGACCCCTGGGCCCAATGCTGAGGCAGAGAGCGGCCCCCAACCATCCCCCCAAACTGCCCACCCCTTCGCCGCTTCTTGATTCTAGAACCCTTCCTGCAAAGGCTCACAGGGGCCACATGGGGAACCCTTTGGCAAACCGTGATGTCCTGTGACCACCCCGGAGGTGTCTTTTTCTGTCCCGGAGCAGGGCTGGGACACCCAGGGTGCAGGGCCTGGGTCCCGGGGCCTGAGGACAGGCCAGGCACCTGGGAAGGTGCCCTGAGCTGCGACCTTGCAGGGCTTGGCACCAGCGGCGGCTCCCCGGGGCTGAGGTTTCGCAATCCTTCTTGGCCGCCGACCCGTTTCTCTGGCAATTGCAGGTTTTCTCGGCTGTGATTTGGACAATGTTTTTTTCCTTCTAAACAACCATTCTGGCAAAAGGGACAGCAACTTTGGACGAGCTGGCTTGGATTGCCCCACTCCCTCCCCCAAGCAGCCCCCTCCCCACCGGCCACCAGGGCCCGTCCAAGTGTTTCCAATGTCATGTGTCAGTAGGGGCATGGGCAGGGGCGGGGCTGGTGACCTCTGACCTCTGGGGCCTGGAGTCTCGGCCTTTGGGGCCACATGGCCTGGTCACTTTAGAGTCCTAGCTGCTTACTCATAGGCTCACAGGACATTTCCTGAGCACCTACTATGAGCTGGCACAGGCCAGATGCTCCGCTGGTCTCATTGTCCCCCCTTACCCCGCTGGAGGTCTGAGAGGAGGTCTCACTGGGTTTCAAAGTTGGGCCTATGTGTCCCCCAAACCTACCTGCCTGAGGCTGAGCCCCGGAGAGCAGACCCCTGCCTGTAAGTGCTCTTCTAACGCCTCCTGGGTGCACGTTTCTTTATTGTCTCTGCGTCCTCAGAGTGGCCACTGCTTGGACACTCAACTCGGACTTCTGGAGTCCGATGGGCATCAAAGCCCACCCCTGCTCCAGGCCCCATGGGCTTGGGCTCAGAGGGGCCGGGAAACTCACCCAAAGCCACGCAGCTGAAGGCAGCAGGGCAGGAGCGACCCAGGGGCCCAGTGAGTGCGGGATAGAGGAGACTGGGAGGACCCCATTCCCGTCCATGAGGTGGACTTGGGTTCAGGAGTGACCTCTCCATATGGGCAGGGCCTGCACACCAGAAAGCTGCTCTGCCACCACTCGCTGCCCCCACCTCGCCCCACCCCTACCCCGGGGGTCTGGTGGTGAGCACTGGAGGGTCCTCAGGCTGACCTCGGGTCTCAGGGCGGGGAAAAAGAGGCAAATAGGTCATCAGAGATGGAGGCAGGGTAGGGGCTGTGGTCTCCAGGCCTGCCCAGCTTTGCTGCCCCAGGACCTCGGTGGCATCAGGGTGAGGCAGGGAGGGCTCGTTGAGTCCCCCTTCCAGGGGACAGCACAAGGCAGGGACCTTCCTCCTGACGTCTTGGACTCTGCCTGAGGCCAACTGACAAGTCAGAGTGGCATTGGAAAGTTGGTCCCTGTCATTCTAGGGAGGACCCTGAACTGCTGGGGCCCTGCCCTCTGTGACTTCTCTGTTCTCCCCGTAGCTTTGGGGAGAAGAAGTTCTCATGGTGACATTGGGGGCACTGGAGACCTCCTGGCTGCAGACAATGCCCAGGTCAGGGCTCCCGGTTGGGCCACCCCCTGCCGTCTCTGGGGGGACGCACCCGCTGCTTCTGCCTGGCTGTCTTCCGGGACCCTTGGCAGGCCTCCCTTGGGGGGTCTCCCAGCCCTGGATGCCCCTCCCTCTGATGCATCCCTCCCCGCTCCCGGTGTTGGTGATGCCTCCTGAGTAAAGGAACGAACCCCATAGGGCAGGACGTCCCTATCCAGAAACTGTATCAGCATTTTAGTTGTTTTGTTGACAACGAATGAGCTTGTGTTGATTTAAATAACAACAAAAAACTGAGTTACTTTGTAATTTAAAAAGCAGCCACAACATCAGGGAGCAAGGGAAAGGCCAGATTTCTAGTGGTTTTACAAGCCAGTCCCCATGTCCCAAGATTTCAGGAGTGAGGAGCTGGGCTTGTGACTTTGGGAGTCCCTCCCAGCCAGCCACGGGCTCCTGGCTCTGCCTGCCAGCAGGCCCTGAAATGTACTCAGACTCCGAGAGGGCACAGTGTCTCAGCCAAAGTCCCAGCCCGGGTAGCGTGGGGAGGTCCAGGAGCATAGGTGCATCCGCCCTTCACCAGGTGGAGCCCACACGGGGTCCCAGGCCCTGGACCCCGGCCCCCGCAGTCCAGTGGCTTCTTCAGCCAGCTCTGGGGGTGACCCAGCCATGCTTCCTACAGGCAGGTCATGCCCCTCAACCCCTGACAGGATCTGCTGTGTGCCCAGTGCTGAGCCCATCCGAGGTCCCTGATGCACCCAGAGGCCCTGCCCTATCCCCTGGGACCCTTTGCTCCCGCTAACCACTTCCCTGCTGGGAGTTTGGGGGTGATGCCAGGGGAGGCCGAGGAGGCTGGCTTAGCTGTCCCGCCTTCTGTTCTAACCCTTGGAGTAAACAGGAACATTAAATCACTACTTGGGGGTCAGGAAACTGGAAATAATCAAAACACAGTGTCCTGTCCTCGGCCTGGGCGCTGGGCCTCCTGTCACTGACCCAGCCCTGCCGCCTGGGGCTTTCCCAGCCGCTCCTCCGCCCAGGCTGCTGCCCCCACCTCTCGCCTGGTTGGCCTGGGCATCCACAGGGGCCCACGCCCCAAGGTACAATCACAAGACACCCAGAGAGGCTGGCAGCCGGGCCACACCCGTGGCTGGGCACCACCTGGCTTGGGGGGTGTCACGGGGCTGGACCCCCGCCAGCCCTCGGGCCCCAGGGGATGGAGGTGGGCATTGGGGAAGGCCCCGGGAGGTGAGGGGCCGGGAGCTGTCGCTCTCTGTCCTTTCCCTGCTTCTGGGGCAGGTCCTGGCTTGGGGGCTGGCCCACCCAGAGGACAGAGCAGTTAGGGGGACAGGGGTCCACGGCGGTGGGGGAGAGCAGGGCTGGGGGACATAATTTCCTCTCTTGTCATAGGGCACCTCAGGCCACAAACACCGGCTGACCCTCTTCCCCAGGGTGCTCTGCAGAAGCTAGTCGGTCTCCCAGGTGCCCCTAGGGGCCACTTCCTAAAGGGGAAACTGAGGCTCTGTGAGGGGAAGTAGCTTCGAGGCTCATTCCCCAGGCTCCTGGTCCTTTCCTGCAGCTCGGGGAAGTTTTCAAAGGCTGGGTCTGCATGCGCTCCCCCTCAGAGCCCTGCCCTGGGCCTGGGCGGAAATCGGGGGCTCACGCTGGCCAGATGGAGTGGTCTGGTGGGGTGACTGGTGAGCACAGACACAGCCCAGGGGACTCAGGTTACAGGGGCCTGGTCAGGAAGTGGCCCTCTCTGTGCTCGAGGGGATGACAGCTGGGCTGGGCTGTGCAGGCTGAACAGGGGCTCCCATTGAGGAGGGAGGCCGAGCAGCTAGGGTGGGCTGGGGGCTGAGGGGGAGGCCTGGGGTGGCCCATCCCTCATTAACCTGCCTGGAGGTCTGGGACCATGCCGAGCTTTGCTGTCTGTTGGCGGGCCTCTGAGTATCTGTGAGGCACCTTCCTCCTCGAGTGGAGCAGAAGCCCACAGACGTGTCCTGGCTGGCCAAGGCATGCACAGTGTCCATCTGCCCTCTCCTCCTGGGCTTCCCCACTGTGCCCGGGCACCCCAGCCTCAACTCTACTGCTGCTCGGGCAGCATCTGGAGGGGCCGTGCTCCCCGGTGCCCTTTCCATCCTGCTTCCGCCTCCCCTTCCAGGGTCCCCAGAAGGGCCCGAGGCCTGGAGCCACAGCAAGGGCGGGGGTTAAGCCCTGTCCAACGCTGGGATCAGGGTGGGGCTCAGCTGGAAGTGAATGGGCTGTACCTGGGATGTGGGGGGCACTCTTAGTCCCAGGGAAGAGTGAGGCCAGCGGGGCTGGGCACCAAGGTGTGGCGGGAGCCGAGACAATAGCTCCCAGGCAGTCGTGGGGCGGGAAATGGCAGGATGGGAATTCCTGATGGGAGACAGGGCGGCAGGTGTGTGGGGGGTAGGGTGGGTCTGGAGGGAGCCAGCCTCGCCATGTGGCGCAGGCCCTGGCACCCTGTCCTGCATCTCTGTCTCTCTGTCCCGGGGAGCAGCTCAGGCCAGTGGTACCAGAGAGTTTGGGCCCACCCTGTCCCCACCCGAAGTGACGACTGTTGGCGGCAGTGGACCAGTACCCCAGGTCCCTTACCCACCCTGGTGACAGTGAACCCCGGTTTCCCACGGTGGCCACCGTGGGTGGGTGGCTGACTTCCCTACATATCCCCATGGGTGTCCTGGGACCCCCTCCTACCAAGATCTCAGTCCCTATTTAGGGCTGGATCTGGGGGTCACTGGGGAACGGCGGGGTATAAGGCTGGAAGGTAGGTGGGCTTGATCAGGGAACCTTGAGGGGCAGAGAAATCGGGATTTGAAAGCTGTCACTGCTGTTTGGTGGACTGAGGGGGGTGGGTCGGAGGACAGGAGTTGACAGATGAGGGACCTGGTACAGAGCAGGCAGGGATGGGTGGGGGCGGCAGGGGGGCTGGCTGGGGGTTAGGTTGGGGGAGGGGGCACCCAGGTGTCTGGAATGAGTGGCTGGGTGCATGATAGGAAACTGCCTTCCCAGGCCCCCGTGAAGCCAGGTGTGGCCAGTGAGATGCAAAGGGGATGCGGACAGGGGGCTTCGGGAAGGGCCCGTGCTCCCTGATGGACGGAGGCCTGTTGGGAGCAGTGCCTCTTCCTGCTCCCGCCTTTGAACATCTGCGGGGTTCGGTGTCTGCAGCCGGGGCTGCCATGCGGCAATGAGGAGGTCAAGGTCAGGAGAGGTCATCAGGGGCTGGCCAGGGTTGCCAAAACAAGGCTGGCAGCCACTACCTGCAGACAGGAGGTCTGGGGGGAGGGGTCCCCTGGGGCCTTGCACACCAGCCTGTGGAGTTCGGGGTTCACTGGAGAAGCCTGGTGAGCAGGGCGGAGCTGCCAGGACAGAGGATGTGGCTGCCCAGGAGGGCTGGTGTGGCCACCCCCCTTCCCAGATGTCTCTGGAGGCGAGACCACAGTCAGAGTGCTTGGCTGGTGGCCACCGCAAACAACTTGTCCTCATTGTCATTGAGTAACTGCATTCAGGCCCTTTGGTGCAGGCTGTTTCAGGACAGTGGGCTGCTGGCAGCCCTAGTGGGGTGGCCCAGGACCCCCCGGGTCAGCAGCCCAGGCGAGATCCCCAGGGTGGTGGGCTGCAGACTGGCTGTGGAGGGAGGGGAGCCCCGTGGGCCGGCTGGGCCAGAGGGGTGAGTCTGGGCAGTGCCTGTCCCAGGGACCTCTGGTTGTACAGCCAGCCAACGGCAGGTGGGGTGGGGCTGGGGGCGCTCGCTGGGCAGGCCACCGGCTAGGGAGGAAACCAGGGAGGGAGCTCTGGGCTGGCGTGGGCTGACTGCTTCTGGGCTGGCTGGGTGGGAACAGGGGTTTCCATCCACAGGCTAGGGAGGGCTGGGAGGGGTGGCTGGTCGGAGGGCCCAGCCCCAGCCCCACCCCCACACGCAGGCTGAAGTCTTGGGCAAGCCCTCCCTTCTGACTGGGTGCAGCCAACCCTCCAGAGCAGACGCTGTGAGGATTAAACGGGAGGATTCCTTCAAAGTCCCAAGCCGGTGGATTTCGCAAACGATAACAATTTCAAAAATCAACGTTGGTTCCTGTCATAGGGTGCCAGCCCTCTGCTTGCCAGGGCAGGACGCCGAAAGCAAAGCACCGGCTACTGTCTACTGTTACCCTCACTTCGCAGAGGAAGCGGCACTTGGACGCACAGGCGGCCAGAGGCCTCTTGAAGACGGGGTCCCCGCCAGTGAAGAGGAGGGGGCGGCCGAGTCCAAAGCTCGCTCCAGCCTCACCCTTGCTTTGTCCTTGTTTTCTCATCATGTCTGCGACAGGCGTGGGCGGCCCCAGCGGGGCCTGGACTCAGTGGCCTGTCTCAGCTCCGAGCTGGAGAACTTACCACCTTTCAGAAGGGTGGTCTCTGGTAAAAGGGCCCCTCCCTCCACGGTGTGGGTCCCACTCGCCACCTGAGGCTTGCCCTGTGCCTTCGCCCCAGGCCTGTCCAAATCTCTCAGCAAACGGGGGCCGTTTGGAAGAGGATTCTGGCCATGGGGGTCCATCCTGAGAGACCAGGAAATGAACAGGCAAACATCTGACAAACAGGTTCCTGCCCGTGCTTTGTGTACCGGGGCTGGGCTGACCCTCTGAGGAAGGGAAACTGAGGCTCACAGAGGAGAAGGCCCTTGCTGGGACTACCCAGGCTGTGCAGGACAGAGCTGGGGTCCCAGTACCATCTGCTGGGTGCAGCTCCCCGGGCAGAGGATGGGAACTCAGGGCCTAGAGCCCTTGTGTGGCCGAATCAAAGCTGCGGACAGATTTGGGGCAGGAGCCTTGGACGTGGTTTCGTCCAAGGTCACGGGCTCTGGCTCTCCTGCAGGAGAAGGGACCTGGTGTCTCACAGTTAGGGAACCCAGGGGAGGGGCTCCACATTGTGGGGTGCACACGTGTGTGTGCACACTCATACACACACACCCAGCGGTGCCCAGAATACCCTACCTCCTCAGATCAGCCCTTTCTGGGTGTCGTGACCACAGGTGTGTGGAGAGGCCCCGCCCTGCATGGGGCCCCTGGGCTGCACAGAGTGCAGGCAGGGGTCGTGGACAAGGGCCAGACGGGAGTCCCAGTGCCAGTCCCCCACCGTTCTGTGACTTTGGGCCAGCAGCCCCCCACTCGGAGCCTGTGCTTCCTTGGGGCTTGGTGCTTAAGCAGGGCTTGCTCCTGGGGGTCCGGTGAGGCCCCCCTCCTTGTCTGTTCCCACCTCCTGGTCTCCCGGCCTGACAAGGATGTCTCCAGAATGCTCCGGTTCCCACACGGAGGCCGAGGAGCAGGAAGCAGGGGTCCCCAGGGAGCAGCCTCTTCAAATCCCTCATTGGCGGTGGCCGTGTTTATGCTCCTCCCTGCTCCCCAATGCCGGGCAGTTTCCTTTACACCTGGATGACTCAGGGGCAGAAGCTCCCGCTGCTGGCTGAGGGGTTGACAGAGCAGGGGACGGCTGGGGGTGGCGTGCTTGGGTCAGGGAAGCGACCAGGGTTTCTGCTGCAAGGTGGGGGCCTTGGCTCCTGGGGCCTGCCTGAGGCCCCCACTGCACAGATGCCAGCCTTCCTGGCACCCGCAGGCATTCCTCAGGGCCCAGAGCAGGAGTCCCTGGTCCTCACCCATCACTGGTGGGTCGCACACCCTGGCTTTGTGTCCAGAGAGGTCGTGTTGCTTGAGGGGGGCCTGTCTGCAGATGGGCCACAGGCTTTTCCCACAGGTACTCCCTGACTGCCTGGCCTTGTCCTGGGCACCAAGGACCCAGAAGTGGACCTGCCACACCCCTGTGCCCCAGATTTCCCACTCTGGTGGAAGAGGCAGACCCCAGACTCCCAGAGCCCCCACACTGCTCTTAAATGGATACGGAGCCCTCGGGTGGAGGCCTGGGTCAGGTCCCTGGGTGGGGCGAGTGTGTGCCAGGTGCCCAGAGTAGAGGACCTCTGGTGTATCTCCAAGGGAGGCATATCTCCGAGGGAAGGTGCCTGGGGAAGGAGGCAGAGGCCAGCTCCGGCCAGGACAGAGGCTGGAGTAGCCTCATTAATTCGTCCACTCACCCCTGGCTCCCTGAGCACCTGCTCCCGCCAGGTCCAGGACGTCTGCCAGGGGCTCTGGGGTTTGGAGACCTTGAACTGATGGCCGGGAAGATGGAGCGGGCCAGGGCCTCCCTGGGGGTGGAGAGGACCCTGCTCCTCGCAGTGACAAGACGGCAGTTCTCCTAAGGCATCTGCTCTCTCCGTCTGTCTGTGGGTCACTCTTCCCAAAAGGAGTCGGAGTGAGCTCACTGCTGCAGCCAGCAGCCCCTCACTCAGGGGCTCAGCATGGCCCGAACGTCCGCCCTGCCCACGCCCCAGTCCACGCGGTGGGTGGGGAGGGATCTGTGCTCCGTATGGTTATTCAAAGACCCAGGCTTAGATGTCGAGCCCCTGACTCAGACCGGGGGGTTTGTGGCAGGAGGATTTTTGGGGGGGTGCTCAGGGTCAACGCGTGCAGGGGGTGGGGTTGGTGCAGAGCCCCCAGAAGCTGAGCTGTAACAAAGCTCCCACAGGGCCCCCACAGAGCCCACCAGGAGGAGCTCATGGGCGGGGCTGGCCCTCCAGGCAGAAAGAAAAGACGATTTCTCGACTCCTGTCAAACCTCATCACTGCCTTTTCCGGGATGGAAGAAACCAGTGCAGGGACGTGGTTTCTGCAGGCACGGCGCCATCTGGGAGCTCCGGATGGCTGGCATCTGGATGGTGGCTCCGGTGGCTGGCAGGTTGGACTTCAGCACTGGCATTCGCTGTCCCAGACGCGGAAAGGGGGATCTGGGCCACAGGGCCACCTTCGTCACCGCCATCAGGGCCAGTGCATTCCTGTGCTGTGGTGCCAGCAGCGGCCCAGGCGCCTACCTGATCTTCAGGGCTGCTCGGAGGCAGGTGCGTTCTAGTGGCACCTGCAACACCCAGGCCTCTGTGCTGCGGCGCTTACCCACGGGCCTCCGCCCCGGCCTTCTTGGGTCTGGCCCCGCTCCACGCCGCTGCCCGCGGGCCCATCTGTCCTCTCACTGCGGGCCCCACCTCTTCCCATACAAAGCGGATGGCGGCCCGAGCCCTGCCTACTGGAAGATCTCCCTGTGCACTTTTTTCGGGGCCACCCCACGTGGCTGAGAGCGGCCACCATGCTCTCAGTGCGCACCTGTCTGCTGAGCCACCCACCCACGAACACGCCCAGACGCCTGCTCCATCGGCTGCTTGTGAAGACTGCCAGTGGCCGGAGGCGTGAGCTGAGGGACAGGCCCTGGGGGAAGTCATGAGTTGGGTCCTGCTGGTGCGGAGCCTCAGATATATGCCTTCCATTTGTGGGGGGGACGCTGCTTGGCCTCCCTCACCTCACAGCTTGGGGGGTCTGGTAGAACCCATTTCATGACGGGCAGCTCTGGCCATGTGGTCGCTTGGCGTCCCATGCATAGGTACCCCTTGTCTAGCAGTGTCTCGCAGCCCACCGGGAGCTGTTCCCCGAAGGCCGTCCAGCTCTCACGGCAGGCGTCCAGGGCTTGTTGCACACACCGAGGCATCTGTTTAGGGACTCTCTCATTGGGGTTTGCCATGACATGCACTTGGCGTCTTTCCTACCACCGACGTCTGTGAGGCCATCGGGAATGACAGAGTGTGTCCTGCCTGGGGCGGCCCTTCCCTCGGGGTGGCACCCTCTGAGCCACCTGGCATTGGGTCAGAGCGGAATTCCCGGTGTGCAACATGCTGCCTCCAGAGAGCAAAGAGATTCACCAGGCTCGGCCCTTCACACCTCTATGTTAACCAGGCCCCGGGCGCGGGCCACCCTGGGTGGGGGCGTGGTCCTGGGCACAGAAGTCGGAGTGGCCTTCGGGAGCTCAGCAGACAGCTGGTGCTGACGGCACCTCCAGAGCCTGGGGAGTGAGCACTGCCCTTCTGCCCAGGACGCTGGGCACACCCCACGGTATCTGGTCCTCCTGGAGAGGCTCCCCCACCCCTAGGGCCTGGACCACCCTTGGGACCTTCCCCATAGTCCAGCAGGCTGGGGCCAGTGGGGCGGGACAGATGGGTGGCAGGAGGGGGTCTGCACGTCACATGGCAGACCTCTCGGTACAGGGCTGCTCTGGACTGCAGGGGCAAAGGGAAAAGATTAGGCTGCAACCCGGCTGGGCCACGCTCTCCATGCCAAGGGATTCAGGGTCAACCACCGAGCTCGCCCACACGGGCTGAAGGGCTCCGGGATAAGCTGGACTGAGGTCACGGGACTCACAGGGACCGCAGGAGCAGGTCTCCCAGGACACCTGCCAGCCTCCCTGAGAGCCCACCTCACGTGGGCCCTGCCCTGCCTCAGAGTCCAGGACCCACAGGGGCACCCTGCACGCCCCTGCCCTCGGCGGGCCCCTGCCCTGGTGGGGAGGCTGGTGGGGAGGTTGACTCCTGACCAGAGTGATGTCCACCCCAGGGCACGGCCACCCTGTTGGAGCCCTCGGAGGGAGCGATCGGTTCTTCACAGAACAGGGCGAACACAAGGAATGGTGTTCTGGCTGCTCCTGCGCACACGTCCTACCGGCGTGAGGCAAGGCAAGGCACAGCAGGCAGAAGGAACAGCCTAGGAAAAGGCTCAGAGGTAAGAAATCATGGCAAGTTTGAGGGACTGGGAGCCTGGAGAAGGGACCAGGTGGGAAGTGCTGGGAATGTACTGCCCTGGGTGCAGACAGGACACTCCTTGTCCCCCCACCCCCCGCCCCCCGCTCACCTCCCTTCACTCTGCCTTGTGCCTGGCGGCCTCCAGAGTGCGCTTTCCAAGATGAACCCAGGCTGTGGCACCACGGGCTTACGGCCCTCCCGGCTCCCCACTGCTCCCCACTGGTCCCCACGGGAAGCCCACATTCCTTCCTGTGGCGCAGGGGCCCCTCCGGCGGGCCCCGCCCTGGCCCCCCCCACGCTGCCACGCATGCTCTTTGTAGTTCTGCTCACAAGCTGCTTCTGCTCCCACCCCCTGGGATGCCCTACCCCCATTTATTTTTTGGTTAAACTCCTACTCCTACTGAATCCTTAGGAGCCACCTCCTCCGGGAAATCTTCCCTGACTTCTCCCCTCCTCCCACCTCCCCTGCCTCCTCCCCGCCCAGTCCATTCCCAGCACGGCCTCGGAATCGCCTCCGTGTCTTGTCAGGGTGTCTCCTGCTCTGGGCAGAGGCTTCTGGAGCAAGGCCAGGGGCTGCCCTGGACTCCTTTCTGGGGCCCCAGCCTCCAGCCGCAGCACAGGGTTCTGCAGTCTCTAGCCTGAGCGAGAGGGAAGCGCGGAGATGACGCCCTGAAGCACCAAAAAGACATTTTCCCAAGCAGCTGGCAAGGCCCCCACCCAATCTGGGTTTTTTTCCAATCTGCTCCAGACAGGCCCAGCTCTGAGCAAAGTGGGGTCATCCCAGGACACAGCGGGGCCCCCTTCCCTGGCCTTGGTCCCTCGCAGGGCTGGAGCTAGGGTCCTTCCTCCTGTGTCTTCTTTCGTGACTGGTAACACGGGGACGGGAGATGAGCAGGGATGGGCTCCTTGGGAGCCTCTGGCCACGCCTAAGACCTTGCCCCGGAGTACGCAGCGTCCTTGTGTGGCGTGGGAGCCAGTCCTGGCCTGCATGGCCCAGCACCCCGAGGACCTGCGGTGGCAGTGAGGGGAGGGGTGTTCAACTACCAGTGGAGGGTCCCCTCGGAGCATAGGCTGGCTACCCTCCCCTGGCTGCTCGGTGTTTCTGGCCCCCTGCGTTAGGGGTTGGGGGCTCAGTGCTGGCTGCTGGCAGCTGAGTGACTCCTTCCAGCCCAGGAGCCCAGGGGAGGTGAGAGATGGCTGGGGTGGGGTGTGGGCGGGGCGGCGGGGACCAGGGATGGGGGGCATCTGTGGGCTCAGCCAACGCGGTGGGCATCTCCTGGGATTTCCAGACGCGGAGCGGATATCCTGCCAGGGGCTTGTTTCTTGCTCTGCCTGGCACCGTCTGGGTCTTCTGGGAGTTGTTTTGCTCTGGGTAATTGGTGAGAAGTTTGCTTCTAAAAGTCTGCCCAGAGCCCAAAGTGGAAGCAGGCAGAGGGCCAGCAGGAGTAAAGAATGTTCTTTTCAAACACATTTTTATAGAAGTATGTTCGTGTCTGCTCCATGGATGCGGCGAGTTTAGAATTTGAAGTAATTACATAGGGCTGTGTGGCCAGCCCTCACCTTTGCCCTGTGGCCTCAGAGAGGGGTGTCCCCTGCCCTGGCTGTGCTGGGGTGGATGACCTCACGCCAATCACAGGCTCCTCCCATTTGAGTGAGAGCCGGCCCCTTGGCTGCCACTGACCTGGCTCGGGTCCTAGAGCTGAGCGGAGGACGTGGGAGCCACCCGGCCGCCCCTGCCGTCACTCAGACCCTGAGCTCTCGGCCAAGCGCTCAGACCGTGTAGGAGGCCTGTGTGCCCGGCTCGGGCTCAGCTCTGCCCCTGAACTCGGGCTCTGCTCTGCCCGGGCAACTTCCGCCTGGCCAGATGGCCTGGCGACTTTGCGGAGGGGAGAGAGACACATGAAGCCCTGGTGCCCTGTTCTCAGGGCAATAGGGTGTTGATGGTCCTGGGGAGGGGAGTCCCCAGGAACGTGGCTTCCTGAGCCACTGACCTCTTCCTTGCTGGGCTCTGGCAGTGAGTCCCTTGTCCCTCTGGGCCTCAGTTTCCACATCTGTCCAGTGGGGGAGAAGGTTAGACTGTTCCTTAGAGTTTCATCCTGCCCGAAGATTCTGTCATGGGACACTCTATGCCTCAGTTTCCCACCTGCACAAGGGGAGAATGTAGGAAGCCGCCTCCAGAAGGAAGTGGGAGGTGTCACTTGCAGGCCCTGCTGGCTCAGAGAGAACCGATTTCAAAGTGGGAAAATGGGCTGAGGCTGTTTTTCTCGTGCAGGAATGAGGCTGCCTCTGCGTCGGGCGGTCAGGGCTCGTCTGTGCGTCTGGAGCATCTTTCCCGAGTGGGTCCTCGAAGGAGCTGGTGTCTCCAGGGTGCAGGGGCCACGGGCTGGTGCCCATACAGGCTATTCCTCAGTGGCACGTACAGCATGCCTTGCAGGGCCTGGCCAGGTGGGGCGGGCGGGGCACAGGTGTAGGAAGGGTCTGGACGATTGAGGGTCCCCTGCCATGTGACTAACCAGGAGTGGTGACGTCACATTTTGCTGTGTCCAGAGGGCCATCTGTGCGAGGGGCTTATATGGGTCATTCTGCTGTCTTCACATCCACTCTCCTCTCCGTTTTGTGGAGGTGGGGCCTGGGTCCTGCCAGGGGGAGGTGAGGCAGGGGTCCCCCAGGTCACCTGGCCCCAGAGATGGCGCTGTGGGCCTCATTTCCCCCCTCCCCCCCAGTTTGCAGGGTATGGTAGGCCTGTTGGATCCTGAGACTGTTTTAGAGGTGCGTGGACAGACCTATTACATAATTGTGTATTTGATTTCATGTGTATTAGAGAAAAAAGTTTAACCCATCAAATCTGTGATTTCACTGAGAACATTGCTGAGAAGAAAACAAGGTTTAACAAGTGAGACTATTTAAGGTTAAATTTAAGAAAAACATTAAGAAATGGTCTAGCAGGGAGGATGGCAAAAATCGGGGACTTGGAGCAGAGCCAAGCTGTGCACGAGCCACCTCCGTCCACCCTCCCTCCTGCACCCTGGGCTCAGTCCCCGTCCCCATGTGCCCCGACACCTCCCACCTCCTAGACCCCGACCTGCAGCCAGCTCTATACCCCTATTCTGTCCCGGAGAAGTCCGCAAAGAAGGACTCCCACTGCCTCTCTGTCTCTTGACATCCACCCCTCCTCTCTCAGTGGCCACTCTCCAGGAGGTCGGGTGGCCCCCTTTGGAACGGTCCTTCGCTGGCCACAACCCAGGTGGCTGTTCTCTCAGGACCTCTGGACCCCACACTCACGTGGCTTCTCCTCTCCTCTCCGCCTACTTTCTCCCAGGCTCCTCCCAGGGTCCACCTTCTACCAACCTTGAGATATTGGTGTTCCTCAGAACCTCCATTTCTTCTTAGCGAAACTCATTTCCTCTCGTGGTATTTACAGCTAATGATAAGCTGATAGTCCCCTCAGCACTCCTCCAGGGCATCTTCTGAGATTTGCCCCTGTTTCTCCACCTGCCGAGCCAGGCCACTTCACCCCGGACAGCTCCCAGGCGCCTGGGCCTCACCTGCCTGAGCGGAGCCCTGGACCAGCCCGCTGAACTGGTGCTCATGCCAGCTCCGTCCCACCTGGGGCTCCGAGGCCCCTCCTCTCTGCACTGTGTGTCCTCCCTGCTGTGGAATGTGTCCTGGTGTGCCAACATCTCCCCACCTCCCTGCTATCACCCGCTCGGAGCACCGTCATTCACCCACTTCAGAGGCCAAACCACCCGCTTTGATCCACTTGGATGTAACAGGCAGCCAGACCTTTGAAAGACACAGATGGGTTCAAACGACTGTCCTGCTTTGAGCCACCCTGCCCAGGAGCACCCCGTCTCCTGGGATCAGAGCCAGAGCCCTCGGCATCTACAAGGAACTCCTGGTGGGGCTCCTTGTCACGGAAACAGTTGTGACAACAACTTTCTGTTGCCAGATGCTTAACTGGGGTGGGGGGCTCAGTCCTCTTTCACCCGGTGACCCAGAGGTCACTGCTGCTGCTGCTGCTGAGGCCCCTGCCGCAGCCCCCTGGTGCCAGCAACCTGCGGCCCCACTGTGCTCGTGGGTCTAAGCTGGCTGTTTGAGGTTCTGCCATCCTGGGGGGTTGGGGGGCACCACCAGGAAGGTGGACAGTCCTTCTGCTCACATCCACCGACCAAATGTCATACTTGGTCACACCTGGCTGCCCAGGGGACTGGGAGGGGCTGCTTTTGGCAGGGCAGGTATGTGACAGGGAAGGATGGCCCTTCTTGAAGCTGCAGCGCCTGTCCCTCAGGTGGGGTGATCTCCCCTGCAAGGTGGTTGTGAGGGTCCAGGAGTGCTGGGGACTCAGCCAGGAGCTCATCTGTGCGACCTGGCCCGCCTCACCTCAAGCTTGGCACCCGTGCCTTGAGAGCTCTGGGTCTGGTTTTGGATCAGCCCTCGGCAGGGCAGACAAAGGTGGCTTTGCAGCTTGTCACTTGTTGCCTCCTCTGTGCCAGGCCCTTGGTGCACGGGAGCGGTGGGGTGCGGGACACGAGGCGGGCAGGGTAGGCGCAGTTGGTGCGTGGCGAACCGAACCTGTCAATTCCAGAAGCTTTCGGCACATTGTTGAAGCGACTCGATGACTTTGAGAAGTGTCTGCGTGTTTTTCCCCAAGTGCAGTTATTTTTGCTGCTGTGAAATGTTCTGAAATCTGACAGTTTTGTTTTGAGTCTTAGCCCGATGTGAAGACGGAGAGGAACACTGCCTCCCGGTCCTGTGGCACCCGCTTCTCGGGGTTTCCTGAGGACACCCAGAGCTTGGCAGGGGTGGCCGAGAAGCCAAGCCGCCAAGCTCTCCCTGGGACGAGCGCACAGTGGGTCAGGCCTGGGAGCACACGGGCCCATTCAGCACGTGAGCCTTAAGGGCTGATTTGGCCAACGTAAAAGCACCTACTGTGTGTCAAGACCTCACCCACCAACCATTTACTAAGCACCTAGTCTGTGGTGCAGAACCACTGGAGGGCTGTCGGCTCTGGGGTGACAGGTCACCTTGCTGTGCTTGGTGGCCAGTGGGCCACAGGTGAGGAGGCTGCTGAAGGGACTAGGACCCCAGAGGAGAGAGAAACACCTTTGATGCCATCCCTGTTCTTCTGAAGCTGAGGGCCCTGGGGACCCTGCCTTGGGGTGGGGACATCTGAAGACACCAGGGGACTGGATGTTGCCCTGGCCTCATTGCTGCCCCGCCCCCACCTATCTGGCTCCTTTGTCTGTTCCCAAGCCGTGGCTCCACCGAGCCCGGCCTGGGACCCGTCCTCTCCCACCCAAGTGTGCGCGCCCTCCTGCTGGCTGGCGTCACTCGGCTGGCGTCACTTGGTTCACGTCTTCACAAACAGCGTCTTCACCCCCTGGATGCCATGTGCTCCCCACCCCTGGCACCCCTTGGGCTCTCACCCTGCGTCTGACCCTGTGACTTCTCCCGTGCCCCCACAGCCGCCTGGACTGAGTAGTCCTCCCTCGGGCATTGACCCTGCTGCTCCTGACGGGCAGCGTCGTGGCTGCCTTCTGAGTTGGGGTCTGGGACTCGGGGCACACGGACCAGCATGCAGTGGGTGGCATCCCCGAGAGCGGGCTGGGTGCCAGGCACATCCCCGAGTGCTCTCCCTGCGTCACTTCGCTGAGTCCCAGCGACAGCCTCGGGAGGAAGCGACGCCTGCGGTGTCTGTGTCTGCGTTTTCGTGGATGACAGGACCGAGCCACTGATGAGTAAACTACCGGAGGACTCGGAGTGAGTCCAGCACTTCCTGGAAAAGCGAACCCTCCAGTAGCCCCAGTGACAGCGGGGGAGTCGGCTCGGGCAGCGGCAATCCCGTGCGTGAGCACACGTGCTCCCGTGTTTACAAGTGCTTTCTGCATTGCTGTGGAGACTGGTCGCACAGCCTCTCCCTCCGAGAGGTAGACGTGGGGAGTACCTGAGACTCACACTGCAGAACATTCCTGGTTAAAAGGACAAAAGCAAAACCATGGCCAGGTCCCCTCTCCTTCCCCTTTCTTCTCAGCCTGCCCTTTGGAACCTGCATGTGGAGACGCTGTCACTGTTTAGGTGGGTTACAGGGTTGGCAGAACTGTAACAAAGATCCCATGTGACAGGGAGCAAAAGAAGGAAGTTTCTCTTTCTTTCATTCCACACAATCCAGGCAGGGCTGACGTGGCAGTTTCCCTGGTGGCTGGGCCGTGGGCTCCTATCATAGTTCTGCTCCCTTCGCATACCTCCACCTTGTCGCTCAGGAAGGTCGTGCCTGTTCCAGGTCCACCATGCGGCCAGAGAATGAGGAGCAAGGAGAGTGGGGTGTGTGGCCCCTTCGCCTGGAAGCTGCATGAGTCACTCTGGCTCAGGTCCCATTAGCTGGACGTTGGTGACGTGGCTACATCTAGCTGCAAGGGAGGCGGGAACATCGTCTTGGGTGGGTGGCCCTGTGCCTCGCTCAAAGGGAGCTGTTATTAAGGAAAAAAGGGTCAAAGGGACGTGGGGACAACCAACAACCCACAGCACAGCCCGCCCCTGGGGCCGCCTGCTTCCGCCTGCGCTCTGCCTTCCGCATTCTGAGCACACTCTGCCCCTTCGCTGGGACACAGCCCTCATATCCCTCGCACGCCCCGTGTCTGGGGACGTCCAGGACCTGTGGGTGATGTGAAGTCATCTCAACAGGGCAGGTTACGACCCCTCGAACAGGGAACCTAGGGATTATAAAGGAACAAGACAGGAGGCCTGTCAACCCCCTTCGCAGAGGGGCAGGGACGGGGAAGTCGCTGGGAGGACTGGCTCTGGACGAGGGAAGGATGCGCACGGCCTGGCGGGCGTTGGCGCCACCCTGCTGCCCAGGCTCGCTCAGAGGAGCACCTCGTCCTCTGTCCCCCACCGTCCTCACTCAGTGTCACTGTGCCCCCAGGCTGAGAGCACCCTTCCTGGCAGCCACTCCACCTTCAGAACACGTCTCTGGCCGTGTCCACATTCCGGGGTGTCCAGGGATTTCCTTAGGGGGCTCGTCAAAAACAACATGGTTGTGAAACCCAGGCTCCTGGTTTACTTGGAAATACAATTCCCTCTCAAAGTTAGTCGCCCACCCCCCCCTCCCCCCAGGGGAAAGAAGCAGGGCGGGGTGGGGGGAGAAGTGAGGCGCTCGTTTGCCTGGGAAATGCCTGTGCTCAGAACCGTGAGCCGGGCACGGGGTGACCTGCCATGTGCATTTGTGGTCCTTGGCCTTGAGACGGGGGATGCCGGCTGTTCTGGCGGCTGGGAGCCGGGCGGGTGCGCGCTCAAGCAGGGCAGGGTCCTTGGGCCCCTCCAACTCCCTGTGGTGCTGATGTCTCCTGCTGTGTGGCCCTTGGTGTGTCTCCAGGAGCAGGCGGCTAATATCGATAATTTTGTCCAGCCACTTCACCTGTCGCTTTGGGACATCCAGCGGGATCACGGACATGAACAGACTTTGTGGGCTGGGTGGGGGTGGGGCACTGCGCGCTGTGCTCCGCTGAGTGAAGCCCCAAAGGGACGGGGCAGGTGTGATCCAACACTGGGTCCTGAGATGGGAAGATGGTCCTGTATGACCCAGGTGGGCCCACTGCAGTCTCAGGGGTCTGAAAGAGCGAGAAGGGGCTCCGAGTCAGAGACGAGGTGTGAGGACAGGGGCAGACATTATAGAGATGTGTGTGCATCGAACACGAAGGGCCCAGGAGCTGAGGAATGTGGACGGGCTCAGATGCTGTGCGGCCGGGAACTGGAGTCTCCCCTGGAGCCTCCAGAAGTGGCCAGGCTGGCAGCCGCCTCGGTTTGAAGGCAGTTGGGCCATCTCGGACCCCTCACCTCCAGACCTGTGAGAGGGTGAGTCTGCATGTGTTGGGCCGTGGACGTTCAATGAGCTGCTCCAGCAGCAGCAGGAGAGCTGCCAGTGAGGGCTGAGCTGGCTGCAGTGGGCCGGAGGGGGCGTGGGGAAGAGCCCGGAGGGAGGGGAAGGCTCTGTGGGACGTGAGTGGCCTCTCAGAGCAGCACGTGGGCACAGGGTAGGGCTGCAGGGCGACGCTGGCTGGCAGCTTCTTGAGGGCTCTGAACACCCTGTTGTGGGGTTTGTTCTTCTCTTGGAGGAAGAGAGACCAATGGGGGGTGGTGTTCAGACCCACGGGGGTGCTCCTGGGCCAGGAAGTGACTGGGGTGTCAGCAGACATTGGCGAAACATGGCCTCAGATACCCCGAGTGCTCACAGTCACAATGCCGTGCCAAGTTCTGGAGCTGGTGCTTGCCACGGTCACCCGTGTGTGTGGGAGCCTGCAGAAACCCCCTTGGGTCTGCATCCCAGGGCTCCAAGCAGCGAGGGAAACCAGAGGCAAAGACACGAAGCTTTTATTGAAAACAAGAAAAAAAAGCACACCCCCAAAACCAACGCTTTCAGAAACATGCTACAAGTCCCTGTTCACTGCCTTCTGCTTTTTTTTTTTTTTGCAGGGTTGGGGGGTGACCATATGTGAAAAACCCTTTGAAAGGCAACCTGGGCAGTGGCTGGGGATTTTAAAGCATAGATCAGCCAAGATGCACCATGAAATGAAACTCATGACCGTGAACGAGACACATTCGAAATTGCATGTTTTCTTCTTCAGCGTTCACGGAAATGTGCCCATGAGCGGGGGTGGGTGGGGTGGGGGTGGGGAGGCCTGGAGGAACCGGCGAGGGGCCCCTTGGGAGAGGGTTTCTGCGCTCCGCAAAGCAGCACCCTGGAAAGCCGTGTGTGGACACGTGCCTGCCCCGCGGATTGTCTCAGCCCTGCAGGGAGGACAAGGAAAACAACATTCTGGGCCTTGCCAGGATGGTATCTGAATAAACAGCGTGGACAGCTGCTCCTCCCTGCCGGAGCCAAAGGCACTGCGCTGTTGTCCATGAGGAACACGCGCCGGACGAGGGCCCGGGGTTCCGGAGCGGAGCGGCCCCGCGGGATGGGCGCCCCTGCCCGGGCCTCCACGGGCCTTTGAACTCCACCTTAGCACCCTCCTTTCAGCGGACGGTTCTCTCTGAATTTGGGGTTCTTTATTCCCTTTCTAAGGGAAAGTGCTAATTGTGCATAGCAGCCCCCCTCGGAGCTGCAGCCTGGCTGGTGTCCTAGGGGAGGATGTGACAGCCGGAGGGCCTCATGCCCGCACCCCGGGTGGCAGGTGGGGGTGGTGGGGAGACTCGGGACATGCATTCTGGAGGCCCGGCGAGGGCCACGCTGGACCTCGGGGCATCCGGGTTGCTGACCAGCCCAAAGGTCAAGGCCACACAGGGTTCGGGAGTCAGCTTGCCCTGTCTGGAGTGTGACCTGAGTGTGGGGCCTAGCGACTCCATCACGGTGTGCCTGGGGCTGGTGAGTTTAACTGGTCCCTGCTCCAGGCCAGTGTGAGTCAAAGAGAAAAGTAAGAGGTTCTTTCCCATTTGGGGGTGTGAAAATTGTCCCTGGTCCTGGAGGAGGGCGGGGACAACCACAGGGAGCCTGTGCTGGAGTTGACTCTAATGTCCTGGGGAGGTGGCCCCGGAGCAGACCCCACAGAGAGGGGACCTCTGTGTGTGTGTGGGGGTGGCAGACACTGTAGAGGGCATGCCCCCACAAGCCTCTTGGGGTCTCAGGGGGTTCCACCTCGCCATGGACACCCCAACCCGGTTCGCATGAGGAAACAGGCCCCATGAAGAGGAGCTGGTGCTGGCTGGACCAGCGGGGCTGTCGCCTCTGGTGTGTATCACTGTGGTGGGGATGCAGGGCCTCATGGGGACACAGGCTGGCACGTCCACAGCTGTCCGGTAGTGGAGGGATGCAGAGGGAAGGGCCAGAGCCTGCAGCCCGAGGTCTGGCCAAATGTGTGACCTTGGGCAAGTCACTTGGATGCTCTGGGCTATGTACCAGAGTTATGCACACTCACCACCGTGGCACCCAATGTGAGTTGGGATGAGGACCCTGGAAGCTCTTTGTCACCACAGCCAGGGGCACGGGGTGCAGCCCTGGAGGAGCCACAGAGGAGCCTGAGGCAGTGGCCCCGGGCCATTTTCTGAATTCAGGCAGGTGGACAGTGGAAGGGTTAGGAAAAGTGTTTTGGGAACAAAACGTAGTTACTTTAGAAATCTAACTGGATCTTTTCTGTTTATATTCTCTTGCCCAAGTTGAGGTAGAAAATATTTATCTTTGCTGTTTTACAAGCAGTGGCCTCTGGCCAGATGAGCGGGTGTCTCCGTTCCACGGAGCTGAGAGGGCGAAGGCGGGAGGGCGCCCCGCCACCGCCGCGGTGCGTGCGCAGTGACCTCGGGGAGCCGGGGCCAGGGGCGGCCTGTCATTTCTTTGCTTGGTTTTTACTTTCTCTTTCACTGCAGTAAACTACCCATGCGATGTTTACCCCTTCAGTACGGTTTGCGTGTACAGGTGCAAAGATGCCGTCTCCGTAACCCAGGCAGATCCTATTGTGCTGCAATATTTTACAGAATCGAAGTAATGCCAAAAAAAATCTGTGATGAAGAACATATCCAGATTTTAAATAAGGGCAGGCTCGGTCTTCGCGGTTTTTCTCTGCGTCTCAGGCTCCAGAGTAGCGTGTTATAGCTCAGATCTTGTTTTTATTTGAAATTTTGATTTTTTTTTCCCCATCATGGATGTTTTTGCATTACTTTTGGTTAAGTTGAGGTAAAATATACAGAACGTAAAACTTAGCAGTTTAACCATTTTTAGGTGTATAATTCAGTGGCATCAAGTACCTTCACATTATTGTGTGACCATCACCACCACCCTTCTCTAGAACTTTCCATCTTCCCAAACTGAAGCTCTGTGCTGATGAAGCACTCACTCCCCCCTGCCACCCCCCCCCCCCCAGCCCCTGGCCACCGTCCGTGTCCTTCCTGTTGCTGTGAGTTTGACTCCTCTGGCCCCTCCTGTGAGTGGAATCATACACTGTCTGTGCCCATGTGGGCAGCGTGCTTCCATCAGCGGATGTTCTCAGGTGCGGCGGGTTGTCAGAGTGCCGGTCCTTTTCATGACTGCGTAGTATTCCACCGCCGGGCGGGCCGCACCTTGTTCACATCTGCTGAGGGGCACTGGGCTCTTCTGACACCTTTGGCAACTCTGAATGCTATGAGCACTGGTGTTCAAGCTTTTTTGTGTGTGGTTTTTTTTTGAGTCTCTGACTCCAGCTCTTTTGATTATGTACATACAAGTGGAGTTCCTGGAGTATATAATTATTCTGTGTTTGCTTTTGGAGGACTTGCCAGCGGTTTTCTGCAGCAGCTATGCCACTCTGCATTCCCACCAGTGACGAACAAGGGCTCTGCTTTCTCCACCTCTTTACCAGCACTCGTTACTGTCTATTAATTTTTATTCTGGCCATCTGAGGGGGTGTGAAGTGGCATGTTGCTGTGGTGTTGACTTGCATTTCCCTAATGACTAATGATGTTGAGCATTTTTTCATATACTTGTCGATCATTTCTGAAACTGAAAAAAAAGATTTTATTTATTTTGAGAGAGAGGAGGAGGGAGGGAGAAAGAGAGGGAGAGAAACATCAACCTGAGAACCACCGATCAGTTGCCTCCCGCACACGTCCTGACCGGGACCACACCCCCAACCCAGGCCTGTGCCCCGACGGGGAACAGAGCCAGTGACCTTCTGCTTTGCGGGACAATGCCCAACCCGCTGAGCTGCGTAGGTCAGGGCTCTGTAACTCCTTTGGAGAAATGTCCGTGCAAGTCTTTGCCGGTTTTTGAATTGGGTTTTATATTTTTTTGTTGTTGGATTGTATTTACATTACTTCTGACTCTTAAAATATCGTGTTAAGAGTGACACCTTCACTGCTGAGTTTTCTGGAACCCCCTTACATTTCGCACCTGAGGTGAGTGTCTCGCCGGCCTCGCCCCATCGCAGCCCAGAAGAGTTCCTGAATAAGCCCCTTGGAGGGGAGGGTGGCCCTCAGGGTGGGGGAAGAGCAGACAAGGGGCAGGGGTGTGGGGTGTGGGGGTCCTGTGCTAGGACATGGCCTCCATGAGCACTTTCCTACGGAGAGGAAGGAGAGGGGGTTAGTTCCACGTTTTGGCCAGAGCCAGGGAGGTGACAGAACAGCTGAAATGTGGTGCTGAGGATGGTGACACAGGCAA
The DNA here is from genome assembly GCF_022682495.2 of Desmodus rotundus. Classification (NCBI taxonomy): domain Eukaryota; kingdom Metazoa; phylum Chordata; class Mammalia; order Chiroptera; family Phyllostomidae; genus Desmodus; species Desmodus rotundus. The sequence goes on along the minus strand of NC_071393.1, from coordinate 135,148,563 downwards.
CCGGGAGGAGTCGAGTGCCTAGCAATGCAGCTTCTCGGGGAGGCACAGGGAGGGCAACCCGGGAGACAGTGTAGACACCCCTCCCACAACCTGCTGGGCTTTTACAGGCCCGTGTGGCCGGCTGAGTCTGTGGCATCCAGGGCCGGTCCTGAGAGGCCCGTCCCCGAGCTCACGCTGGGACTCCTGCCTGCATCCAGGGCAGCGTGTGGTGTGTCCGTCACTGCAGCCGTGCGCAAAGGTGGTGACAGCACCTTCCTAGCTCTCCAGGGAACCGAGAGAACCTCAAAGAATCCTTCCAGGCTCCAACCCACACCACAGCACCATTAACACTGAGCTTTAGCGGCCTGCCCAGGCTCCTGGCCAGCCTTCTAAGAAGTGCGGGCACCGGCCACCACTCGTCCGTCAATCGGCCCTGTTCTCGAAGACAGGAGCGCTCTCTGCGGGAGGCCCGCGGAGATCCCACATCCCAATTTGATGAGAACTGTAAATCTAAAAGTCCAAGTTCAACAACTTCCAAAGAGAACCACAGCAGGACACATCATGACCAATTTTCTGAAGCCAGAGCGAGAGAGAGAGAGTCCTGCAGGTGGCCAGAGGGGAAGGAGACATGCAGAGGGACAGCGCACAGTGACAGCAGCAGGGTCGCCGCGGGAACACCGCCAGTCGCTGCGGTAACGTGTCCCAAACAGCGAAAGGAAGACGCTGTTAATCTAGAATTGTCACCCTAAGAAAAGCCTTCCAAAAAGGAAGGCAAAGGGAAGGCTCCTAAGACGCCGGTGGACCGGTGCCACCACAGATGCTAAGGGAAGTTCTCCGGGCAGGAAGAAAACGATGTCGGGGGGAAAGCTGGATCCACAAAAGGAGTGAAGAGTACTCAAAATGGTGAATTTGTGGACAAAGGTAAAAAACTCTAAAAAAACAAACAAAACCCCACTTTAAGAGTGACTATTTGCAATAATATTCACGACATTCCGGTGGTTCATAAGTGTCATTAAAAAATAGAAACGACCAAGTGTATTTAAATTATAGATGTCACATATACTCACTCCATCCTGATACAAGGAGAACCTTCATAATCGTAAGCCCTCTCAATCCATTCCACAAAGGCAACAGTGTCTTACACGTCGTACGACCTACTTTGTATATTGAATGTAAAAATCTAAAACAAACATGGAGTACAGACTGATATTTCACAGGGAGCGTTTTACATTATTCTGCCATGTGCATTTAAAACCACTTAGCAAAATAAATTTTTCCTCAACTTTAAATCTCCCAAAAGACAATCGACTATTTAAAAAATACATCAGCAGCGCGCTCTGGGGTTTGTTACGAGTGGAGGGGTGTGACCCGCGCCGGCCGCAGCTCGGGGACGGGGGCAGGTCGGCGTGTGCGCGGACAGCACGGGTGAAGCAGTGTGAGTCTGAAGGCAGGCTGTGAGAAGTCGAATATGCGTATTTTAGATCCTGGAGCAACTCCTAAAAATCGGAACAAAGAGATCTAGCTTATTAGACGTGTGGGAAATATAAACCCCACACCATCCTGAAGAATGAAGTTAGAAAGGGGAACAGAGACAAAAAGCAGATGGGACAAATGTAAAGCACACAGAAATAGGGTAGACTTAACCCAGTGATGCTGACAATTCTACTAAACGTAGGGTCCAAGTACTCCAATAAAAGGCAGAGACTTTGGCCCTGGATCAGAGAGCAAGGCTCAACGCTGGTGTCCGTAAGGAACCTGTTTTGAATATGCACATAGTTACTGGTGTGTCTACATCCTAGCAACGAACCATTAATAACTGAAATAAAAGTCCCGTATCACAAATTAATCGTATAATCAAAAAATCAAAAGAACAAGGCAGCATTGTCAATGAGTGCGCATCAGTCTGAAAGAGCCCCCGACGGCCAAAGCTGGAACGCTGGGAAAAAGAGAATAATTATGCTAGCGCTGGATTCTAACCCAAAGAATAAAGTAACATCTGTTGGCCTACACCAGTGTTACTGAATAACATAATCGGTAAATAAATAAATGCGAGGAAGGGGACGATACCTTCTTACAGAAGGGTTGCAATCCATCAGTGTCCAATGAATGAGGGAACCAGAAAAGTCACCGTGAGAATTCCGCGGGGACTACAGTTGCCAGCACCCCAGGGCGGCCTTCTCAGCGACATGCGCTCCAGCAGTCCTGAGAAAGCATCAGACTGAGCCGCACCGAGAGACGGTTCCACCGAACACCTGGCTGCCACTGTTCCACAGTGACTGGTCACGAAAGGCGGAGATGTTACACAGCTGTCACAGATGGTCAGCGGCTCAGGACACACACCCACACCGTGGAATCCTGGAAGAGGACGGGGACGCTAGTGGGAACTCTGGTAAAACCCAAATAACATCTGTGGTGTTACCGTACCAGTGACGATTCCTTAGTTTTCACGGCTGTGCCGCGAGTTAGGTGAGGTGTGCGCGTGAGGGGAAGGTGAGCGCGTGGTGTATGGTAACTCTCTCTACTCTTCCAGCAGCTCCTCTGACATTCTCCAGTTGTCTCAGAACGCAATAGCTTTAGAACGATACCGCTGACAAAGCATAAACTGTGCGAGGTGGCCAGGGACAAACGTCACGAGACGCGGTCGAGACCTGGGCACTAAAAGCGGTGAAACACCGCTGAGAGAAATGGAAGGCGGCGTCAAGAACGAAGGAGGTGACCCGTGTTCACGGACCCCAGGACTCAACACCGCCGGTGTTAACTGTGCCCGAATGAGCTACAGACTTGGCATAATCTCAGGTATAATTACACCCGCCTTTTGGTAGAAATTGACATAGCTATTCTACAGTGTACATGGAAATGCAACGTACCTGAAACAGCCCGAGCAATTCTGAGAAAGAGCAAAGTGAGAAGATCTAGCCTAATGAATTTTAAGATCTATTTTAAAGCGATAGTACAGTATATATAAGGATGGACAGGTAGGTCAATGGAGCAGAATAGAGAACGCAGAAATAGGTCCAGGTGTTGAAGGCGTCTGAAAAAACCACTGGGGAAAGTAAAGCCTTTAGAACAAATGTTGGGGGAACACCCATATGCGATGACATAAACCTCAACCCCTAGTTACACCCCACCTGAAAATGAACATAAAAGGCAAAACTATAGAACTTCTAGATATATCAAGAAAATATGTGTGACCTTGGAGTAGGCAGAGGTTTCTTAACAAGACCCCAAACCCCACAAAACACAGAAGTAAAACGTGACAGAAAGTGGAGGTCATCAAGATGAGCGTCTGTATTTCCAAGGACCCGTGAAGAAAATGCAGACACGCCCCAGCGTGGGGAAAACACGTTTGCCACACAGATGCCTGGCGCGTGTGCAAGCACGCTAACAGCGCAGTGACGTGGGGCGCACACTGCAGTTAAAATCCTGGACGAAACCTGTGACAGCCGCTGCACAGAAGGCGTGCAGGTGACCAGCCCCTTAGCCGTCCCTCGGCCTGAAGGGCTCCCCCGTACGTCGGTCTCACTGTCTCCGTTCGTCACCTCAGTCGGCTCAGATGTCACCTTCTCGGTGAGGTCCCCTGACACTTTATGAACTGCTGCCCTGTGCACCACCGCCTGCCGCACCTGGATGCCAAGTATCCCCCTCCCGGTGTTTGCTTTTGCCGAAGCGCTGGCCGCTTCCTACGGCGCCGGCGCCGTAGACTTTCCTCGCTGACTGCGTTGTCGTTTCTTACTCCCGCCACCTCGATGACCCTGAGTGTCTACAGCAGCGTCGTCACTCACCGCTCGCCCCCAGCTGTGGCCCCTGGGTAACTCCCACCCTTCCTGCAAGCTCAGCTGCCCACTGCAAACGGCGACACGGTCGTGTACGGCGCTTCCCCAGGCATTTCGCTTCAGGAGGTGCGTGTTTCCGCTGTGCACACTTGGGAGGTGAGGAAGCAAGGCAGGCGGCTCGGGTGACCTGCCCCAGGACACACGTCTGATAGTCCTGGAGCCTTGCTTCTCAGCCAGGCCTGTCTGACCACAGCCCTCGCGCCTGCTGCTGGCCTCCCTTGGAGCGGGGCACTGAAGCTCTGGGACAGGCTGCCCGCAGGAGGTGACCTTTGACCTGGTCTGCGAGGGTGGGAGGTTGGGGTGCTTGGGCCCGCCCTATGCAGAGGCCTGAGGGTGTGAAGAGGTAGAGACACATGTTAGCTGCTTAATAAATATTTGCTGAATAAATGAATAAGTAAGTAGCCGGCCGGAGGACCGAGGGGGACAAACGCTGAGGGTAAAGCGTGAGTCAGGTCCTCGCAGCGACTTGTGTTGGACCCGCGGTTTGCTACCAGCTCTTGCCCAACTCCCCAAGCCAAACAAGCCAGGAAGCACTTGGGGGGCTGCCAGGACGCCAGCCTCAAGCCCAGTCTCGGCAATGGCAGTTCTCCCAGGTCACAGGCCGGCCTGCTCCCCTCAGTGAGCACGTCTCAGAGGGGACCCTGGCGTGAGGTCAGCCCGACTCGGACACCTGGCGTCCTTGTCTCCAGCCCCGCAGGCACCCCGGCTCTTCGCTGAGGCCCGAGGCCTGTGGAGGTGGCTCCCGAGGAGCGTCTGCCAGCCCGCCAGCCCGCCGCGAGGAGGGGAAGGCAAACAGGGAAATGCCGAGTGAGGCCTGGACGGCGGTCAAGTCCATTTTCCTTCATAAACACCTCTCCGCATTTATTACAGCAGGGAACTCGAGCCGGAGCCTTGGAGGGAGGGGTGGGTCCAGAAAGGCCCAGGGAGGCAAATGCCAGCGGGCGGCCTGGCCGAGGGCGGCCTGGCTGGGGGCGCCGGGGCAGGAGTGGGGGTCCTCAGAGCACGTCGGGCTGTGGGGAGGGGCCCCGGCTGCGACTTCAGTACTTAGAGCTTTAGGTCCTGGGAAAGCCGGCTGTACTTACGTTGGCAGAATGGTCCTGGCTGTGGAATGAAGAGGAGGCCCTCTGGGAGCCTTCTAGAAGACAGAAATATGGCGTCTGCTCAGACGTCAGGAGTGCCTCTTCGTCACCCATCTCCTCCCGAGGCCGGGCTCCAGGGAGCGCTTTCTCACCCTGAGCCTGTGCGGCCCTCAGATGAGGCTGCAAGGCCCTATCATGACCCCAGGCTTGCAGGGGAGGGCTGGGAGAGGCCCCAGGTCCCTGAGCCCGGCGGTGTGGCCTGGGGACCCCGCTGCTCCACGAGGAGCTGGCGCAGAGGAAGGGTGTCTGTCTGGACATGATTCTTTTAGGGCCCGTGCACGTCTCTTCAGTTGTGCCCCAAGCAGAGAAAAATGGTGAAGCATTTGAGTGAGGGCTTATAATTTTTCAAGACAGATATTATTGTGGTGGGAGGGGCCCATGAAAGTCGCAACGTAGAGCTGAGGGATTCTGGTCCCCCTCTGAGCCCAGGCTCCTGGGGCACCAAGGGGAGGGGTGTGGATGCCGACATCCAACCAAACACAATTCGATTAAAAGGGCCCCCCCCTTTTCCAGCCCCCCACTACACAGCCTCTTGCTGTCCCTGCCTGGCACGGTGGGCCTGGGGGAGGTGGGCCGGGTGTCTAAAATGGGCGGTACGGAGCAGTAGCGAGATTCTGCCGTCTCGTAGGCGCCTCAGGCATGCTGGTTTCTGTACCTGTTCGAGTGAACTTTGGGCTTTAGAATGCGTTTGGGTTTGCGGAGAAGTCCCCTGGTAGTGCAGGGGGTCCGCGCCTCCTCTCCTGTTGCTACTAACTCGGCTCCAGACTTCACTGGGATGTCACCCGCTTTCCCATGAACTTCCTCTCTCTGCTCCGGGACCCGAGCCTGGGCATGGTGTCATGTCCCCAGTCTCCTCGGCTCTGGGTCCCTCCGTGTTTGATGCCTGCTCTGGGCCAAAGCGAGGGCCCAAGAGGGGCGTGAGGAGAGCTCTGGCCGTGGCAGGTCCGGACCAGAGCTGCTGGGGGTGGTGGGCGCTTGAGTAGTGCGGAGGCTGGGCGTGTGTGGTTTGGGGGTGCGTGCAGTGTGGGGGCATGTGCGGTGTGGGGGGCACATGTGGTGTGGGCGCCCGCGCTGGGCGAGGCAGCCCTGCTGGAGGCTTCAGAGAGGCAGGCCTGTGTGTTTCAGCGCGGCTTTGAGGAAGGGGGGTTCCGAGGGAAGAGCAGCTTGAATAATAACATTGAGCACTGTGTTTTGATGGGATAATTGTTTTACATTTATGAAGATTCCTCATTATCTCCAGCAAATGCATTTAGCTCACTTGGTAATTGAATTAAGGGAAATGTCTTTTCGAGCATGGTAAGCTGCTGCTATAATGTACAGTAGAAAGAAAGAAAGCATAACTTTAAAGTACTCCTCTCCGTGGCCTGGACCAGCTCGTCGTTACCGGATGCAGGGCCGAGTGACTCCATCACGGGCCCGGCCTGCTCTCATGGGACGGTGTTCTGAAGGCGCCAGGTTAAAATCCCAGCGTCGGTGGAAATTCCCTGTCTTTGAGGAGCCCTTTCGGACCCCCATTTAAAGCTGATCCTTCCTTGGTGGGCCCCAGCCATACGTTCACCTTCCTGCCGAGTGCACTGTCCTGGGCTCGGCCCTGGGTCTGTCTCGGGCCCCTTCACCCCCCAGGTGTTTGTGTCTCGAGGAGCTGGGACCCCAGGGAGCCCACTCAGGCATCATGAAGAACACGCATGGGTCGCCTCCCAGACGGAGCTGACGCCCTTCTCCCACAGCCGCGGATGTCTCTGCAGGTAACACCCTCTCCACGCTTTATCTCCGGCCCCGTGGCGTTGAACGGACTTGCGAGGCGATGGCTCAGATCTCTGGGCTTGTCAGGCCCCTCAGGGAGGCAGTAGTGGGTGGGGAGCCAGGAGGAACCCAGACACACAGGCCCTGAACTTTGAAGAAAAATCAATATTTGTCCTGGAGTTTATTGTATCATAAATAAACGTGTCTCGTTGCACGGGCACTTCCTGGCTCCCGCATGGCCCAGGTGAGTCTGCTGTCAGGGGATTGTCCCTGGCGAGCCTCGACATCTCCGTGCCTCACCTTCGTCCCTGTAACCCAAGGCCCAGTGGTGCTGACATGTGTGTCCAGGCCTGACAGGCTGCCAGGTGGGCACATGCGCTCCTTCCGTGGAGGGAAGCCCTGATCCTCGGCGGACTTCTGCCCTCCCTGCTCTGACGGCCCGGCCGAAGTGTCCCGGCACCCGGAGGCCGAGCACGTTTATAACGTTCATAAGGACAGATGTGTGGGCTGCTGCCATAGTGACGGTTTCAAAGGGCAGCTCCAGGGGGGGATGGCTTCCCGTTTTCATAGGAATCTTGGGGCTTCAGAACAGCCACCAAAAAATCACGCACCCCATTAACATGGAGACTTTTATGTATTTACAATTCAGCTTAAATTTTTACCAAGAGACGTTTTCAAAATGTAACATGTGTTAGTCACCGCGTGAGTTGCGAAACCAAGGAAATATCTCCAAAGCGCTGGCCTTGACGTTGTAATCTGGCAAGGCTTGGGAGGAATAAAAATACCGCTGCTCAGCGTGGCTGTCGCGAAGGGTAGCAGGGGCCTGGGCCCTCCCGAGCCCACAGGTGGCTGGTTTGGACGTGCGGGGCTGGCGGCTGGGCTCGTCCCCAATCTTCACCCCCCATATGGCCAGCCAGGGCAAACCCAGCCTGGGGTGGCAGGGAGAGAGAGAGGCTGAGGAGTTAATGGCTCGTTCTGAGTTCTGAACTGCCACTCACTGGCCAGGTGCCCTTGGGTGTTTTCTGGACCCCACTGGGCATGGAGAGTTTAGGGGAGGTGCCCAGGGCCACACCGCAGGCGGCCCCCCACCGCCACCTCCCCGGTGATTTCAGACTCAGAGGCACTGGTGTCCCCAGAAACCCTGGGCAGCCTCCAGGGTCGCTCTGCAGCTGAGCCACATTTGAGAGGATGGAGGGAGGCGAGACCAGACTGTGCCCCCCACCTCCACCCCCGCCCCCACAGCTGCCGGGCTTGCTTGGTTTTCTAAACACAGCAACACTGCACCTCCCCACTGAGCTACAAGCCCGCAGGTGGCTTGATGAACATGTGGTTTCTGGATGTGACATGAAAGTTGCTTTTGCATGCTCTTTGTCTGGGCTCCCTGGGTTTGTTTTCCTTGCTCTCACAGCCCTGAAATATCCCCAGTCATGTTTATGCTGTGGCAGGAGACGTGGAAGCCAAGCGCTGCCGTGTGGGGCTCTGCCAGCCCTGCCTCCACTATCCTCCCGAAAAACGCCAGCAGGTGCTGGTGGACCCGAGCCAGTGAGCACGGAGCCCCCGCGGGCCTCCAGGGCACCTGCCTGCCGCCTGGCCCCCGCGGGTGTCTGCCGACGGTGCCAACTGCTTCATCACACGCTCCACCTGAGCACCCTCCTCCATCGGCGACATCGGCTTCCAGGAGGGGCCCATGAGTGACTTCTGGTCCTTGCGGCAGCCCTGGAGTGGGCCTAGGATTATTCCCATTCTGCAGATGATAAAACTGAGGCTCAGGAGTAACTTGCTTGTATAAAGCCACCACCATTTCTACTCTGATCATTCCTCTTCTGCTGCCCTCTCCTCTTAGGGTGCTGTCCTCTGGGCCACATCTGGTCCTCAGCTTGTCACTGTGGTACCCAGGTTTCATAGCCTCCCTGGCAGTGCCTGCTGGGACCCCCAGTGCATCCCCCTAGCTCCATCTGGGCCTCCCTTTTGTTTGGATTATATGCCACCCAACTGATCCTCTCCTGCTTTTTTAATTGCCCCAGTCTTGCTTGCCTATCACGACTGTGAACTCCAGGAGGACCGAGGTCGTGGGCTGGCTGGCCTGGGGCGGCCACGGAGCTGACTCCCCACCACTCGTGTTGAACAGAGCCTTGTTATCCCCTGAGGCTGGGTTCCACACGTCTGGCCACCGGAGGATAGAGCCCTCCACCCCGAGGTCCTTGGCTGGCCAGCATTTTAAATGATATTGTTTCATATTAAATCATTTTAAATTCCACGGACCCTGGTTTCACAATCAAATAATTTGATCTTGTTTACAAATGGAATTTTTACTTTTTGTCAGTTTCTAGCATTGCTGGGCTGGATGGTCAGCAAGAGCGTGTCCTCTCATGCCCTCAAGTCCATCTGGGACAGCGTGGCGTCGGGGAACTGTCCTGGCCGGGGCGGCAAGCACCCAGCTGCGGGCTTGCTTGGCCTGCCCTCCACCTGCCAGCTCCCACATGAGAAAACCCACAAAGAATGGAGCTGGGGGCAGTGGTGGCCACCTGTCACTCCGATGCTCTCTTCACAGGAGGCACAAGTTCCCAGGACCTGCGGCCAGCCCAGGACCCCACCCGGGGCCTCAGACACCCTCCTCTGGGGACCTTCCCACACTCCTCTCCACCTCCATCCTGGACTCATTAAGTCCCTACTGCGTGCCACCCACTGCTTTGCGCGAGGGAGACACAGATATGGGAAGATCTGCCCTTTGGCCTCGAGAAGCTCGCACTCCGGGTGCTGGGACAGGGGTGGATCAGCAGACAAAAGGGCCACACAAACAGTCGGCGGCTCAGTGGGCTCTAGGAGGAGGCCAGGGGCTCCAGGAGGCCAGCTGGGGTGGGGATGGCGGTCCCAGAGACGGGAACAGCATCGGTGAGGCCTCAGAGGTGGGCTGAGCTCGGCGGCCGCTGCCTGGCCCCACTTTTGGCAGGTGGTCAGACCTGGCACGGAAGCATTTCCACCACAGTGCTGAAGCTCAGTCTCTCCCAAGGAGACCCCTTGTCAACTTGGACATCGCCTCCTTGCCTAGTGATGTCGCATCACGGGAAACAGGTTTCTGGCCTCTCTTCTGGAACTTTCTCTAAGCAAGTGGCGGTACAGGGGCCAATGGGCGTCATTTTGTGGTCACTCGGCCGGATGACCTGGGCTGGCCCCTGCGGCACCCCCACTGGGCTTGGCTTGGAATGGCATCTGGCTGTTCCCACCAGTTGCTGGCTCCCTGAGGTCAGAGCTGAACTGCTGAGGAAGTTGCACTGGGGGCCGGGTCCACAGGCCGCCCTGGAAGGACCCTCAGGGGGCATCCCAGCTGCCCAGACGCAGAGGGCCGCCTCAGGAAGGGCCTAGGTGAAGTGCGTCGATGACAGTCCAGTGGACTGCCCTGCCCAAGGGCCAGCACTTCATTCTAACAGCCGCCCTGGGAGGTGAGTGCAGGGAACGGCTGACGGGTGCTGAGGACAGGCCCACCCTCCCACCCTCCCGGGGACCCTGAGCCCTCCCTGAGCCTGGGGGCCTGCTCTCCCTCCCTGAGTCTTTGAAAAATTGCTAAGGCCTCTGTGGTGCCTGCACTGGCTCCCAGGCGGCCCCTGCATGGGCGCTGGGGTCGGACGGTGGGAACGCCCAGGGCTGGCAGGGGCGCTCATCCTCGGCGATCAAGTGTAAGTGCAGCCACGCTGAAAATGTGCATACAGCGTGGGCCAGACGGGTGCTCCCCGGACCCCACCTTCCTGGCGTCAGGGACAGTCAAAGGACTGGACACAAGGACTAGGGGCTCCTGGGAAAGCGTGAGGTGCAGTGTGTCAGTCTACTTGTGCTGGGACGAGTGATCTCTGAAATAAGCAGGGAGGGATGCTGCATGGAGTCTGAGCCGATTCTGAGTTAAAAAAAAAGACAAGACGGTGTGTGCTGGTATGTGCTCTGGAAGGTGTTTGGGCGGGCGGTGAGCCCAGGAGTTGTGGCTACTGAGCACCGAGCTCTCTCCCAGGTCCCTGTGTGCCCCTAACTCACGGAGTCCCGACGAAGGGGGGCATTACCGTGTGACCCACCTTGCAGACGAAGAAACTGAGGCCGGGAAGGGGAGGGAGCGTGGAGGTCCTGTGGGCTGTGGGTGCAGGGGCATATGGCGGTCTGTGCCCCTGGCACCCCTGCTGCCAGCGAGGGCGCCGTGGGCTCAGTGGGGAGACTGGCAGGTGGGGCTTCGGGCTTTCAGGTTTCATTTCTGCCTTTCTGGGTCCTTTGTGTTTTCTTCCCAGGAGCATCTATTACTTTATTTTAGGGAACATCAACAGGGCTACCTGGATAAGGGTAATAAGCCTTTAATTTCTTATTGTGCTTTTCTGTATTAAAAAGGAAAACACAGTCATGCCATTTTAAGTGCCGCCGCCGCCCTGCCCCGGCCACATTTGGGTAGAATATTGGGTTTCTAGGGAGGGAACTGAAGAAAACCATCAGGACTCCAGAAACAGACCCACTCCTGGGGGTCCTCAGTGCTCAGTGCTGGCTTATGGAAGTCAGCCCTGCTTCCGTGACGGCCAGAATGTGGAGGTGGGGGCCCCAGAATGATTTCTAGTCCTGTTCCTCATGTTGCAGGTGGGCAAAATGAGGCTGAAGGAGAGACCACCCCATGCCAGGTGTCCCTGGGGGTGTCCCTGGCCAGGCCTTCCCTGCCCAGGGCCTGCCCTGCTGCGCTGAACTGGAAGCTGGCACGACAAGATGACAAAAGCTCCACCAAGTCCGGGACAGAGTCCCAGGACCACCTGGGGCGGAAACGCCCCCCGCTGGCAGGCCTGGCTGAGGGCGACAGCCCCGCTTGTCTTGTCCCAGCTCTGAATCCAGTGGGCACTTGAGCTCACGGTTGCTGTTCCGTGACTGGCGCGGCTGTTGAGAGGGTGACGTTGCCATGGGTGACCGCAGGTATCCTGGCAGCCGGGTGCAGAAAGGCCACTTCAGGCTCTAATGAGGGCCTGGTTTCCACGGGGACGGTGGAGCTTCAGTGTGGCAAGGATCCAGCTCTGCCCCCACTAGCTCCAAGGTCTTATCAGAGCCCCCTCCCTGCCTCAGTGTCCCCATCCGTAGAACAAGAAGAGTGGCCAAGGTGACCTTAGGCTGGCACCGGGTCTCCTTCCTGCTTTCGGTCATGGGGGCTAGAAACCTGAATCTATGACACCTGCTTTCCCAGTGGACAGACCCCCTCTGCCTGACCCCGGGCAGGACACCAGGGGCTGTCATCAGACCGTGCGATGGTCTTCTGAGGCCAGGAGAGCTGGTCAGCCTGGCTCCAGCTTTGCCACCTAGTGTGTGGCTCTCAGTCACGTGACCACACCCCCCTAGGTCCCTGCAGCACCAGGAGAAGGATGGTGCCCAAGTCCAACAGCCACTGTCCCGGGTGCTGGTGTCTGTGGGGGAGCAGGGCCCCGTCCGTGGACACTGAGCTGGACTACAAAGACCCGTGAGTGCGCAGGTCTGCCACGGAAACCGGGGAGGAGGCGGGCTGTGGGACACGCTGGGGCTAAACTGGCAGGTGACCTGGGCAGGACAGAGCAGGGGGTAGCAGGGAGGCAGAGGGACAAACGTGACAGGTGTGTGGGTACTTTGAGTCAAGCTCTCGCCTCCTGTGTGATCTCATTTGACCTTCGCTGTGACCCTAGGATGTGGGCGTTGTCATCCCCATTCTACAGGAAGCTGGTGAGGGGAGGTGACTGCCCCAGTGTCTTGGCACCAGGAGGTGGCAGCCAGCACCCCAGGGGGATGGTCTGGCTCTGAGGAGCAGAAACAGGTGGGATTGTGGCCTGCCCCCCAGCCCAGCCTGAGCCCGGAGCTCCTCACCCCACACTTTCAGCTCTGAAAACAGTCTGTAAACTCCAAACTGTGACCCGCTGGGGTCGTGAGAGCATTTTAGCAGGTGGCGGCCATCTGTTGGAGAGAAAAGTGGTAGGGTAAGGAACTCCAGAGATCATGGCGTTCGAAAGTTCAGTGTTCTTTCGTGAAAGCGTTGCTTCAGGTAACACGTGTAAACGGTTCCGTGCTCATGTTTTACGTGTGGGCACCGTGCCTGCCCCGAGCTGAGAGGTGCCACGTATTCGTCACCCCGGCCTGGGGCAGCAGGCTTTGGAAGCTGCTGCTTTCAGCTTTTCTCGGTTCTGCAGGGGCCTCCGGGCCTTTGTTCTCCGAACAAGAAGGCCAGTGCTGGGCGCAGGACAGCAGCCAGGACGTGCTGGGGGATTTCCGCAAGTGCCCCGTGCGCATGACAATGCAGCTGGCTCTGCAAGGTGGCGGCGCCACGCGTGGGGTCCGAGAACTTGGGGGTGTCCCTGTTTGGCTGCAGCACCCAGGCAGCTGAATGGGGAGTCCCACGGCCCTGGCGCTGGGCCCCACGGGCAACGCTTTCTCCTCCTCTCCTGGTGCAGGCCAGGGTGCCCCCAAATCCTCAAGCAATGCCCCCATGCTGTTCCTCCAGGCTGGCCTGCTCTAGGAGGTGCTGAGCCCCGCGTGGTCACTGGGAACGGGCAGAGGGAGAGCCCCCCTGCACCTGGGTCGGTGGGTGTTAGCAACAGTGGCATGTGGGAGCAAGAGGTGATGGAAGGGGAGGGGCCCCGAAGTGCCAGGCTGGGCCGCAGGGGGAGGGGGCTGCACTTCTCCTGCATGCAACACAGGGGGCACCTGGAGGAGGCCTTGGGTGGGGGGGATCAGATCTGTGTTTCACTCAGGGAACTGGAATGTGGGGCTGCTCCCAAGTACCCGTCCGGCTTCCTCCGATGGTCCTGCTCCAACCACAGAAAGCCGGGGATTGTGCTGGGAGACTGGCCGCAGGTGCAAGCCTTCTCTCCCCGCCCCTGAACATTTTCAGGTGCAGCCTTTTCACCTGTGCGGGGCGCTCTTCCCCCGCCCCCTCCTTTCGGCTCTCCTTGTCACTTCTTATGTTTATTACCGCCACCTATGTTTAAAGGCTCCAGGACTGGAGGCTGGCTGCTGGCTTTCTGAATGTCAAGGAACATTCTGGATGTCACCAGTTTTGTTCCTTGGAGGGTGCTGCGGGCTGCTGTGGGCGGATCTCAGAAACAGCTCTGCAGGGGCCTCTTCGAGACCGCGAGGTGTGCGGGCCTGTCTCGGGAATGGGGCGCCAGTTTGGGCAACGCTGGGCACTTCGAAACCTACAGTTGTAACACGAGCACACAGCAGACGCACCTCCCAACATGAGGCCACGGTCCGCGCTGGCTTTCCCATTCGCCCTGCTGGCCGGCCCAGGGGCCGCAAAAGGGACCTTTGTTTCCCCAGAAAAACAAAAAACAAAAACAGAAACAGAAAACCAAATTTCTCAAATGTGCTCTCTCTTGCACACGCACACACACACACACACACACTCGGGTGCAACAGTGTCTGCAACCCGGACTGAGGCTGGACGCTCTGTCGCCCGGCCTTTGTGGGACGTGAACAAACGTGTCCTACCGTGGGCTTGCTCTTCAGACTGTGGACGCTCGATGTGACAAGGACGCCCCTGATCCCAAGTTTCGGCCCACGCTTCAGTCACATTTTGTGTGCGTGTGAAAATGACCAATGGACCCCGTCAACGCTGCTGAGGGGGCTACTGGGGAGTTTCTGAAGGAGAGAGAACAAGGTGAAACGGAGGAGGGTCCTCCAGGCAAAGCCAAAACATGGATTGGGGGCGGCAGGCTGCCCTGTCCATTCTGCCTGTCCAGGGCGGGTACCTGCCCTCCCGCCGCACACCCAGCCGGCCCGGCTCCCTTCGCCTGCGGGGCCCGAGCTGGTCTGCAGGGCCTGGAGCACCCACAGCAGCCTGGCCCCTGTGAGCCCTCTCTGCCCGGCGGCCTGTCCCCCAACGCCGTGGACATAACTGCACCTCAACTCTCCCCGCCCCACGCTTTCCAAATGGCAACAAAAATGTGTTTCCCCTTCTCCCATCCAGTTTAAAGGTTATTCCTAAAAAGCAGCAGTCAATGTAGTTTTGATTTTCTGAGACTGAGAAAATTATTTACGAGGAACACACGAATTATTTGTTTTACTCCATACTACGCACTTATTGACACAAGATCCCTGGAAAAATGGCCTCAGGACAAACAGATTTTTTTTTAATTTTATTTTTATTACAGCCATGGGGTTACTGACATTAGGGAAGTTGTAGTTTAAACAAACCCAAGGTCAGCCAGTTTGTTACATATTAGTTAAATATTACTGTTTTAAACAAAACAAAAAACAGATACTCCTTTGGTTAAAAACTTGGTGAATTTTCCTGTGCAAATTTTATCTCAAGTGGAAGACGATTCTAATTTTATCTTGTTCAATAAGCACATTAAAAAAAAAAAATCATGAGGCTGAGCTGTTGACTTCCCCTGCAGTTCCCTGAGCAGCTGAAGAAAAGAAAATCACCTTGAATCCAGCACTTTCTGAGCATGCGAAAGCAGCCAGGTCCCTCAGACCCACCTGGAAAGAAATCAATTACCTCTGTGTGTTAGCTTAATATGAAATTATTTTTTTATTTTCACTGTATTTTCCTCCCGGCTATTAGAAAAAAAAAGCAGCGGGAGAAAGACAGGCTTTGCTTCCTCACCGCCTCTTCTCTCTTCAGGCTTTTCCTGGTTTCCAGCTTTTGCTTTTTATTTTATTTTTACTCTTTTTTTTTGGTTGAAAAATGTACAAAATGTGCGTTTCAAATATCAAAAAAATTATAGATTTTGAACATGACAAAATTTTAGATGCACAATACATTTTGACAAAAATGTTGCTAAAAAGTAACCTCTGCGTTCACTCCACTTAAAATGTCATTCATCACTTCGTATCTTCGGGTCTGTTCTGTCTGACATTTGCGGGATGCGATGAAGTTCTGCAGGGCATTTGGGAAAACATCGGAAAACTGTAAACAAGCGGTATGTACCGTTCCCACGGAACCGTGCTGGTTTAGGTCACGCTAGTTTTTTTTTTTTTTTTAAAGCTCTGTGCTTGGAATGGTGGCGCGGCGGGGACCCTTCGGCCGCTGGGTTCTCGCAGGCTCGGCCGCAGCCCTCGGTCCCGGCCGCCTCCGTGTCTGCGGCGCCGGGGGCGGTGGAGAGACCCCGCGGGGCCCGAGGAGGCCGCGCGTCCCACCTGCTCCGCCCGCCCCGCGCGCTCAGAGCCGCAGCGCCGCCGCCGAGCACCCCGACCCCGGCCCCGACGGGCGTCTCGGGCTCACTCCTCAGCCCGGCTTCCACTTGGCTTTTATTGGCCTCCCCTTCCTAAACGGCTCCAGCTGGGCCGCGCTCCTAGCCCCTTGGGGACTCCACGAGCGCGTGGCCGAGCCTCGGGAGGAGCAGGGCCGCCGGCAAAGAGCCGGGCGACCGGGCCGGGCTCGGAGCGCGGACCCCGCTGCCCCAGGGACTGCGGCGACCTTCTCCGCGCGGGCCCTGAGCAACGATCAGGGGGCCGCGCAGGCTCCACTAGGTCGGGCAGGCTTGGGGAGGGGTCCCCAGGGCCTCTGGTCTGGGGGCACGAGCCCGAAGGCGACATCGGAAGCGGGCGCGGGGTTGGGGGGAGGCGGGCAGCGCGGCACAGGCTCTCTCTCCCAGGCCCTGGGCCCCGACGCCCAGCCCTCGCGGCGAGGCGAGACCACCCAGGCCGCCGCGGACGTGGGAACCGTCGTCGCCTAGGCCTGGGGGCGCTGTGGGGTCGGGGCTTTGCCTGCCCCCCGCACCCCACCCTGGCACCACCATCCTGAGTCACTGTCCTCCGTGAAAAGACCCCAACCTGACCTGCTCCGAGCCCTGCAGACCCCCAACGCCCCACACCCCCGCCTGCCTCCGGCCTGGGTCCCGCAAGGCGCCAGGCACCGGAGGGGGAGGGTCCCCAGTGCCCAGGGCGCAGTTCCAAAGACCAGAAAATGGAGACTGTGCGAAAAGAATCCCCAAATCCGGCCGGGCCCGAAGCCCACCGGCTTACATAAAGCCCCAGGAGCCCTCCCGCCCGCCCGTGGCCTCCCCGCCTCGGGGTGAACGGTCGGCGGGCGCCCAGCCAGGCCGTCCTGGGGCTGGCAGCGCCACCGACCCCTGCCCACTGGCCTGGCATGACCCGAGGAGGGGGCAGGGGTCTCGGCCTCTTCCCACCGTCTGCCCCAGAAACATTTAACTGGCCTTTAATCACATTAGCAGCCGGCACCAATTAGGGCCGCGGGAGGGGGAGGCCCAAGGAAACCGCCGCGGTCACCCGAGGATAAAGATCCTTTCATGCCCTGGCCCTGGCCCTGGGCAGCGCGGCAGGCCGCCATCCCTGGCCTTTGATGGCCCGCGCCCGGGGCTCGCGGACACTGCCATCCTTGTGCCCTCTCGACCTCACAAAGTGCCATCATCATCCTTGGGTGACCCGGGGGCACGCAGGACCGCGTGGGAGGCCCGCACGGTTGGCTGGGGAGGGGCCGCATCCGGCCTGCGGGCGCGCGCGGGCGCACGCGGCGCGCTCGAGGGGGCGTTGGGGGCTCTCGGAGGGTCCCGGGACGCGCCACCTGCCCCGCGGACGCCGAGCGCCCCGCCAGGACCTTGGTAAGGCCGCTGCCCACCAACCGGTTCTGGGGGAGGATGACCCCCGCCGCAGGCGGCCTGGGCGGGCCACCTGTGCTGTCCTGGGCGGCGAGAGGGCCGGCCAGCCCGAGTCGGCCCTGTCGCCCCGGGCCCCGAGTGAGGGGAACCGGGCCTGGGCTGGGCCCAGGCCGGGCCCAGAGCCGGCGCTACGGTGGCGGGACTCCCGGGGGTCCCGACGGGAGCGTTGGGCCCCAGGCGCGCGGGGACCACGGGCCGGCGACAGCGGGGCGAAAAGCCAACCCGTGCGCCAGTCGGGCGGGGGAAGGGTCGCCTGTGCGCCGGCTCCCGAGGGGCTTACCTGGCTGGGGCACCCGGACCGCGCTCCCTCGCCCGGCGCGGGGCGCACTCTGGGCAGGCCCGGGTCGTGCGAGGACAACGGCCGCGCGCGCCGCCGGAATGCTGACCACCGGGGGCTGGGCTCCCGGGGGCCGCCCGGGACCCCCGCCCCAGGGCAGCAGCTGCAGCCCGAGCCGCGTGACCCCGGCCCCGACCTCCCGCGCTGGGCCGTTTGTCTGCACACAATGGAGAACACTCATATTTTTCTTTCCCTGGCCGCACAGGCTTCACACCCGCCCGCCTCCCTCCCCAGGGACCCCCCACCGCACACAGGCCTCGCTGAGAACCGCTTTCTCTCTGCACACCCACTTTGTCCTGCCTTCTTTAATTCCGTAGCGGTAGGCGAGGATGTCAGTATAGCTTAGAAAGTTTCATAGAAAGTCAGAAAGCAATTAGAGAAGCCCTTTGATTGGAGTTTCGTCGGTGCCATGGAACCTTTTAAAGGCGAGTCTGAAGCCCCGCACACAATCCCATTAAGCCGCGCAGACTCCCACAGGGCTCAATGGGGCGCTCAATACTGGGACAGACTTTCGCTGCTCACCGGGAACCGCGGGGCTCCCATCCCAGTTCCGCAGCTTCATTCCTTCCTTTCTCATCGGAATTTCCATTGGTGAACCGGCTCGGGGGCCCGGCGGACATTAATTAACGTGTGCACAGCCTTACGGGTTGCTCTCTGACAAGCACTATGAAAACTTCGAGCTCTTGAGTACAGCAGTCCCGCGGCCTGCATGTTTATTTGAATTTTCAGAAATTTCCAGCCAGGGTCCAGGAACGTGAGCTCGATTGAAACACACTTTCTACCTCTCTCCACTTTAAAATCGATCGGCTCACGTTTGGAAAATGGGTCAAAGAAGTTATGCTTTGCCAGCAGAAAGACCACGTATGACCAAAGTTTCAGCTTAATTGAATTTTAGTGCCAAATTATAACTCACTGAATCACTGGACTTGGGCGAAGGGGGGCGGGGTGGGGGGAGGCAGGGTATGCAGGCAGTTCTGATGGGAATCCAGCCACCCTGGGGCTGTGTGTGCCGGAGCCGCAGCCTCCGGGTGGCCTGATGCCGGAGGGGAGAGGGCATCGGACTGCGGCCTTCACGTGGGAAAACCGGGGGCTGGCCCCCGTGGGACGTGCGTTTTCGGTTGACTTTCTTGTGTATTATTTACTTAAAGTCACAGGCAGCTCTTCGGCAAGAACGTGGCTTTCCCTTTGTTGTTTTTTTTAGAGAGTAACTTCTGTTCTTGCCAATAAAAATTAATCCCCCTTTAGAAGTCGGTATGGAAAGAAAGCAGGTGTTTTAATGAAATAAAGTTGTTTTTTTTTTTGGAACAGGTACTTGGTGGTCAAAGCCAAGTGCCAGGGGGAGAACGATTCGGATTTTGCTCCTGGTGTGTCGTCACAGATGTGGGTTTCCTTCGATAGAAGTTCGTGTCTGGGAGTTCCCGAGTTAATTTTCGGGAAGGGGAACAGGCGACAGGAATTGTAATTTAGACGGTGGCGAAATGAGCGTCCGTTGTGGGGGCACGGGCTGGTCACTAAACCCATAAGAGGGGAATTTAAAACGATTGTGCAAAAATTAAATATGTAGTTGTCAAGTAGTTGGTATCAGTCACTAGTTATCTTGAAATGTTTTTCTCAAATTGGCCCCCTTTTCCGTCATCCGGCCCTGCTGCCGCCAGGGGCAGCTCCTCAGCCTTGACCACCCTCAGCCGTCCATGGTCCTTGTGCATCTCCTTTGCTTGGACGTGTCGGGCCTCCCAGGGCCTGGGTAGGGAAGGACAGCAGACGCCCAGACCCCAGCTCACTTACTTTCCAGGCCCTCGCAGGCCTCTGCCTCAGCCACAGTGGCCTCTTCACGGACGCCTCACGGCTTTTTTCTCTAGACTGCCCCCTACCACATCGGCCTCCCCGAAACGTCTGCTCCCTGCTCCCTACCTGCCCACGTTACACCTCCAAGACCCAGGTCCCAGCTCGTTGCCACCCAGACCCAGGGTGCCCGGGCCCCCTTGGGCTCCAGGGAACTGCCTCCACCCCTCACTGGTGGCCAGGGCCCCCTGCCACCACACGCATGTCATCGCCCTGTGCTCTTCCTCAGACTGCGGCGTGATTTTGGGACGGTTTCTGGTTGAGGAGAGAATGATGGAGGCCCCTTGAGAGCAGCTGTGGTTTTGCACATGCCTGGGGCTCAGTGAGCACCTGGCACCCAGAAAGGGGACGTCCGGCGGGGACTGTCCAGCGGTGCCCGGCACGCTGATGCTCAGCAGTGGGAAGGAGAGAACTGTGCCCAACAGATGCCGGGAGGCGCACAGCTGCTGTGCTTCTCCGGGGGACTCGTACGTAGGGCCTGTCACTGGGCGTTTCCAAACAACATTCAACTATTTAAATTAAATGGTGTCTTAAGTTGTTGAAAAAGCGAATATGACTCAGTTGGCCTGTGACAGAACGTACAGGAAAAACCAGCAAAAGCGAATCCAGAACCCCAAACTGTCCGGTCTGCTGCAGGCACCCTTCATCTGCCCCAGGCGAGGAGCTGACTCCCGAGGGCAAGAAACCCTAACTGCGAGAAGGCTCTGCAGACCACGCCTCTGCCGGAGACCCGCACTCGGGGCAGCACGGGGCCCTGGCCCGGGAGGTGGCCCCGTGCCACCTCGGGTCCTGCTGGAGTGAAAAGGGCCATCTGGTACCGTCCCCGCACACCTGGAGGCGCTGAAGCCCCGGGATGCCGCTGCAGAACCGGGGGCAGGGCTCGCTCTGAGCGGGATGACAGATTCCACTCTGGTCAAGAGTGTGCGATTAAAGTAACGAGATAAAATGAAGTGAACAGAGCCACTTTAAAAACTCTTCTGGGAATAAAGACATCGGCAATTGCTGCGGTACAGGAAGACATGAAAATGATGAAAGCCCGCAGGAATTTGAAGGAGGAACATTTAGCATTTAGAGTTCAGGGGAAATGTGTTCTCAGTCTGTCTCTGAGCAAGGTATCATTTCTGACCACTTAATCAAATTAGCCGACTCAGAACTGTCAGCATTTAGAGGTTGTTATGGTTCTGAAGGAGGCTGTCTCGAGAGCCTTCATCTTCAACTGAGAAACTGAGCTTCCTCCCGGAGGGCTGGCGGCTCGTCAGCTCGGACCTGCAGCCGCAGCAGGGGCGTCAGGAGAAAAGGCCGGCGTAGGAGACGCAGAGCTGGGCCCGGCTCGACCAGGGGGACGTGCGCACGTGGCATTATTTTCAAGCTGGTTTTAAAACCGTGAAAAGCCTCCTCTCCTGTTCCCTGGGGAGAAGTTGTAGCAAAGGGCTGGGCTGTTTAAGCCCTTCTCCCCTCCGCAATGAAACCCCTGCCTTCCTCCTCGCTGGGTCTCTTCCACCGGGGACGTCGTCTGGGCACAACTGGTTCTGTCTACATGTTTGTTTGGAGAATAATTGTGATGTTATGATTTTGTTCCGGTTTAATAATTTAATCAAAAATGTAGGTTTAGGCTTGGTTTAAAGGGACTCATTCTGTGTCCTTATGGGGAACAAAAAGAGCGAAACAAAACAAAACAAAGACCACTTTAGGTTGAGGGGCCCACGCGGAACCAGTGTGGGGGTCCGGGCCCACTGCTGGTGAGCGGTGCCGTGTTTGGGTGCGCGTCATCCACAGGCGGCTCGGGGTCAAGGCCAGGCTCTCAGCCCCAGTCCTCAGGGTCTCGTCCCGACTCGACAGTTTAGGTGAGTTAGGTGCCAGGCCCCTTACTGGTCACCAAACCTTTGGGTTTGGATGATTTTCAGAATTTAGATCCCCCCTCCCCACCCCCGATTTCCGAAAGGAAGTCCTGTGTCGACACTGCCCTTATCACACGCAGGGACGTTTCTACAGTGAAGGTGTGAATCTTCACTTCGAGGGGGGTAAGTGGGGAGTAGAGACAACTGCGCGGCAGGGTCACGCGTGGTGCGTCTGCGAGACAGCCCTGGCTTTCAGAGTTCCTGGAGCTCTGACTTGTGTGTAAGGGCCAGTGGACCCGGATGACAGTCCCCTTCTCTGCGTCTGAAAAAAAACGACACAGGTTCCAGGGGCCCACAGGAGCTCTACTGGTCAGCTGTAGTGGCAGCTCCGTGTTTGCACGTTATCTGCTTAAAGAGCGCTGTGTGTTTTCGGACAATTCGCGGAACTGTGGGTGGAGGGCCACGCTTCCGCGGATTGAAAGGGCAGGGCGCTAGCATGTCCGAGGCTAATTTCCACGTGTCCTGCTCTAGGTAAGGGGGCATCCTGCCGGCTGGACACAGCGCCCAGGACAGCCGTTGACCCCCGATGGGCACGCCTCGCCCTTCCCCTGGTAGAAAAGTCTCCCATGCTTAAAAAAACTGCAGATACCTTCACTTGCCTCCAGCCTTTCGAACAAAAATAAACTGTCCCTGACTAATAGAACCCAAGATACTGAGAGGGCCTTAACGGGACGAAGGCCAGCCACCTGCCTGTGTGCAGGATTCCGGCGGGGGGCGGACGGCTCAGTGGCATAACCGCTGCGGTCCCACCCAGCCTGGACTCGGTGAGTCTGTGTGACCTGTGTGAAATTCTAATACACGTCAGCTGTTTCAAGAAATAGAAACAGTTTGCACAGAATAGTGAACATTCTGGCTTCCATGAGAATGTGATGTATAGTTTATTATTTTTTATTTTTGCAAACATCAATGTGTGGTTGCCTCTCGTGTGCCCTCCACCAGGGACCTGGCCTGCAACCCAGGCATGTGCCCTGACTGGGCATCGAACCTGCGACCCCCTGGTTCTCAGGCCAGCACTCAGTCCACTGAGCCACACCAGCCAGGGCAGAATGTGATGTATATTTTAATTAGTACTTTTTGTTTTATAAGAAAGGTCATAAGTTGCTTGTCAATTCAATGGAGTTTTTTTAATCCTCACCCAAAGTTATGTTTTATTGATTTTAGAGAGAGGGTAAGGGGGGGAGAGAGAGAAAGAGAAATGATGTGAGAGAGAAACAGCAACTGGTTCCTCCCATACTCACCCCGACTGGGGGGTCGAACCTGCAACGCAGGTATGTGCTGTGGCCGGGAATCAAACCTACAACCTTTTGGTGTACAGGACGATGCTCCAACCTGCTGATCCAGGGCTGATGGAGATTTTGGTTCATGGGGCCCATGTGAGCAAATCAAATGCACGCGGCCTGTGTGCCTTCAGGAAATGCCAGATGCCTCATTAGGTGCGACAGGGTGTTGGACCCAAGCACTTGACCTGCAGGAACGCACTCTGAAGTGGAAGCGGAAGTCATGGGGAAGAGGGGCCACTCTGCTGAGACTCAGTTTTGCACTTGACCTTCAGAAACGCATCTAGTGCTCAAAGCAAAACGGTCCTGTTTTCAGTAATGCATATTGTTAAGGGGTCTTGAACATGACCTGGGGTTGAGTGCGTCCATTCCAGAGGCGCTGGCTTCATGGACGTGTCCTCTTACACCAGTAACGGGGGGAGGGCTGGAGGGCCGGGAAAGGGGTGGGAGGGGCAGCAGCGGGCAGCTCTTAAGAGAAGACAGTTTTTAGTTTTTAGTTTTCCCAAGGTTCCCTACAGAAGGACGTTTGAAGGGTTTGGTTCACGGGCCTGTTTGGCTTTCGCCCGGGGTCTCTGTGCCGTCGTGGCCTGACCTACACACTCTGCTCCGGTTACTGAGCTGCCCACGGGGCCAGGGGGCTGCACGGGCGGTGCAGGGAGTGGCGGGCCCACCCATCAGCACTGCTTCTGCTCTCAGGGGGCTGGCTGTTCCTGTTGCAGTCTGCAGGGGAAGACTTTGCACAGCAGCCACGCGGGGCTCGGGGCTTTTCAATGCCTGCTGTTTGAGCAGCTCAGAAGGAAAGGAACCTTCTGCAAACTCGTCCAGGAGCCCTGCCGTGCACAAGGCGCCCTGTGACGTGCTGGGGAGGGGGCGGTTTGCCAGGAGGTCCCTGCTTCCAGTGAGTTTAGGGCATGGTCTCGGAGGGAGGGCAAGGTCATTAGAGTGTTTTCAGCCTTGGGGACACACGCAGGGGTCATCAGCACTATGCACGAGCTATCCCAGGAGGAGGGAAGACCACCAAGCGGCTGAGTGTCTCTAGGGGACAGTCAGCCCCAGCCGCAGCGCAGGGAGGGGGTGGGCAGTGGCGAGGGGCTGGCTCCTCCGGAGCTTGTCTGTAGTTGCTCAGTTACACCCTCCTAAAGGAAAGAATTATGCAGGTGGAAGGCGTCCTGTTGAAGGTTTCTTGGTATCGAGCGCATATTTTATGCAAAGTGCTCCACAGCTCTAGGTGCAGCTTGACATCTCTGAAAGGAAAATCGGATGTTTCCAAATGCAGCCTGGACAGCCGTTTGGATGTCACATTAGCTTCCTGCTGAATAAAGATCTCAAGTGCGGAATGCCAAGAAGGGGTAGGGACACGGGTCCTTTTACGGGACCACAGTGACCCTAGCTGCGGATTAGAAACGCAACTTCATTTCACAAAAGGCAAGCAGATGAAGGCCTCCCCTGGACCCTTGCAAAGGAAGACATCCCCCCTCCCCGCTGGCCCGCGTCTGGTCAGATGGGTCTGGTTGCTGTGTCTTTGGTCCCATTTCTGGTATTAAAAGGGAGCAGTGAGGCCCTGCCAGGTGCCCCAATGGGTTGGAGCGTCATCCTGACGTGCCAAGGTTGCAGGTTCGATCCCCAGTCAGGGCACTTACAAGAATCAACCAATGACTACATCAATGAGAACGAAGCAGTCTCTCTCTCTCTCTTTCCCTTGCTCTCCCGGCTTTGGGGCCAGCTGGTCTGCCCTTGCTGAGGGGAGTCAGGTGAGGGCAGTTTCTGAGGGTTGCCTGCAAGGCTCCTGTTCTCCCTTCCCTCTGGAGAGGTGGACACCAGCCCCACCCAGGCAGCAGGTCAGAAGGGCCGTGACTGCCCGGCGGGCCCAGAACGCCGCCTGTCTGTCTACACAGAGGAACCAGTTTCTGGCTCAGCCAAATATTTTCTCCTTTCCTTTCCTGCCCCCCCATCCCCCCGCTTTTCCCCTGAAATGAGCAACCAGTTAGTAATTAGTTGTTCAATTCAACTTTTTTTTTTTCACCTTTTCTTAAAAATATTTTTTCAAACTGTGGTAGGATTTCTTTTTCTGGGTAAATTCTTAGGATTTAATTGCACTTAAAAGTCGTGGAGCCTGTCAGAGTAAATTGCAGATGGAAGAGTCTCACCCAATGGAAGCAGCCCAGTGACTGACACCGCGTCAGGCTTCTGGGATGAAGTTGTGGGAAGGGCGGTGGAGGTCTGCCCGGTGGGCCGCGCTTCACATCAGCATTCAGAGCGGAGCTCGTCACGCCGAGAAACAAACACCCGAGTTAGCAGGCGTGCTGCTGGAGGAGGCGGCCTTGGGTTCAGAAATGATCCCGCCGTGTCCCCCCGCAAAGTAAGGCGGCGATGTGTACCCCGCTGGGTCTACGTTAAAGCAGCGTGACTTAATCTGTGAAGTTTTTGCGGAGACAAAGGAGTGTTGCGGCGTGTTCTGAATAGCACAGCATGCGCAGTGTTACCAGCTTCACGCAGAGTTGCGCGTGCTCTTTGTCTGCATCAAGTTCATGTTCGTGTTCGAGAGCTGAGCAGGGTTGCCGTGTGTCACACGTAGCGACGAGGAATACTCTCAGCCTTCCTTCGTTGTTGATAAGTGAGTTTGCGTGCTAAATCGATTTATCTTCCTGAGAAGCAGAACTTTCTAGAACGTGCAGCTTAGCCGAGCAACCCAACTTTGACTTCTGGGGACGCAAGGGGGGCCTGTACTTTTCCTTCTTCCTCTCAGAGTCCAAGGCTTGTGTCGACCAATAGTGAGCCCCAGTCAAACCGCGACTGGCTTCACAAAGGGCGGGCGGTAGCTACTCTACTGTTTTCAGTCACTTTTAAGTCAACTGTGTTTTTGTATCTCTGCCCATAGGTCAGACCGGCGGGGGGAGCACCTGCCTTGTGTTGCTGCGCTTCGGCACGTGGACACGGTGAGTCCAACGCCGGGCTGCCGGCTGGTGGGGACCTCTCCGCAGGGAGAAGCCGGTGAGAGTGCAGGTACGCGCAGTCGCTGGGAGTCTGGCTGGACTCTGGGCCTCCGGCCTGCTTACTGGGTATCTCTACCCCTCCGTCTCCTTGGGTGCAGGACACGTGGGCATCAGCGTCTTCGTCAGGTAGCACCGCGAGGATGGGCCTGGGACCGACACTCAGCAAGGTGGGCCATGAGGTCATCGACTGACTGTTAAGGAGAAACAGGAGCTTATGAGAGAGAGCAAAGTTAGAAAAAATGAAGGCAGCCGAGTGTTTGTCTTATGAGTGATACGTGTATCTTTTCAAATGGCATAGTAACAGTATCGGCTCATCATCTGTGAATGCGCATTCCCACAATGTGGGCCCTAAAGGGATTTAAAGGTTTGTTGGCTGTGAAGGTGGTTAGGTTATTGGGGTGTGTGTATGTGTGTGTACGTGTGTACACGGGAACTGCGTCTGGCCATTCCGCGTGGTTTACCAGCTGTGAGATACCAGCGGCAGGGCTGTGATCAGCCCCACCACCGCTCTGGGGCCAAGGAGGACCCCAGCAGCCAGCTCAGCTCGGAAAGGACCCTAAACACACTGCCGTTGGAGTCTAAAGCCCTAACATGTGTTGGCCTTTCTCTGGGGGCGGCAGGAGGGCAGGGCCTCAGAGGCTTTCCTCTCTAGCACTGTCTGGGATGTGGGAGGAAGGCTGCCTGCCTCCTCCTCCTCCCAGTGGAAAGGGCGGTGGGGTCTAGTGCCCCTTGTGTGGGGTGTCCCAGGGCCAGGCCGGTCCCTTGCAGAGGGAGGCATGAGCAGGGTGGAAGGGAAGGGACACGGAGGAGAGGTAGCCTGAGAGAGACCTGGCTCCGCCATGGGCCTTGGGCCAGCCTCAGAACCGTCCAGAGCCTCACGTTCCTCCGGAGTGTGGAGATTAGCTAGTGTCACCGAGATAAGCTGCAGAGGCCTGCTATCGCTGTCTCCCGGAGGCAATGGAGCCTCTCAGTTAATAACACTGCATCCAGATGAAAAAGAGGCAATTGCTTTCCGAAGTCGTTTTGTGTTGTCCATGCTGGAGGCAGGAAAAACCATGGCGTCTGCTCTGAGTCAGCGCCGGTGCCCTGGCTGGCCCCGGCCCTGCAGACCTGCTCCGCGAGGGCGCGGTCTTCCCACCTGGTGGGGTCTTTGTGTCAGAGAGAATTGCTTCCCCACACAAAGGCCCTGCCGCCGGCTTGCAGGAAGGCGGGCTGAGAAACCTAATAAAATAAAACCCTGATGATTCCCTGCCCGGTCCCTTCCAGATGACTGAGCTGGAACATACTGTGAATGGTGAGGAATTTCTTCATCGACTTTACACGAGGCCCTGCATTAAAATATCTCACAAACCCGGTATTTTAGGAAGTGGGTACGTCCACTATTCATTTCCTTTCCAGCTATAAAACTAAGTTTCAGCCTGTCCACTCAAACCGCTCTGATGCCAGATGGCGGGCAGCTTGGTAAGAAATAGTGAGGATAGGGTCCCCGAGTGTAAGCAGATTTGCACGAACCACTGTGAACGGCCGGTGGTTCGGTTTCGCCTGGGTGACAGTTAACACTGGTCCGCGTGCGGACCAGGTCTGAATGTGGCTCTTGCTTGTGACACTTTTCCATCGTTTTTGGAAGTGTCTTTTCAAAGAGACATTTTCGGTGGAAGTTCTGAGTAGGGATTTTGTAATACGCTGATATACGACGTGTTAAAACTGCTCATAATCCATGCCCTGCCCCCTGCCCCCAAAGAGAACCCCCTGCTGAGCTCCTCCTGGTCTGTAAACGCCTCCCGTCCGCCCTCCGCCCTCCGGCTGCAAGGCTTTAATGAGAGCGAATGGCAGTTACTTTCTGGCAGCGCCCAGCGCCGTTCCGAGGGCTTTGCCTGTGCACCCGCGGGACAGGTCTGGCTCAGTGCTGGGGGGGGGGGGACTCCTGTCATCTCCACCTCACGGGGCTGGGGGCTTCCCCAGACTTGCCCCCGCCCGTGCCTCATGGCCGTGCAGTTCAGCCTCTCAGCATCAGAAGCTCTGGGGACTCTTCCCATTCGGTGGCAGCATATGACCTCGCAAATGGTGTCACAGTCAACACGAGTGGGTGTCCATTAGGACTATTAGGCAGATTGGATAATGGCAAGTGCCGTGAACGCCTGTCTGAAACACTTCTGTTAACGGCAGCCTGTTGTCGGTGGGGTTTGGAGGTGCTCACCCGGCGTGGTCCTCCGAGGGTGTTTCCAGATGGAAACATTTAAAGGAGAACTAACGTTATATTATAAGTACAGCGTCCGCATACAACGCAGTGCTCACTGAGAGTTGATAGGGGAGAGTTAAGAATACAGTTGTCATTCAGACACGTCACTCTGTCCCTGGAGCCTCTCTCCTGGGCCAGGTGGTGGGAGTTTTCTTTGCGGGCTCGCAGGCTAGTCTGGCACAGAGAGAACCGCAGGATAAAAAGTTCTGGGTGGACGTGGAGAGACTTAGAAGGTGAAGTGATAGAACAGCGGTATATGAAGTGAGAGTTTCCCAATCACCGTCTTCTGGTTCTTAAGAATTCTAGTGGTTCGAAAAGTCCCAAGTTAAACATCCACTTGGGAAATGCAGCCCTCCCCCCTTATCCACGTTCAGAGACCCCGGATGGGTGCCTGAGCCCTCTCTGTGCTTTTTCCAGCACACACACACCTATGACAAAGCGCATCATTTAAAACTCATGGATTGTGTATTTCTGGAATTTTCCGTTTAGTACTTTCAGACCAGGTTGACCCCGGGTAACTGAAACTTCGGAAGGCAGAGCCGTGGATGGGGCGGGGAGGAGGGGCGCCGCTGTGGCGGTAAGGGACGAATTGATCGGTGATTGTGAGCTCCTGAAGTGAGGTGCCTCCCAGGGCTTCTCACCAAGCGGAGGACCCAGGCGGACCCACAGACTGTTGGGCGGCGGCTGTGTGCTGCGTTCCCGACTTTTGTGTGTTTCCGCGCATTTGGTTTACTGGTTCAGTGAAGTCCCTGAGGATCCGATATCTGTGAAAGACCCCTCCGGCCCCCAGGGCCTCTGTGCCAGAAAGCCCCAGTAGCCGTGGCAGGAGAGTGGGGGGTGGCGGAGGGTGGCGGCCAAGGGCTTCCCGACTCGAGGCGAGGCCCGCCTGGGAAGCACACACGCTCCCGCTCACTTCGGAGCAGGAGACATGCACTCACACAGGAAGGAGAGGAGCCCAGCTCGGAGCCTGCCCACTGGAGCCCACGGTACAACTTCCAGATGGTGATATTCAGATTCTTTTGATATTCTTCCAGCTAAGAATATGAAATACATATGCGAAGAAAAAAACATGCCCCAGAAAAAGAGACGAGCACACCCTAACCACTGACGACCTCCTGGCTGTGCCTAACCAAGCGGTCGCCTTCGAGTGGGGACGCCGCGAGGTCAGCACGGGTGACATCGGAGCACTGACCCCGTGGCGGGTCTGTGACCGCGTCTGCCTGCTCTCTCTGCCTCCCCAGATCTCCAAACTGGGCCTGGGACGTTGCTGGCACCCGGATGTCCTGACGACCAGGCTGACGGGGAGAGTTCAGAACGGGAGGCGTTCGGTAGGCCCGTACCTTCCAGAAAATGCAGGTGCCGCCCCTGTGCTTCACAAGTAATTCTGGAGAGTTAATTCTGAGAGAGAAGACCTTTCTCTGTCGATACAGGCTGTTTTCCATCATGAACTGTTTTAACCAACAAAAGAATTTGTTTGGCTCACACACATGTGGCTCAGAACCCAAAGGGGAGAAGCGAAGCCCCCTTGCAGATGTCAGCGCAGACTGCGGGAGCCGGCCTGCAGCCTCCCGGTTTTAAGAAGGCGGCAGAATTACATAATTACTCACAACTCATGAGAAATGAAACTCTTCCAAAGGGGAAGTTGTGAGAGAACACACACCCCGAATCCCGGACTTGCGGGGACTGTGTGTCCTTGACTCTCCCACACAGGAACCCGCGGCACAGACGCCTGGCTCACGCACGTGGCCCTACGGCCCCCAGTGCCCCGAGCGCTCCGTCCAGCCTGACTCACAGGCGCAGAGGGCGCTGTGATGCTGACAACGTTGCACGTTGGAGAAGCAGGTACCACCACAAGGCACTGGGGCCACAGAGGGGCCTTGTCTCCAACCCACGGCCAACGTGCACGAGAAGGGGGACGACCGAGAAGCCCCACGATGCAGGTGCAGGGCGATGGGAGGGATGTGGGGAGTTTGCAGACGTGGCTCCAGGAGCTCCAGGAGTCTCTAATTCTGGACGGAGACCCTCACATCCTTCCTGTGTGCGAATGACTGTGAAGACCGCAGCGCCTCACGTAACCAGGCCCGCGGGGAAGCTGCGGGACACCCAAGGGAGCTCCTTCGGCGGGCTCGGTACCGTTTTGAGAACCTGCCCTGCCTCACACCCTGGACCAGGCGCTAGGGTCCAGAGCTGAGCAGCTGGGTTCCTGCCACCAGGTGCTGTCCACCGCCCAGGGCGGGAAGGCGCATACACCTGGGCAAGGGCAGAGCACAGAGCTGGGGAGCCCAGGAGAGGGCCTGCAGGTAGGATGGGCGCCCCGAAGCAGGACGGGAGTGAGCCCTGGCGTGGATGTGAGCCAAGGGCCAGGGGAAGTGGCTGAGCAGAGGTGAGGAGGATGTTGAAGGTTGGGGGCTCAGGGGTGCAGGGCTGCAGAAGTGGGGGAAACTTTGTGACCGTGGGGGGCTGTACGTGCCATGCTGAGGGTTTGGGACTGGCAGTGGGGAAGGGGTCAAGGACCCAGGACGCCTCCCAGTCTCCCCCGCTTGGAGCCCCCGGTGCCTGGCAGCTCACAGAGGTGGGGCCCCTGCTGTGGGAAAGCAGGGGACCTTTAGAAGGAGGACTTTCGAGAAAGGTGGGAGGCTGGCAGTGTAGTCCTTGGTGTGCAGGCGGGAGCTGAGCCTGTGGGATTCTCTCAGCTGGGAGGTCCTGTGACCACCACCAGAGCCATTTAGGGGGGACGGAAGCCTTACTGGGTGGGCAGCGGAGTGAGTGGGGGGCGGAGGGGTACGTTCTTGAGGAAAGAGGCTGAGACTTGCTCATCCCAGGGGTCACTGTACTGCGCCGAGTGAGCACCTGATCAGCACATTTTAATTGAAAATACTTCCCTCTGTTTCCATAGCCCTTCCTCCGCCCTTTCACCAGCCTTGTCCAACTCGATCTTTCCAAAAACACGCCACCTTGACAGAGAGAGGGAACAGGCTAATGAACTTGACCAGGTGGAGCAAGGGATGAGCCCCAGATCGGTCCGTTTTGCATTTTCTCCACTTTCCTAGTCGGCTTTCATCGAGTCCCCCTGCAACCCCTCCCCGCACAGGGGGCTCTTGCCTTGAGCTGCGTGTTAGCTGCCTGCCTGGGACGGCGACCACTCCCCACCTACCAGGAATGCAGGGACCCCGTGTGGCCGCTGTCCTGCGTGTGCACGCTGGTCTGGTTTCTTTGCTGAAGGTGGCAGAAACTGGACAAGGCAGAATTCTCTGAAGAAAGGGTCCCACAGAGCAGTTAGGGCCAGCGGGGCATCGTCAGCTCCGTGTCTGGAAACCCTTGAGGAGACCCAAGAGCGCGGAGGAACATGGGACCACCCAGCCATCATTAGGGGCACAGAGCTGCCTTCAGTAACACGCTGCGAGGGAGGGTGGGCTAGCCCCTGCCAGGGAGTCTGGCGGTGGAGGGGTTAAAATAACAAATAAATGACTTTATTTAGACTCGAGCATTCCTGGCATTTTTTCTAGATTTTTCCCCCACAGTATTTGATGTGACAGCTTTTGTTTGCTCACACTTGTCTCTCTTTTAAATTTCTCATATCAGCGGTAAAAGCTATTTCTTTTTCCTGTAACATCTTGAGCTCGGTATCCACTGAAGGGAGAAATTGCTCTTGCATTACTTGAAATTATAATATTATACCTAATTTTGGGGGAGAAAAATTAGAGTAATTTAGATCTCAAGGCACTGAAGATTTTGCAGGCGGGTCATTTGCAGCATTATTGCTGGTTAGTCATCCATAAAAGTGTTTTCACTGCGGGGGCGGCCTCACTGGCTCTCGTATTCTTTAGAAACGCTGATTTGGAGGCCCATTCAGGCAAGAGAGGGCCGGTCATCACCCATTTTGAAGGGAAGGTCTGGCGTTGGCGGGGCTCAGGTTGAGGAGGGGAGAGTCAGCAGGACCCAGGGAGCGAGCGGGGGAAGGGCCAGGACGTCCCCACCTTTGAGCAGATGATGGGCTGCGTCCAAAGCATTGACCTGGCCCCTGTCCTTTCAAGTGCGCAGGCGCCGCTGCCTCTGGAGTGGGCGGGAGGCCGCAGGTACCAGTTATTTGCGCCCACGGAAAGGCCTCCGGGAAGTCCGTCCTTGCTGTGCTCCGCGAGATCACGGGTAGCCTGGGAACACACGGGCATGGGTGGGCTGCTGGTTTGCAAAGCGGTTGGGGAGAGAAATGTGCCGTGTCCTGAAGTTTGCCTCTGCGAGTGCGGATCTGCCCTCTTGTCCAATCTCCTTGGCCTTCCTAAGGCCCCTCCCCGAGGCCACCGCTGTCCGCGGGGACCCACACCCACAGGTGTTCACCTTGTGGCCGCTGACGTCCACGTGTGCACACACATCACCGTGAGACATCGCCGTGAGAGCAGCTAATGGGAAATCTTAACCAGGACGCGCTGTGGGGCGGGGCGCTGCTGGGCCCTGTGCGTTCTCAGAGACCGGTTCTCCCCGAAGTTTTCCGCTGAAGGAAGACTGAAGGCACCGCAGGTCAGCGCCAGAGCCCACTGGTATTCTGTCGTGTAAACGGTGGTGGGCCAAACTGAGGACTGTTCCAGAAGAACCTGTAAGCAATTGAGCTCTTCCTCTAGCCAGGTGAAAGCGGAGTCTAAAGTATATTTGTACAAAAAAAAAAAAAGTGAAATCTTTGTTGGTGGTTGTACTATTTTTTTTAAAGGCAAACGAGGAATTCTGGCAGGACAAAAACATCTCGTACCGCGTTCCTGACCTAAGGAGAGAAAACAGAAGAGGCAGCCATTGCTGGTTGCGTGATTTAAACTGTTGAGGTCAGAACAAGACACAGATTTCCCCGTTTCGGCAACTCCCAAACCATGTTCCAGGGAACAGATGAAGTTTCCCCCGGGGAGGAGTGGGGAAGGGCCGACTCAGTCTCGGGAAGCAAGCCTGCCGGTTCCCTCCTCTGGGGGCTCACAGAGCACCGCGGTGTGTGGGGAGACCGTGGGGCACTCTGGTCCCCCCGCCCACAGGCTCCTCCTCCACCCACTCGCATCCTCTGGGAAACGCTGCGCCTTCACCCTGGTGGACACGTCACCCACAGCACCTATGCTGTCGGCCGCGGGCTCTGTCCTCTCTGCTTGCTCCATAGCGCCCTGCTCACGTCTGGGGCACCGTCCGGTCTGTCGTGCCGTGTGATCAGCCTTCAGGACAGACACTTTCCCCATCTCATCCTTGAATCCCCAAAGTATTCCGTCACCTCTTGCTGGGAGCCGCTTCCGGGTGGTCACTGGGGGCACACGGGGAACCTGCCAACCATGACGAAGGCTAGAAGTGGGGGTTCGTGGAGTGGGGACACCCCAGGGATGGGTTTGAAGGGCTAGCCCCGTCCCACCCTCCCATTTCCGCCTGGGAAGCACATGCCTTTGGTGCACTCTTCTTCGCACAAGAGTAAAAGCGCGAAGAAAACATTTCATTGTAAAACTAGAAGTAACCTGATGGAGAGAGGCTCAACGCAGAGAAATCGTCTGAGTGGGCGCATCTGGGGTTCGCAGAGGGCACCGGGAAGACAGCACAGGGCTAGGAGGGGAGGGCCTGACCACCTGACCTTCACTCCCGGGAGCGAGAGGGAGCGACAGTCCTCGGTCAGGAGACTCAGGGTTGTCACCAAGCGGGGGCGCTGGCAAGACAGTGCAGCGCCTGTGGCTCAGGATGGTGGGCGGCATCGGCTGGAGGGTCTCGCCGTCATTGCTCCACCTTCCCGTCACACGATCTTCAACCAGAGCCCTGGTTTCTTCATTTGGAAAAGATATTTATTTTGAACTGCATTCGATGTTTATAGAGTAAAGACATATAGCAAATGTTCAAAAATATTTAAAATTTTAATACTACCGATCACCAGGCAACCAGAGTCTGCACAGGGGCTTGCTTGTGTGAACCTACTTGCACGTGTCCACACAAGAATGGGGGGAAAGTACAGAGGTGTGCGTGCCGGGTTGTGGGCAGGGGTTACCTGGGAGAGAGCCTCTGGTCCCGTGCAGGCCCCTGTGCAGGCCCTACCCACAGGGACAGGGGCAGCCCCTGTGACCAGAAGCTCTAACACAATATACGTTCGTGGTGGTTTTAAGCTGCGAAATTCCGAATTACTTTGTTCCGTATCAGTCACACAAGTTAGGGAGGTGAGAAGGCAGACAGAAAGAAAAAGCCTGCCCCGAAGAAGCAGGATGTATGTGATATGGCTTCATTCACATGCCATCATCCATGGCACACGAATGTGCATAAAGAAAGCAGGCAGCACAGTCACAGACCTGCAGGATGCCCGTTACGGGGTCGATTGCCAAGCCACGCACCCAAGTCACGGAACTAGGAGTGTGGAATGATTCTGTCTTGGTGGGAGCCAGCAGCAGAGGGGGGTGTGGTGGGCACCTTCAGGGGTGGGCGGGGGTGGGGCGCTGGGGGCCCAGCGGAGGCACGAGTCTGCTTCCGAGGAATCTTTTCTTGCCTCGTTCCACGTGTTCTCGTAGGTTAAATTATTTTTGCGATTTGAGGCTAGAGGTAAGTAAATATTTCTAAAAATCAAAAACGAAAGCGATTGAAGATCAGAAGTCAGCGTTGCCCACGGTGGCACACAGAGACAGTCGTCAGAGGCTCTCCTCCGTGCCTGCAGATCCTTCCTCAGAAGCATGTTCTTTAAATGAAGAAATTAAAATACAAAGGCTTTCAGAGGAAACCCGTTCCGTAGAAGTAAAATCACAGCACCTAAGAGCCCAACTTGTGACTCAGTAATAATATGCACGCTGCTGTATTAATAATCCAAGGACGATCTAGCGCTACATCTAATAACTACCACGAAAGGAACCTGGTGATGCGGGTAAGGGACCGTGGCGTTTTGAGACACCTGCCACGACCTCGGTGTGGTAGGAGGTTGCGGCCCCGTGGAGGCCAAGCCCCAGGACGCGCTAGTGTGTTGCGCTGAGAGTTGCTGCCTGAGCTCAGTCGAGGGGAGTGTTACACCGTCTGTCAGAGAGGACTGAGGAAAAAGGTAGGGTATTTTTTACTGTTGATCTAACACAGTCTTCCCAACTCTCCCTCTTTGCTCTCCCCTGCCCCGCCCACCCCCGCTCCCACGTTCAGTCCCCACCCTGCTCTCTATGTCCATGGGCCCTTTCCACAGGTTCCTTGACTAGGCCCTTCCCCCTCTTCCCTCCCTTATCCCCCTGCCCCTCCCCTCTGGTCCCTGCCAGTCTGCTCCTTGTTTCCATGCCTCTGATTCTATTCTGCTCGTTTGTTTGTTTTGTTCATTAGGTTCCACTTATAGGTGAGATCATATGGTATTTGTCTTTCACCACCTGGCTTATTTCACTTCGCATGGTGCTCTCCAGTGAAAGATAGAATATTTTTTTCCCGTTCAAGTTCATCTTTTCCCCCTTTGCAGTAAAGGGCAGCCACACACGAGTCAAAGTGCAGGTTGCTTCCTTTCCGGACGTTAGTTGGGACTCTGTGGAGTCAAGGCTCGGTGGGCGCGGGCTCACAGGAGAGCGGACCCAGACGTGCTCAGGAGCAAGGCTGCCGAGGGGCAGGGCACAGGTCGCGGCTGCAGCGTGGGTGCCCGGGGGGCTGGTCAGCCAGGGCGAGCAGGACAAAAGGCAGTGGCTGCCCAGTGGCCGACGCCGTCCACGTGGGGACGGGCGCGTCAGTGGGCCCAGAGCACAGCCTCCCACGTTGCCCTTCTGTGCACCAACCCTAGTGTCTTATGTTCACTAGGACCGGGGGCCTGCGGCTCCCCACCCTGACTCGCGGCGCTGGCGCTTGGGAGGGGCCGCGCCTCGGCCCCGCAGAGCTGACCTCTGGCGCTTTGCTTCTCCCAGCTTCTCTTGTGCGCATGCGTTGTCTTCACAGACCGCGGGGGCGCGTCGGAGACCAAATTTCCGACTGGGGCCGTCGGAAATCCCGTAGTGCAATAATGTCAAGTGCTGTCAAAACCTTCTCTGCTGTTTTCACTCTTCTGCTTTCGTTCACGATTCCCACTCTCTCCATTTATAGCTTTTCTTGGCAGCCGTGTTCTGGGGGTAATACTTTGAGCTAATCTCCGGCCATCGCCGGCTCTCTAGAAGTTGGCAACCGTTTGAATATTTCTAAAATTACAGGGTTTGTTTGGGAGCCCACGGACTTGTGTAAACACACTGACAATGGCACCTTTGTATGGGTTCCCCTTCCTCCAGGCCCCATGGGAGGGACCGCGCCACATGTGAAGGTAAGTGGTGTCACTTGCCATTAGGTCTAACAAGCTGGACAGATCCAAGGACCCACAGCCAGAGGTCAAGACCCTTCCAGACTGTTCCTTGGACACACTCATAACTGGCTGATTGCTTAATCATTCCTCAAATATTTACTGAGCGCTCCGTACGTAGGAGGCGCTCTGCGAGGAGGTGCAGGCAAATGTTTTCAAACTGTCTGCGGCCGTGTTAGCGGGTCAGTAAACTGATCCGGTGAGTTGGGAACAACATCTTAAACATGAGACAGAGCCCCGGCCGGTGTGGCTCAGTGGGCTGAGCACCGGCCTGCGAACTGAAAGGTCGCCAGTTCGATTCCCAGTCAGGGCACAGGCCTGGGTTGCGGGCCAGGTCCCCAGTGGGGGGTTTGTGAGAGGCAACCGATCAACGTTTCTTTAGCACATTGATGTTTCTCTCCCTCTCTCTTTCTCCCTCCCTTCCCTTCTCTCTCAAAAGAACAAATACAGTCTTTAGACGATGAATAGAAAACAGCAGTCGTGAAGGTAAATGCGTTCGAGAAGCACGTCTCCCGATACACCTGCACACGCACGCATGCATTAGATTACGACACATAGTGTGTTTCTTATTTTGCGTCGTTGTCAAAAAGCTAGAACGCCCCTGAGCTAAGCGGGTGCTCCTGTCCGTAGGGTCACAGTTGAGTGGAGGGGTAAACGTGTGCATGGCGTG
Source organism: Desmodus rotundus (assembly GCF_022682495.2). NCBI lineage: Eukaryota > Metazoa > Chordata > Mammalia > Chiroptera > Phyllostomidae > Desmodus > Desmodus rotundus. The sequence goes on along the minus strand of NC_071393.1, from coordinate 135,111,749 downwards.
TATAAGATGACGTGAGGGCTAACTGTTCCCTAAGTTAATGCCAACAGGAGATCCAAGGATTTGCAGGACATTATTGGGGGGGGGTGTCCTACTTCCTTATAAATAATTATATGCTGCCACCACTTAACTTCTAATAGACCAGATGTGACATGAGCGCCACACAAGTGTCACCCTTTATGTGGGGTCTGGCAGGGAAGCACATTTGTCATCTATCGCCTGATAGGATGATTTCAGAGTTACTTCTTCGAAGACGCTGTGCCCTAGTTGAGCCCCAGTGGGACGGCTGCCTCTCGGCACCTCCCTGCGGAGTCCGAGCGGGCTGTCCCCAGGTCGCTGGTCAGCTGGCACCCTTCCCGGGCCAGCAGGTGTTGTCAGGATCAGCCAGGTTACTACGGATCGATCGTGCCCTGGCCTTTGTTAAATATTTTGCAGGCCCCGTGTGATGGAAGTTGTTTGGCCTCTCGAGGACCTCTTGGGAGGCAGTGGCATTTCAGGGGAGGTCCCCACTGAGAAGGGACTGTGAACGGGAGGGACTGTTGACGTGAGAGTGGCTGGAGAGGAACTCTCCTGGACGCACAAACACCTCGACTCTCAGCGCGCATGACCCTCCTGTCCTGGGCTGTCCGTGCCGCCGAGACGCTGTGCTTCTGAGCAGAAACGCCTGTTGCTTTTCCTTGTGCCTTGTACGCATGCCTGCCAGGCAGACTCAACCCACGGTTGTGAGGAAAGGGTGTCAGGAAAAGCCAGGCCAGGTCAGGAGCATCTGGGTCCGGACAGTTTGTCCTTTTGGAGGAGTTCAAGGTCCTCCAGCTGCTCAGAGCACAGCACACACTGTCCAGCAGGTTCCGGGCCAGACTGGCCGATCCCATCGCTTGGGTCACGGGCTGTGCTCGTCGGCTGTTGGGGTCCTGGGTGCCCGCCTCCTGCCGTCTCTAAGGAGGAGGACTGCAAGATCAGACTCGTGTGGACCCAGTGCAGAAGAAGGTGCCGTTTATCTGCTGGCTGTCAGTCCTCCGATTAATTTTCCAGCTCCTCGCTAAGGAAGACCCCTCACGTGGAATTCATGACTGGCTGCCAGTGTTCTGGTTTGTGTATTTACAGAAAACCAACACAGGGAGGGGAAGGGGCAATGACTGGCAGTCTGGTTTCCTTTTTGCGGCTCTCAGTGCCTCTCGGGCCTCGGGAGGGTGAGTCCCCAACGAGGACCTTTGTCCGAGATGAAGGTGGCGTTTCCCACCACCCGGTACATCACAACCGCTGCCGATACGCGAGAAGAATTTCAACAGTGGCTCTGCTTCCAATTCCCATGCCCTTTTCCTAACAAGTTCTGGAAGGAGCTATCTGCCCATCTTTAAAGTCAAGGTATTTTTCAAAGCTTGCTTTGAAAAAGGTTTGGAATTTTTATCTCTGTTATTCCCTTTCCCACTTTCGTTCCTGTCTTCATGTTCACATGTGGTAATGAAGAATGAAAGTGTGTTTATCACTTACAGAAAAGACACAAAAAAGGAAGGGGTGTCTCCCTGCTGCTTTGTGGCAGTTTAAGAAGAACTCCAGGGAAAACACTAACTGTTGTTGGCAGTCGGGCCGGTTGCGCTGCAGGCTGGGGGCAGCCCGCCCTGCCGGGCAGGGACGCTCGTCTGGGTGAGCCCAGGCCTCTTCCTCGCCGCGCGCACCCGGAGGTGAGAAAGGATGGTGTCCTCTGGGACGGGAGAGGGCCGACATGGAGAAAGTATTGTTTCCAGCAATGGCTCTCGATCCCAACACTCCCGGTGTCCCTTTTGAGAACATGTTCTACTGTTCGGTGGTAAAATACAGGCCCTCCAGGCCGTGCCCACACCTGCTTTGTGATGCGATGTCGCTGCTCCTACCGAGAAGAAGTAGCATCTGTTTCTCTGCCTCCTTGAGTCCAGGCTGCCTTGTGATGAGCTGTGACCGCAAATGCAGTGGTGGTGATGTCAGGGTCCTTCAAAGCCAAGGCCACAGAGGCATTGTGGCTTTTACCTCCTTCCTTTCGGAATCAAGTCACTGGGCGAGAGAGCCTGCGCTGGCCGCCTGGAAAGGCCACCTGCCGGGGAACCTAGGTGTCATGGCTGGCAGCCCTGGCCAACTGCCAGACATGTGGCCACGCAGGACCAGCCAGGCCCCGCCGGCCTCACCGTGAAGGCCCAGTGCCCTCTGCCAGCGGGCCGTGAGCAGAGGCGGGCCATCCCTCGCGCCCTGTCCAGGTCATCAACCTGCGGAATCACGAGCAAAGGCATGATCTGTGGTTTAGCCACTGAGTTTGGGGACGCAGGTTATGCACCAGTAGGAAACCGATGCCTCTCCATTGTGTTTGCACGTCATAGGTTGTGTAAATGATCACACATATCATTAAAAAGAAAACCGTAGCACCTTAGTCGTGATGCAGAAGGGAAAACAGGAAAGTGACTTACAGTGATGACAGGCAGATGCTAGGGCACGGCAGCCTGGAGGTCGTGACGGAGCGGGCGACCCCACCCAGAGTCACCACCCGCTGGCAGGCTCCAGGCGCAGCCTGATGCGTGGGTGGTGGGCGGGACCCCTGAGGGGTGTTGCCAGCTGTGAGGCGGCTTTCTGAAATGTTGATCCGTGCTTGGTTGAATTCAGAAAACCAAAAAATAATATTTTACCTGTATTGCCAGAGCAGGCAGATTCCCAAAGAATTAATTGTATGTTGTGCGGAAACCACATTCCCCAAGCCCTTTGGGTTTGTGCCTGGTGTGGAGGGGCTCGCGCACTCGGACGAAGGTGAGCACGCGCCAGGCTGAACGGCCTGCGAGCGAGAACGGCCCTAGGGAGCCCCACAGGCAGAAGGCTGTGGTCACCATTCGGACATACCGGTTACTCGCGGGAACAGCCTGGGACGTGGTGACCGCGTGGGCGAGGGCGTCAGACGTTCTCCTTATTGTTTACGTCTCCTTGAAGGACAGCTGACTGTTTTAGGACGTAATAATGTAGAGTGAGGTTTACAACGCATGTAAAAGCAAAGTCCATGATGACAGCAGTGTAGAGGTCAGCGGAGGAAGGATGGGAGTGTACTTTTTGAAGGTGCAGACCCTGTATGGGAAGTGATGTAATATCTAGTGAAGGTGGACGGTGCTAAGAGTGTGTGCTCTGGATCGCAAAACCACCACGAAAGCTGCCAAACAAGGACATATTCCTCATAAACTAACAAAAGAGAGAAAAGTATAAAAAAACCCCTAGTTAATTCAAAAGAGGAAAAAAGGATCAAGAACAGATGGAATGAATAGAAAACAGCAAGTTTACAGGTAGATTTATTAAAAAATTTAAATTAAATTTATTGGGGTAATGGTTAATAAGATTACATGTTTCTAAACTTAACCACATCAATAGTCCCATCAAATATTAAGTAGCGAAAATGCCCCGATGTGGAAGTGAGATGGTTAGGTTGCACGGAGAAGCCGCACTCAACTGGATGCTGCCCGCGAAACCCAACCACACGAAGTGTATCCTTACATATGAACACACACAAAGGCACGGGAAAAGGCTGACCACGATCCTGGTGGTCAAAGGAGCACGCTGGGCCGTCTCTGCTACTGTCTGACCGCAGCAGCTGTGAGAGCAGAGAGGAGAGCTGCCAGGGACCGAGAAGGCCATTTCACGGTGACTTTGATGCCCGTTCAGCAAGAGGACACCTTAAAAACCTACTAGCAGAACTCTAAAACACACGAAGCAAAATGTGAGAGACTTGCAAAGGGAGGAAGAAAAATCCACGGGTGCAGGCAGGGGTCCCCACACACTGCGCTCAGTACCTGGCGAGACACGGGCGGTTGACGTGATCGATGTTTATGGAGCACTCCGTCCAGCAGTACAGAGTGCACTTGGAATTGGACACGGCCTGGTTACCACAGCAGGTCATTTCTAAGCCAGAGAACCAGCCGCAATAAATTGCGGAGGGGTCAGGTCACACGAAGAGCATCCGCTGGCCACCGGGAAGTTAGAGGGCAGCAGCAGAAGGGCATCGGGACGGGCATTCGGACACTAAATAACGCACTTGTAAATACCCCACGGGTCAAAGAAGAAATCCAAAGGGAGCTTAGAAAATATTTTAAACGGAGTGAAAATTAAAATATCATGTATCAGGGTCTGTGGGATGTGCCAGTGGGGTACTTAAGGGGAGCTATTTGGCATGAAACTCCTCTATTAGAAAAAAAGAGAGATCTTAAATCAGTGACCTCAGTTTTCACGTAAAAGAAAAAAAAACAAGAGAAAGAAGGCAAAGTAAACTCAAATTGAGTAGAAGAAAGAAAATAAAAAAGATCAGCATGGAACTCAATGAAAAATAAAACCAAAGAGACGAGAGAGAGAAATCAATGCCACCAAAAGGTGACTCTTTGAACAGATCAATGCAACCGGCAAACCTCTACGCAGGCCTCCGAGGGAGGACGAGGGAGAAACAGACGACCCACGTCAGAAGGGACGGAGGGGACGCGGGTGTAGACCGTGCAGCTGTTTAATAAGGAAGTGACACGAAAAACTTTGTGCCACTAAATCTGCAGCTTAGAGGAGATGAAGAGAGACCTCTAGAGACACGAATTACCACTGCTCATTAAAACTTAAATTACCTAAATAGCTCTCTATTTATTATGCAAGTGGCATTGGTAGTTAAATACCTGCCTGTAAAGAAAATCAAGCCGGAGGGGCTTTACTGGTAAATTCTACCAAACATTTAATGAGGAAAAAAATACCAGTTCTACAGAAACATTTTTTAAAAATTGAAGAGGAGGGAATTCTTCCCAACTCATTGTACGAGGCCAGTACCACCCTGTTCTCAAAATAAGACATTACAAAAAAATAGAATTAGAGACCAATGTCCTTCACGAAAATAGGTGCAGAAATTCTGAACAAAATTTAGCAGATCCTTTCAAACAATATGTAAAAAGGATCCCACACTGGGGCCATGTGTGGTTTTTATCCCAGGAATGCATTGTTGATTTAATGTTAGAAAATCATTATATTAAGAAACCAAGGGTAGGACTGAGGGTGGGAGGTGGGGGTGGGTGGGGTGGGAGAAAGTGGTGGTGGGCAAGTGGAGATAACTGTATTCGAACATTAATTTAAAAAACGATAGAAAAGAAGCTGGGAAAGGAACACCGCGTGGTCACTCCAGGGGAGATCCTCCCCATCTCCCTTCAGAGGCACGTAACAAGATCCTGTGTCTGTTCACAGTGGAGCTCTCGGCAGACCAGGCGTTGAAGGGGTGCCCTCAGCGGGTGTAGGGCACATGCAGCAAAGCTTCGGCCGACGTCTCGGATGGAGCGGGAGGCTTTCACCCTAAGCAAGACGAGGAGGTGTTCTCTTCCCACTTCCATTCCTTCTGGCACTGGGGGGTGAGGGGTTCCAGTCAGGGCAATCGGGTGAGAAAAAAAGCGACAGGCAATTAATTTGAAAGAGAAGAAGAAAAACTGACCTTATTCACAAATGATGCGATTGCCTATGTTAAAAATCTGATAGAATCTTCCAAAAAGCTACCAGAACTAGTAAGTTATTTTAGCAAGGTTGTTGGATACAAAATCAATACACAAATATCAATTGTATGTCGATATCAACACTAAAAATCACACATCCAAATTTAGAAATATCTAGCACCAAAAACATGAAATACACGAATGGTGAATTTGACACCAGCCGTGCAGGTTCGGGACACGGCAAACCGCCAGCGGTGCCGAGAGGAATGAAGGAAAGCCGAGGGAAGGGCAGACAAACTCCACCCATGGGCCAGAGGTCGTCATCGTGGACCCGTGAACTCTCCCAGACTGCTGCGTGGATTTCATGCCCTTCTGCTCAAAAATCTCAGCAGGTTCTCTGGTAGCAGTTGGAAAACTGAGGCCGACGTTCCTACAGGAATTGGAAAGGGCCTAGAAGAGCCAAAAGGACTGCGGAAATGAAGAGGGACATTTTTTGACTTCATGACATCACAAAATGACAGTAACCCCAGCTACTACAGAACTTGCAGAAGACGGGGCGGCGGGGAGAAAGCTGCTGTGACACTGGACCAGGCAAGGATTTCTTGGATACAACGAAAGCACGGACACATAGAAGTCCACTTGGATAAACTGCACTTCGTCAGAATTAAAGACATCTGCTTTTCAAAAGACGTGCCTGGGGGACTGAGAAGCAGGAGAAAACCTTTGTAAGTCAAGTACCTGGTAAAAGATGTACCCGGAGAATCTACAGAACTTTAAAAACTCAAGGAGAAGGAAACAAATGCTCTAATTAAAAAATTGGCAAACACTTTGAACTGATACTTCACCAGAGAAGATATATATGGTGGCCAATAAGGGCATGAAAAAAAAAATGCCACATCCCTAGTCATTAGGGAACTGCAAATTAAAAACATAATGAGCTATCACTATGCACGCGTTAAAGTGGATACATTAAAAAGACTGACCACAGCAAGTGTTGCCAAGGATGTGGGCGTCTGGAACTCTTGTATGTTGCGACTGGGACTGTGGAATGAGGAAGCCACTTTGGAAAGAAACACAGCTTAACAGTCATCTCACTGCCCCCAAGAGAAATGACGTACACATGGAGATGTTGTCCACATAAAGGCTTGCACACAAGTGTTCATTGGAGCTTCAGGTGTAATTACTGTATCTAGAAACAACCCAAACGCCAACCCACAGACGCATGGATGAGCTGTGGTGTATCCATCCATTGGAATACTACTCATCACTACAAGGCAACGGACTAGGAACACGTGCCACAACACGTATCAATTTCAGATTAATTACCCGGAGTGAAAGAAGCCAGATAAAGTGAGTACACAGTATCAGTTCATTTAGAGACAGGTCTAGAAAATACAAACTAATCTCTAGTGACAGCAGGTGAGTGGCTGCCTAAGGATGGTCAGGGGACAGTGGCACAGAAGTGTTACAAAGGCATTTGGTGGGGAGGGGATGAATATTTTTATTACCTTAATGGTGGTGATAGTCTCACAGGCATATATATCTCAAACTTTACCAAAGTATATACTTTAAATGCGTGCAGTCTGTTGCATGCCCATCTTACGTCAATGGGGTTGTTAAAATTCAGATAGCACCTTCCAAATAAAATTGTTTGCAAACCTGCCCCCCATCCCGCACCCCACAGTTTTCCACAATGCCTCTAAAATTTTTACAGGAAACGCTGGTTAAGAATATAGAAATCATTGTGTGCCTCTTTATCCTTTATCCTCCTCATATTTGCCACAACCAAGAGACAATCCCTGATCCCCCCCACCCCCCGCTGTGGTGTGCGTTTGCTGTCCATCTGGGGGCAGCCAGATTATTGTTAAAACCTCAAACAATATCATTATTGTTGCTCCTGCTTAACCTTCAAATTAAAGATGAAACTAAAGGCCATTCTTTTTTTTTTTTTTTTTTTTTTTACTTGTGCCAATCCAAACCCCACCCACATTTCAGGATCTTGGTTCTCATTTCTCTTTTCTCTTTTTCCCGTCCTCTCTCTCTAAAAAAAAAAGCAATGAAAAAAATGTCCTCAGGTGAGGATTAAAACAAAAAGGATCTTGGCCCTGTTGCCCACTAATTCTCACCACTGCCATAAACTCATTGACCCTTCCGGGTCGGATCTGCCTGGTTGAGCCAATCGCTCCCACGGCCGACACGCAGCGGGGCCGACACCGCCACGGCGTCCTGTTTGGCACCGGGGCCTCTTTAAGGCATGAGTGACGCCTTCTGTTTGTGCTTCCAGAGTCTGGCTCAACTAATGCTGAGTTCAATTGTCAGTAATTTTGGCATATTATTTACCGGATTGTACAATTTGCTAATGATTTTGTGTGTTTACTTTCTCTTTTCTTGCCTCTAGCACAGACTTAACGCAGAGGAGGTGACTAAGGCTTGTAGATGAGATGATTTCGGAGTGGGGGGAGCATAGATAAGCCATTAGCAGCCTTTTAGTAGCCTGAGAACTGTCTCCCATATGTTAGGACCTACTTGTTAATTATACAAATGCCTTCATAATGTGCGTGGCTGGTTAGAACCATTTCCTCTTGTAAAAAGAGAAAATGAAAACGGTAGTGTCCAGGCCTGCTTACACCGGTTAATTACTTCATTCCCTAAGCGTCTGTTGTTTTTCCTGGCTGTGATAGGACATGGTTTAAATAACACTGACTAATTCCTTTGCCTCCAGAAGCATGACTCTAATAGGTGCTGCCCGGTGAGCTGCGTGCTTAGCCCTGAGCGCTACAGTGTTGCACGGCGCGCTACAGTGTTGTGCGGCGCTTGTTTTGCTTGTTTTGAGTCTGAGTCATTAAGACTTGCTGGACTTGGGCTGCCTTTCCACATTCAGAACTGCTAGTAAACCAGAGAGGAGGGCTGAGACAGTTCTAGAATGCACAAAAAGCACAGTTGCACCCAACTCGTGCTGCTCTTCCGCAACCATTATGCCCAAGAGGTGATGCGTTTCGAAAACATGATGTTTGTGAAGGTTTGAACGAATTGGTGACTGACTGATCCACAGCTGCCTTTGAGGGAAGTTCAGGTGTGTTTGGGACTCATGTCCCGGTCCCTTGGAGAGTGACAGTGGTGCTGGGGGGAGCCCCGTGCTGGGCTTTAGGGGGGGGTCTGGGGCCGCCACATTGGCTGCTCCATCCCTTAAACGAACACTCCCAACTCCCAATTATACACGGAGTTCGGGCTTACTGGAATAAAGTGAGAACATACTCAAGAGTATAAAGAAACAGATGAGACTCCTTCTCGTTACTCAGTCATAACCACTGTGTCTGTGCTTTTAAAAAAATAAGTGTACAGTTATTTTTCTAATATTATGAAACATTTCAAGTGGATAGCAACATTTCCGGTGGCCACTCATTTACCCGCACCTAGATTTTGCCAGTAACGTTTTGCTGTAATTGCTTGATGTTTATCCACCAACGCATCCTTCTGTCCCTCCATCAAGCTGCCTTCCTTTACTGATGCAGCTCAACAATTCGGCATGCGTATTCAGACTTCCATCTATTAAACTTTTTCACAGAAAACACCCGAATCTCAAGCGTTCATTCCCCGGGAGTGGCGAATACTCACCTGGTATCCCCACCATGCCTAACTTCCTGTAACTTGCTTGTGGTCCAGAGCATGTGGCAGAGACCGTGGGCTGCCCTTCCCACAGGCGTCCTGTTAGTTAGGGCTCCACCTCGTGGTGGCGTGGAGCTGGAGGCTTCCTGTGGCCTCGAGGACATAAGTGATTATGTTGTAGTTCACATGGCGAGGAACCGCGAAGGCCTCTGGGATCTGAGCGTGGCCTCCAGCCAAGAGCCAGCAAGAAGCTCGGGCCCTCAGCCACGAGGCAAGGAAATAATTCCCCAGACAACCGGAGAGTGAGCTTAGAAGTGCATTCTTCCCGAGTGGGGCCTCTCAGTGAGGCAGGGCCCTGCAGGACCCTGAACAGAGGACCCAGCTGTCACGCCCAGACTTGGGCCCTGCAGACATTCGGAGATGGCCAATATGTCTTGTTTGAGGTTGCTGAGTCCGTGGGGATTCATTAGGCGGCAATAGAAACCTAGCACAGGTATTGGGACCTGGAAGTGGGGCACTGCAGGAACCAACAGCCCATGCGCAGAGCACTTTGGGACTCCGCAGCCGGCAGAGAGGCAGGGTGGAGAAGGCCGAGGTTTGCCTGCACAGACCAGTCCCAACAGGGGCCTGTGCTTGAAGGGCTCCGCGACTCGGGCGCAGGAGGTATGGGCATTTGGGAACTGGAGGAAGGGGGCGTCCTTGATGCGTGGTGGCAGAAAGGAGAGCCCTGTCTGCGTTGTGCCTGGGAGGCAGAGATTGGAGGTGGTGCACGCGGCTGTGCAGCGCGGGAAGTTGTAAACACAGCAGCGACGGCGCCCCTAGTTTCCCCTGGCTGTGTATAGCGGCCGCGCCAGGACCGGGGAAGGCAGAGGGCGAGGGAGGACCAGGAAGACGCAAGGGAAGCAGGGCCAGCCACTCCGCACAGTCCAAGCCTTTCCAGATGGCAACAGGTGCTCGAATTCAGACAGTGTGTTCTCCAGAAGAATCCGAGGGCGTGCCTGTGTGACCTTTTGCTGAAACCCCAAAGGTCGAAAGGTCAGATTATTCAGACAAAGGGCTCTTTCTCGAGGGTGGGCCTCCCACATCCTCTCTCAATCAAGGCCCAAACTCTTCCGCTGTCTTTGACCCTGGAGACTAATTTCTCCCGTTCTACAGTGTCTCGTAAAGGGGACGTTCTGTGCACGCCCTTCTCCCTCTCCTCTTTGGTCTGGGTTCTTTCGCTCGGCAGGACACTTTTGCGATTCGCTCCCTGTTGCTGTCTGTGTGTGTCCGTGGTTGGTTCTTTTTGCCGCTGAGTGTTGTTCCGTGATCTGAATGCGTCCGAGCTTGTTTAGTTCTTTGTTGAACACAAGGGACGGTTTCTAGTTTCAGGCCACTATGAACGAACCTGCCGTAAACATTTTTTCTATAAGTCCCTTGCGAATGAATGACACCTAATGGTGGAACTGCTAAGTCGCAGGGTAGGCGTGTGGTCTGTTTTATGAGAAACTTCCAGGTGTTTTTTTTCAAAGTGGCTGTGTCATTATCTGTCCTTGCCACTGGTGCACGTGAGTTCCAGTTGCATTGCATCCTCACCAGCATTTGGTGTTTTCATTCTTTTTAATTTTAGCTATTTTATAGATGTGCAGTGGTACACCATTGTGGTTTTAACTCACGTTTTCCTAATTTTTAATGATGTTGACTACCTTTCTTGCGCTTATTGAACATTTGTATATATAATTTTGGAAGGTCTGTTTGTAAAATCTTGGCTTCCCCCTTCTTTTTGAGGAGAGGGGTTGTGTATGATTTTATTATAATTTTGAGTTTTAGGATTATTTATACACCCTGGGTACCAGTCCTGTGTCTGATGTTTTGAAAATATTTTCTCTTATATGGTAACTTGGCTATTAATTTTTCTTATGATGTCTTTTGATAAGCAGAAACATTTAGTTTTCAGGAAGTCTAATTTTCCAATTTTTCTTTTATGGTTATTGCTTTATGTCAGTTGTTAAAGAGACCTTTCCCACTCCTCAAGTTATGTTTTCCTGTCCGGTTCCACAATTATTGCATCTCTGTGGCTTTATGGCAAGTTTTGAAGTCAGGTGGTTTTTTCCCGGCGGCTTCGTGTCCTGAAGCCACGGCTCTGTCACGGGACTTTCGGCAGTGATACAAATATCATCACCTCTCGGCACTGTTTGAAAATGGTGACCACTGGCCACACGTGAGCGTCCAGCCCTTGAAATGTGGTTAGTGCAACTTTTGAGGAACGGAACTTTTCCTTTTATTTAACTTAAATTTATCCGCATATAAATTTCAGTAGCCACGTGTGGTTAGTGCACTGCCCAGTGTAACTATTTGTCCTCTGTACTTCCATTTTCAGAACAAGCTTGTCCATGTCTATGGAAAAGCTACGGGCATTAAAAACGGGACCAGAGTGGACCTAGGGACGGGCCAGAGTCGGCCTCGGGCCGCGGTTAGTCGCTGATCCTTGCCGCCGGGCCTTCCCGATCCCGACGGCCTCCTTCCGTGTTTCAAAGGGCATTGTGGTTTTCTCTGTGCTGGTTGCACACACATTGTGTCAAATTCATCCCTGAGTATTGTTTGTTTTTCTGGCGATCGTGTGAGTGGAGTTATTTTCAGTGTTTACATTACATTTGTTTGCTGCAGGTGACTTCTGTGTGTGTGTGTTTACATCCCTTTTGTTCCCCCTGCTAAACCCGCGCCTCAGTTTCCTCCAGGTGTGTTTACTCCTTTGGGCTGTCCACGTAAAGCGTCCCGTCCCCTGGAAACCGAGGCGGTTGTGCTTCGTCCTTTGCAGTCTGGATGGGGTTTGTTTGTTTGTTCAGTTATTTTTATTGCTTTAGTGTTCCGGCTAGCGCCTTGAGTGCGCTGCTGAACGAGAACGGTGAGAGTGGCCGTTCTTGACTTGTGTGCGCCTGCCTCGGTGGAACGATGTCACCCTTGCAGGATGGAATGTGACATTAGCTGCTGTGTGATGCTATTTTCAGGGGTTTTTTTTTAATTGTGCATGACTTTCGAGTTTTGTTAAATGCTCTGTATGCCTTCGCTGGGATGACCACATGGCCTGTCTCCTTGCGTCTGTTAATACTATGAATTACATTGCTTGGCTTTTGAATGTTAATTCACCCTTCAATTTCTGAGATAATTCCTACTTGGTCATAACGTACTTCCCTTTCTGCATTTCGCTGTATTCTCTGTGTTTCGGTAAGGATTTCTGCGTCCGTATTCATGAGGGATGTTGGCCTGAAGTTTTACTTTGTGATGTCTGTTGGGCTTTGGTTTTAGGGTTTCAGTGGCCTCAGAAAACAAGTCGGGCAGGGTTCCCCCTTCTCTGTTTTTAGGAAGAGTTGCTGTGTGGTTGGTGCTAGTATGTCCCTAAATGGTGACAGAATTCCCCAGTGAAGCTCTCTGGGTCTCTTTGTGGGCATGTGTTTGATAAAGAAACTAACTTCTTTTATAGATATATGACAAGTGAGATATTCTGTTCTAAAGAATTTATCGGCTTCATCTAAATTGTCAAATTTGTTAACTTAAATTTATTGTTGTCTCTATGTTTATAAATGTTGAGTAACTATGTAGTAAACCAAAAACTAGAATGATATTGTATATGAACTATACTTTAATAAAAAGTAAATAAATGGAAAAGAAATACACAGGTAGCTATTTTGTTGGTAATGTATCAGTTCTTGAGCAGAGAGTAGATTCATTGTCCATTATAGTATTAAAAGCATAAATAAAGAGCCATTCATGAAACGACACTAGTATTTTTATCAACAAAGCACTATGCTGAACCTAATTTTATTCAAATAAATAAATCCGCGAAGAAATAAGTGAAGAAATAAGTAAAGCCCATGAGAAACAAGCTGGGCATAGCCCCTTGTATCCGTGGGAGCTCGGTTACGCTCGCCCTGTTCTCGATATTGTCACTGTATTCCTTCTCTCTCCCTCCTCCACCAGAACAGCTGGAAGTGTGTCGGTTATAGTTTTCTCCCAGAGAATAGGTGACGCTGGTTTTTCTGTCCTTTTTGGTTGATGGCACACTGGCTTCTGCTCGTAGGGCTTCTCTTTCCTTCTGGCTGCTGCTTTGGGCTTTGTTTGCTCCTCTTTTCCTAGTGTTTTAAATTGTATCCTTAGACCATCCAGTTTAGATCTTCCTTCTGCTCAAATATAAGCATTTGAAGCAGTTACTCATTTCCCATCAGGCACTGCTCTCGGTCAATCCCACGCTGTATTTCCATCAGCATTCAAGTAGCATACTTCTAATTTCTCTAGTGACGTATTCTTTGGCCCATGCATTATTTAGAAGTGTGTTGTTTAATTTCGAAATATTTGGGGCTTTCCAGACATTTTTAAAATTTTTGATACCTGATTCTGTTGTGGTTATAGATTGCGCTTTGTGTGATGCCAGAGTGACTTGTTTGGTGTCTGGATGAATGTATTATGTGCGTTTGGAAAGCAGGTGTATTATCATCCAGGCTGTGGAGGGAGCGTTCTGCAAACATCAGCTGGGCCGAGGTGGTTGATGGGATTGTTCCAATCATCTGTGCCTTTACTGACTTTCCAAAGTTATTTGCGTTATTAATAGTTGAGTGGAGGCTATTCAGATCTGCAATGCACTGTGTTTCTCTCTTTAATTCTGTCAATATTTGCTTCACACCCTTGAAGGTCTACTGTTAGAGGAGACACGTTTATGGGTTGTTATGTTGTCAATGAACTTATACTTTTCTGGTTATGAAGTATCCCTCCTCACTTCCGTCAGTTCTATACTCTCGAAGTCCATTGTGTCTGATATTCGCACAGTCGCTCCAGCTTTCTTCTGCCGACTATTTTCAAGATGTATATGTTTTTACACTCACTGGCTTTCAACCTGTCTGTATCTTTATATTTAAAAATGTGCCCCTTTTGTACGCAGTATAGAGGTGAGTCCAGATTTTTGTTTTATGAATTCATTTTCATGATTTCTGCCTTTTGGACTATTTAGCCAATGAACAGTGAATGCATTTTTCGCGACCTTGGATTTAGGTCTGTCGTGTCGTCACTGGTTTTCTGTGTGTCCCACACGCTCTGGTGCTCTTTGCATTTTTAGTGACTTCTCGAAACGTCACAGTACGCAGCCTTAACTCACCGCCGTCTACTCAGTGTCAGTGTTGTATCGGGTCAAATGTGGACGTTTTGCAACTGCCTACGGCCATTCCCCTCCGCCTCTGACGCTGTAGATGTTGCGTGTGTTACAGCAGCATTGTCAAGCCATTCGGGTAGTGCTCTAACTTTCACTTCAACTGTATAAGTATTTACTTTTTAATTAAGAAAATGCTTTTCTATAGTTATCCCGACATTTCATGCCTTCACCATGTCTAACAGTTTCCTTCTTCCCCCAGACACCTGAGCTGCCCCGTGGCATGACTTCCCTTCAGAAGCAAGAGCTTCCTGCAGCGCTTCTTAGAGCAGGCCCGCTGTCAGCGGGTTCTCAGCCATCTTTCACCCGAAGCTGTCTTTACTTTGTCTTCATCCTGAAGGGACGTAGGATTACGAGTTTACGTGTTTGTGCTTTTTTTTTTTAGGGCCTTTATGTAGGGCTTTAAAGTGTTGTTCTAGGGTGTTCCCGCCTCGTGAAGGGGCCAACCAGAGGTCGTTTGAGGTGTCCTTCTGTACGTAGCGCTCCCGTCCCCTCTGATCGCTCTGCGGGCTCTCTGTGCCTTCGGCCTGGACTGCTGGGCTACGAGCGCCAGGCTGTGATTTTCTTTGTGCTTTTTCTTCTTGCGGGTCTCTGATTTTCTCATCGGCGAGTGGATGGACTGTGTCAAATTTGGGAAGTTTCTGGCCATTACCTTGTCCTATTCCATTCCCATTCCTGCTCACCCTTCCTCCCTCACTCTGCTAGTTACACTTCGGGTAGGTTTGCTGGTGTCGTCTCACAGGATTCTGGGGCTCCGTGAATCTTTTCTAACCTTCTTTCTTTGTAGTTCTCAGATTGCGTGACTTCTGCTGGCCTGTCTTAGCTCACTGACCCTTTCCCCGCTCACATCCTTTATGCTATTAGGCATAGATGAGGAATTTAAAAAAACATTTCAGATACTGTATCTGATGCTCTAGAATTTCCACTTGATTCTTTTGTATCTTTACATACATGGAGAGTTTATTTTCATTGTTTTCTTGCTTTTAAGTCCCTGTCTGATTATTTCAACAATTTAGATCACTTTGGAATTGGTCTCCATCTATTACTTTTCCTCTGAAGCATTGGTCACACTTTCTGGCTTCTTCTGTGCGCATAACGTGGGGCTGCATCCTGGACACGGTGAGTGTCGTCTGGATTCTGCTACATTTCTCTGAAGAATGTTTATCTTCTTTTTTCAAAAGCAGACTATTAACTTGATTGGACTCAAACCGAAACCTTCTTCTCTTGAAGAGGCTACAACCTTCGCTCAGTTCTGTCCCCTTTGCGCGGCTGCCCTGAGCCCGCCTGCCACGCCCCTGGCTCGGGTGTCACCTGGAGAGACCTGGTGCACCTTCTCTGGTCCCAGCTTCCTCGGAGTTACCCCCTCGTGCTCCCATGACCCTGGTGGCCCCGAACCCTCTGCTTTTGTTCTTCAGGTTAGAAAAATGGTGGGGGTTTTCTTTCAGACATTTAGCTACTTCTGTGGTGAGCATTTGAATTGCCATCAGGCTCAAAGCTATAAAAATGGGACTCGCATTTTTTGCCGCTTTTCTCCCTCTAAATTTTGACTTCCTCTAGAATCAGCCTGCCTTTCATTCATCCTCCGATAACCAAAAGGCTTGTTTTATATTTTTATTCAGAGTTGATCGTTTTGGTCTGCAGGAGGCTTGGCTCTAGGGAAGCTTGCTTGGCTGTACTTGGAGGAAAAGCCCCCCACTCCCCTTTTATTGAAGTTTAAAGCATTTTATTTTTAGACAACCTATGTCACATATGTATTTCCTTAAAAACAAACCTTAAGCTCCAAATAAATCCAGGTCCAAACGAATGGAGAGCTCCAGGAGACTTTGGTGCCGTTTCAGGCCTGGCCCCTTTGATTTTACAGGGAAGATACAAATGTGAATTTTGTTTCTGAACTTATAAAATATTTTATTGCTTAGTAAACCTTTATTGAATGAGTAAGCATGATGACAATCTTATGACATTTTATAGGCAAGAAGGGGCTGGAAAGAAGTATTCCAAGTCATGAAAGGCAAGGACCTTTATCCAAGATTACCCTATCCAGCAAAGCCATCATTTAGAATGGAAGGGCAGATAAAGTGCTTCCCAGACAAGGTCAAGTTAAAGGAGTTCATCATCACCAAGCCCTTACTATATGAAATGTTAAACGGACTTATCTAAGAAAAAGAAGCTCAAAAATATGAACATGAAAATTACAACAAACTCACAACTATCAACAACCAAACCTGAAAAAACAAAAGCAAACTAAGCAAACAACTAGAACAGGAACAGAATCACAGAAATGGAGATCACATGGAGGGTTATCAGTGGGGAGGGCAAGAGGGGAGAAAGGGAGAAAAGGTACAGAGAATAAGAAGCATAAGTGGTAGGTACAAAATAGACAGGGGGAGGTTAAGAATAGTGTGGGAAACGGAGAAGCCAAAGAACTTATATGTACGACCCATGGCCATGAACTAAGGGGGATTGCTGCAGGGTGGGGGGATACAGGGGAGAAAAAAATAGGAAACTGTAATAGCATAATCAGTAAAATATACTTAAATAAAATAGTTTAAAAATATAGTTTTTCGTGTCTATGTACCATTTCTGTATCTATAATATGTGTTTTGTATGTAAATATAGTCATAACGTGGATGTATTTGCTGTTTCTGCACTTTTTGTCAACGTGAGTTACTCTTCTAATAACGGCGTTTGTACCTAAGTCTTTGGTGAGGTGTCTGAGTACGGATGGGATCCCTCACGCACCCCTCCCCTGACAGAGGGGCTGGACTGATGGAGTTCCCTGGCCGGGGCGGTGCTGGCTGTCCCGGGAGCTTTCCCCTCCCCTCTGCTCCCGCCGATTGGTTTGCACACTCGCCAGGCTAACCGTGTGTGCTCCCAAACCCGGGCACGCTGACGTCGTTGTGACTCAGCCGACTGGAGTGCTGGCCCGTGAAGTAGGAGCGAAACAGGAGAGAGGCTGGCAGTTGCCACACGAACTGTGGAAAGGAAGGGGGGCGATCTGGGGAGACTCAGTAACGTGCAGTAACAATACGACTGCTGCGTCGTAAGGCTACGGGCCAGGCAACTGCGGACGAGCCGAGAAGCAAGGTCTGCACTATGGGAAGAGTCCATTTTCGTGCCTCACGTCTGTGCCACATCCCCAAAGGAGGACGCGACCTGCACAGGTGTGGGTTGCGCGAGCAAGAGGTCCCAGCATTCTAACCGGGGACCGACCGATGAAGGACCTCTCCTTCATCGTAAGGCTGATGGATGGACCCACATTTTATATTATAACATCACAAAATCTTTATTGTAGATTTTTGCCATTGTTTACGATTTCTGTATTTAACACACTTTTCAACACACTGACCAGATCGTCCGAATGCTGACCCCAAAGGCGTGAGAAAAGTGCACGTGACCTGCACTTCCTCACGGCAGCTTCCTGGGAGTGTAGTTACCCTGCGTTTTTTGGATTACTGACACATACTGTTTGACCCACTAGGGTGATGGTATCGACTTGGAGTCCCACCTGGCGCCGTTTCTTGCGGTTTACACTTCGGCCGCGTGGCTGCCGCGTGGCTGCCGCCCTCTCTCCGGCTGAGGTCAGCGATCATGCAGCCGGCCGGGCCTGGGGCCTGGGATGGCTTGAAAAACGCCCCAGGGCCGTCACTCGCTGCAACAATGCTGGCATGTGGTTATCGCTCCACTAATTCTCACCTCAAAATGTCACGAAGGCACTGGGATTGTTTGCCAAACACACCCCAAGTCCCATCGGCTACCTTAGAGTGCTTATGCGACCCCAGGGACCAGGAACTCCGAAACCCTTCCTTGCACAAGCGGGTCCCAGGAACTTAGGTCCTGGAGCTCGGTGGCGCCCCCCCTGGGCTGAGAGCTCACGTGTCCTGACCTTGGCCCGGGCCGGCCCTTTCGAATCCATCATGTGGCCTCTGATCGCGAAAACGCGCCACGGCGCAGAGCTCCGCGTCATCAAGGGGTGGAGTGCGGAGGGTCCGCGGTACCGTGCCGAATGGGAGCGGATGCAGAACAGCACGCTGGCACGGGTCAGACACCGACTTAGAGCCTCCGCCGGATCGTAGGGTCGCGACATCCCACGCAAACTCGGCCGCGGCTGTCCGAGGGGGGCCCACGTGGGAGAAGAGGGGGCTGAGGCGCAGCGGTACAGGGGGCCTGTGCCTACAGCCTGTCTCCAGGGCCTGGGCTCTTACCACATCCCGCTCAGTCGGCCCCTCTGGGAAAGGAGGGCGACGTATTAGGAGTCCGCTCTGAGCCTGGCATTTTCAGATAGTTTACACACTTAAGAAGATTAATCTTTGCAACCCCATTTTCCATCTGCGAAGTAAATATCAGGTAAATGAGCCGGAAAGCAGACCCAGACTGGAGTAACTGCGGAGCCTGGGGCTCCGTCGGGAAAGCCGCGTTGCCGCCCCACGTGCTGTGGCCTCGCTGGCGGCCTTCCCTGCCCGCTGGGATGGCCCAGGGAGCGTTTTAAAACGCTGGCGTCCCAGTCGCACCCCTGAGCTTCTGGTTTACATGATGGGGCTGGGGCGCAGCTGGGAACACCCCCTGCCAAAGAGTCATACTGTTTCATTTCTTCGTCCAGATAAGGGAACAGGGATAAATCCCTTCATTAAAGGCATGTTTCAGTGGTGCGTTAGTGTCCCAGGGCCGCTGTGACAAATGACCACAAACTGGGTGGCTTAATACACAGGAATTCACTCTCCCAGCGCGGGGCCGGCCGTGCGAAGGGGCATGGGCAGCATGGCGCTCCCTCTGGAGCGCCGTTCAGCCCCCCGCTGCTCCTGGTGGTGGCAGCAACGCCCGCGTCCTCGGCCAGGCGGGTGGTTGTGTCGCTCCCCTCCCCGGGCCCATCCTCACGTGGGCTGCTTTCCTGTGTGCGTGCTTCTGCGTCTGTCTCCTGGGGAAGCCCTGGAAAATAAGCATGATGGCCTGGCCCTGGTTCCTGGGCATGGAGCTCCTAAAGCCCTTGGAATTTCCTACAAGATAAGAGCGCTAAGAGCATCTTTTGTTGTAACATTTGGCCTTTGACCTCGCCCCTGACACAGCGCTCCTAAAGCCCTTGGAATTTCCTGAGTGATTGGAGTGTCCTTTGTTCGGAAGAGGGGGCGCCGGGTGGGCTCTGGATGGGGGCTGGTTTGCCAGCCTGGAAGCTCTCCAAAGCCCATCCCGTGGGGATTGTCACAGAGGATTGCTCACGTAGGCATGTCCACGTATCAGGAAGGCCACCAGCTCAGCCCCGTGGGAACAAGGCTCCGGCTCGGGGTGTCTCCTCATCTTTACTGTTCATCTGTATCCGTTACGATAGCCTTTGCTACATAATTAAATGGGTATTTCCCCAAGTTCCGAGAGCTGTTCTAGCAAATAAACAGCTCCAGGGAGGGGGTTGTGAGAACCTTGGTTTTGAAGTCAAGTCCGACAGAAGTTGTCGGTGACCCAGATTGGCATCTGAAGTGGGGGACTGTCCCATGGAACTGAGCCCCTCCCTGGGGGCTCTGCTCTGTCTTTGGTTAGTGTGAGAGCTGAACTGAATTGCGGACACCCAGCTGGTGCCTCGGAGGGTTGCTCGGTGTGGGGAGGGAGACCCCCACTGCTGCCATTGTGAGCGTAGAAGCACCCAGGAGGGGAAGTGAGTTTTTCCTACTTGCACCTTGGCTTCCAGGAACTGGGGGTAATCTAATAGGACCTTGCTTGAGCGACCCCATAGGCAGAGACCCTGCTTCCGAGTAAGGCCACATGCTGAGGTTCCAGACCGATGTGGATATTGGGGGGACGCTGTTCAACCAATACAGACACAGAAGGAAATCACCTTACATTCTTACGTACGCATGTGTCTCCAGGCATGGAGAACTCTGTGGCTTCTGGATTTATTTTTTAAAAAGATGTTTTTAAATGCCTTAAGTAACACTCTCCCTCAAGGCTCACAAAGCACCGAGTCTTAGTAGGCACATCACCGAATTATAGGAAGAGATGTACACGCGACACCCTCTCTGTCTGGGGTCCCTGGGGCGTGTTCAGGAACACAGGGTGCCGGGGGGCTCGGCTCGTTTGCCAAAGTGTGTGTGTCGTGCACACACGTCCATGACGAAGGCAGCTGGTCCCCAAGGTGGACTTTTTGAAGGAAAACCAGTTCTGAGCTTCCTTCTCCTGCGTGCTGGCAGAATAAACGTACAGCGCCTTGTCGTCTGGCGCCGAAGAGCCACCTGCCGCCTTTCCTGCGTTGTGGCTCATGATGCAGTGTGCGTGGGAGCCACCAAAACCGGAGGTTTGTTGGGACCGTTCTTTTATTCTCGCATTTCCTTTGTTTTCCTGTAGCGAGACCTTGGTAGTAATTTGAAAACGCAGTCCTTGAAAACCTGACACTCTCCTTTCTTAAAGGACATTTACAGGTCAAATTGTATATTACCCCTCCCCCCTGAATTAAATATCTGCAACCCCTAACACGCTCGCTTCCTTGTACTCTCGCTTTCTAGTGGGGAGACCGGCTCCGGGCAGGGTGAGGCAGACACATGTGGCTCACTGATGGCACCTCATCCAGGGTAACCATAGTGCCTGGCACGGGAGCTGCAGACTAGCTGGAAACCCAAACCCAAACCCGTGAGTCTGTATAAAACCTCAGCAGCAACAGTTAGGCAATTTCTTAAATAACAAGTCTGCATTTCCACGTGGAGAAAAATCCTGCCTTTCCATCTCAATGCACCTTCCTTCAAGAGGTCAACACAGAGGATCTACTCTGTGTTGGCAGAGTTCTTAGGCAAAAACCAGGGAGAGTCAACAGTTCATTCCTCAGTAGGGGCCACAGGACAAATCCGTGAAGACACAGGAGATGACGTTGTTGTGAAGACCAAACCGGGCGTGCTGGCGGGGCGGTAGCACCAAAAGCCAGGGTTGGTGTAGAGCTGGTTGGCAGGGGGGGGGGGTCTGAGGGCCGTCTGCACAGGGAGGAAGGAGGCGCCGTTGCTGTGGCCTCAGTGCCTCTCCTTGACATCCGCCAGCAGCCTACTAATGAGCATTATTAAGAGTAACCATAGATACCCTGTGGATTTCAGGTTCGCGCAGAAGGGGTGCGTGATAACGTGTCCTCAGGAGCAGGGGTGTCTTTGCCTGCGGACAGTTCTGCTGTAGCTCAGGAGAGGGGTGGGTGTCTGCCAGGGCAGGCTGTGGCTGTCTTCTCCTGACGCTGGGAGACCACGTGCCTAGAAACACACTTGGGCTCTCAGGGTTAGAGGAAAAAGGAAAGGCGTCACTGCGAGCAGATGGCTTTCTCCTTGGCAAGGCCCCATTGTTCTTGGTGTTTATTGCTGACTGCATTCATACCCTCTGCCCCTTGGTGCTGCCGCACTTGACCAGGCCACCCTGTGTCCTCACCTTTGGTGCAAGTCAGGCCATGGAGCACCTTGAAGACAGGGCCAGGCTTCAGGCACAGGCCCTGGCCCTGCAGACACACAGTTCTAGTTCCTGACCGAATGATGGAGGAATCTGACCTCTCATTTCAGGGGACACAAAGATGCCTTCCTAGAACCTTCCAAGGAGTCTGAGAGGCAATGGCGAGCTGGTTTCTCACTGTATTCTTTTCTTGCCTTGTCAGTGTTTGTGGCTCTTAGGGCCCCCAACCAGGCATGGCTGCCGAGGTTGGCGGAGGCCCTGTGGCCCCGGCCCAGCACCGTGTCTCCTGTTCAGCCTCTTAGTATTATGCAGTCCCCAAGCGTGGGCTCGTGGCTTCCCTGGCCAACCCCGTCGTCTGATGCCACTGCCATTTCCCCATGGAGCTGAGCTGTGTCACCACAAGGCGGGCGGGGGGGGGGGCCCGTAGAAGCTCTCCAGCTTGGACCATCAGCTGTGTGAACATTCCCCCAGGATCTTGCACTGGAGGATGACAAAGCACTTTGCAAATATACTCATATATTGGCAACCCAAAGGCATCTGAGAGACGGAGACGCGGGTGAGTGGGTTGGCCGCACAGTTGTGGAGTCATCGGGCAAGTAGGCCAGTGGCAAACGCCTGTCGGCGGCTCTCTGTTCTGAATGCTCTGTGCTGCTCTGTGCTGCAGGGGGAGGGGCAGCGTCGCAGGGCCCGCGGTCCCTGACCCGACAACAACGAGTGGAGGTATTCATTATACCAGAGGCTGGAGGGAACCGCAAAACGGGATACATATTGAAGGAAATATGCACACAACTGGGTTTATTTTTCTTATCTGATTTTTCTCTGGTGCAATATGAGCACTGCCGAATACTTGGCAGCTGTCTCTCCATGCTTGAGTTGTTTGTCATTTCTGGGGCTGTGGATGCTGTTATGATTTCCCCTTTGGGAGGAGTTTACAGGCACATGTTGACCCAGTTGAATGGGAACAGAGAGCAACGGGGACCACAGTGGCCCGGAGAGCAGGAATTCGCTCCTCTCCTTGACGGCGCTGGGGCGCGGGCCATGCCGGTGTCATCGGGCCGGGCCGGCCGTGCAGTGCTCCACGGCTCCCGCTTCGAAAGCCCACAGCCTCTCCCAGCCTGGCCTTGAAGTGAACCTGCCTTCCCTTTCAGTCCTGCCCGAGAGTTGTAGTCAGAGCCTGCGCGCTATTGTTGGAACTTCAGAGAGTGGTTCTCCATAGCAGCTGTTGCTAGGTGAGGTGCTACTGCACAGACACCAGCGTGGGAGGGGACGGCTGGGCTCCTGGCCGAGGGCAGGGGCCCCTGGGGGGGGCCAGGCCACGCTCAGAGGCCACTCCCCACCTGCCACTACTTTCTCTGGCCCTTCCAGGGACCTGCGTGGCCCCCTGTCCCCCAGACACCCACAGAGCCATCCATCCAAGCACTCACCGTATCCTCCAGACCCTCCCAACCACCAGAGACGGCGGGGGGCGGGGGGGGGGTGGCTCAGAGAGAGCCTGGCAGGGCCCTGCCCTCCATGCGCTCAGAGCCCAGTGGGACATCGACCACAAGCTCACAGAGCAGCTGGCGCTCGACGGTTGTGTGGGTGCTGCCGGCCCCTTCCTGCTGCCTTTCTGGTCCACCCCAGTGGTCTCTACCTCAGGACTTGTTTTGGCTGTGGGAGCTGACACCCCACCAGCAGGGACTGTCAACCATAGGAGGCTGGGAGTCAGTGGGACAATTATTAAAAGTGGTTAAAAGGGGGACTTTGTATGTGTCACCATAATAAAACAGGACTGAATGACCAGCCTGGGCTGGGGGAGAGGAGGTGGTCGGCACCCTCCTGGAGGGGTGAGGAGCAGGGCCCTCATCCCCACTGACTGGTGTCTAAACCCACTCCGTTTTCTCATCCGTGAAAGCGATGGGTCTGTTAGGACGCTGGCCTTGGGGAGCTGCTATTCAGAAGAAGTGACTGCTCACTGTAACCAGTCGGTACTGCACAAGGCGCCGCCTGCGTTTTGGGGTGCGTGTCTGTGCTTGGCAGTGTTGCTGGTGCTCCAGCCCCGTCTCCGTGCAAATGACCCCAAGGGCACCCATCTCCCAGGTGTTGGGACCTCCATCCTGCATACCAGGCTGTCCCCGGGAGGTGCCAGGCCCTCAGGCCTGCATGGCCCCTGGCCTTCGCCCAGGGCACTATCCCCTGGTTTCCTGGCCTATGGGGATGGAAGGGCAGTTTCTGAATTAAAAGCAATGCTTTAAACTGAAAGGGAAACCTAGTAAAGAAATGAAAGTGACAGCACCAGCTTGGTTGCGATTTCTCGTGTGCCTGCAGTTCTCTGTGTCCCCTCTCTGTCCCGCCCCAGCACCCCTGCTCCCCCCGGACTGGCGGTAAGTTGTGCCCAGGCTGCTCCTTGGAAGACAGGGAGTGCTGTTGCTGGTGGTTTATAATGGCTTCCTCTGAACTTTCCACTTTTCGTTTCCCTAAATGCATTATTTTCAGGAAATCTGTGTTGTAAGGCAGGAGTCAGCAAGCTACGGGTCAGGGGCCAAGTCCATCCCATGGCTTGTTCTTGTAAATAAAGTTTTATGGGCACGCTTCCAAGCTCATTCATTTCCATGCTGCTCAGAGCGGTGGCTGAGACCGGCCGTTGCGACAGAGGCATGTGACCCAGAAAGCCGAAAATATTTACTATCTGACCCTTCACAGAAAACTCGGCCAACGTCCTGTTGCAAGAGATGCTGAGATGTTTAATTCTTTGAGGGGTGCGTAACTAGATTTTTCTTTTACTGCAACATGCAGAAAGGAGGGATGCTGGCTTGCTAGGACACGTGTGTCGCAGCCACGGAACGCTGTCTCGTGGAGAGACGACAGTGTTTGATGAGCGCCAGCGGCACGTGAGCGAACCTGAACGAGGGCCGGAGAGACGGCGAAGCCGGCCGGCAGCCCTCTCCACACCTGCGGTGCAGTCAGCACTCCCATAGACTTTCGCCAATCTTATCTGCGTCCCTCAAAGTTTATATGTATACGTTTTTTGGGGGGGGGGGGATCTTTTTGTTTGGAAATCCTTCCTAATTCAGACACGAAGGCATAACCAATGATACGGGTTTTGCCTTGTTCTGGAATCATTCCATCCCAAATGACATCAGGAAGTTTGAGCATCCCAGGGGGCGAAATTGATTCCTGCTGAGTGTGCAGGGTGGGAGGGGGGTCCCACACAGCCCCTCCCCGCCCTGTGACGGTCTAGTGAAAATCTCACCTGATTACTGACCGCTTACACCTGGCCATCTCAGCCGCCACCCCGTGGGTGCTCAGGGCCAGACCCTTCCTTCCGGGTGGGGTGGGGCACCCCGCCCCCACCCCTTAAATGTCAGTAGGAACCGCTACCTACCCCACGTCGTCATGGCAACCCCAACTGTCCCAGCCATTGCCAAATGTCCCCATGGAGGCCCAATCACACCCCCCATTGCGAACCACAGAATTAATCCAGGTAGAAGCTACGTGGCTCCTTCTCTCCAGGTGAGAGGTTGGCATGCGGCACCCAAGGACCCGGTGGCCAGGCAGGTGACAGCTGACAGGCTGCGGTGCCTGAGCTCTTCTGAGAGAACTACTAATTAAATGACTTTCAGAAACTTTGTTCCCCTCCGAGTGCCATTTTATGTAATTTTCTAACATTGAAACAACAGCTCTTCTGGTTAAAAAAAAAAAAAAAAAATCAGTCTCCCCTCACCAGCAGCAGAATCCGGGTTTTGACTAATCTCTGTCATCAGAAACTAATTTGCTTCAGGAATAATAATAGTAACAATATGCCCGTTATGAAAGAGTGTGCTTTTATGATTTTATTTGCCTGGTTATGTAAATTCCAGATACAGGGTGGCGGGGAAGGAAGCTGTGTCGCGCTCGCTGGGGGAGCCGCCGGGGGCTGCAGAGAAGGGCCTTCTGCTAGAAGGGAGCCAAGGCTCACCCGTGCACGGGTTTATTTTCTGCAGTTTGGCTACACCGCTAGGAGGTTTAAGTACAAAATGTTGGAAGGACAGCAGAGCAGAGCCCCTCCTCCTGCGTGCGTCCCCCAGCCCTCTGGTTCGGACTGTCACTGAGTGTTCCCTTGTGCGCTCCTGGCAGGAGAGACCTGACCCCACAGCAGGCATGTCCCGGTCTCGGGCCCCTGAGTTCCCCTCACAGCCCTGCGCCACGTCACAGCCGTCTCCGTGGTCCCGGCTCAGGGACTTGGCTTTCCCTCCCCTCTCCCCAGCGGACAAGCTCACCTTGGCCCTGCATCAGCTGGAAGGGCGTCCTGTGGGGTCTCACCCTCTGCCCTCCCTGGGCCTCAGCGTGTCATCCCCAGAATGAGAAGGTGACCCTGAGTCTCTGTGTGTCTCAAGGGTGAGCTCTAGGGCCAGGTCCCCCCTGCCTCTTCCTCCAGCCAGGCCAGAGGAGGCGTGCTGCTTGGTGGTGCCCGTGGGGCTTCCGTGGGAGGAGCCCTGGGGATGCGTGTGGCTTGCTTCCGTGGGCTTGTCCCTGCTGTCACTCGAGGACCTCCTTGTCTCCAAAGCCCTGCCACATCTCCTCTCTGACCCAGTCGCCGAGCTGCAGGCCACTTCGTGCCTTCTCGGCACAGAGGTGTCCAGCCTGCATCAGGTGGCGCTGAGGTGCCGAGGGCGGGCTCGGGACAGGCGGCGTTTGTGTTTGGCTCTGTTCCTCTCTGGCTACGTAGGTGAGTTACTTCACTTCTTCGCGCCTCCATTTCCTTCCCGTGGCACGGGAACAAAACCCTACGTCTAGGCGTGGTGCCTGGAAAGGTCTCAGGAAGAGCTGCCCCGGGACACTCACACTACCAGGGACGCTGATGCCCAGCTGACAGGGTTCCAGTCGCACTTCTTCGTGTTGTGCCGTTCTAGGTCCTCCTAGGACCCAGACAAACAAACCGAGGTCCTCCCGACTCGTGAGCTTCGCTGGGACTTCACCTGAAGCTGCTTGGCTACTGGAACGTACGCGAGTGTTTTCTGCACACCGGCCATAGTTCCCAGCCCTGTGCGTGAACTGATGAAGAGGAAGATGTCATCATCAGCTCCGTTTTACAGATGAGGAAACAGAGGCACAGAGAGGTCATGTAGTTGCTCAGTGTCACACAGCTTTTAAGCATCAGAGCCAGAATCCAAAAAGCAGGGCCTCCGGCTGGGGAGCCCCACCCTGCACGCCGGGGTGTCAGCCACAGTGGGCGTGCGTCAGTCACCCAGCTTCCCTCGTGAGTGCGCGATGGCAGGTGTCTTCACTTTTCCGTAACTCCTCCCGTGACTTTGAACCCCTTCCACCCAATGACGGAAAATCCGGGATGGGGTGACATCACAGAAGGGAGGTATGTGTAGCGGTACCATTCACAACAGCGAGGCTCAGCTTTTGTTCCCCCAGCCTGACCTAGGCCTCCTGGGCAGGTTCCCTCGCTGCGACTCCTCTTTTCGTGCTGTCCCTGTGCCCGCTGCGGGCCGCTGGTCCTGTGCGGTTTCATCGAGCTGCCCACGCACCGCTGTCCTGAGAAAGGAGGAAGCTTTCATGCCTCCCGTCCTGTGCTCTCGGACAGCTCCCACGGCCCCTCCTCCTCCCATAGCAAAGGGCCAGGCCTCTCCGCAGACCTGGAAGCCAGGGTCCCCCGCATTCGCTGTGGGTGTGGGTGTTGGGGGGCTACCCAGGCACGTGGTTTAGCTCAGATCTCAGCTAGCTGACTCTCCCAGCTGCTATAAAACATTTTGCGGAAACACATATTTGGTGAAGAATAACATTTCACCAAAGACAGCTGGAGTTCTGAAGACGCTTTTTTTTTTTTTTTTTTTTTTTTTGGCTCTGGCTGAAAACCACATTTTCCCAAACCAAATTACACTGAAGGTAAACCAAAGAAATCCCACTTTGTTGCAAAGTTGACTTGAGGGTATAATTTTGAAGTTCAGGGGAGTTTTAGAGTGTTCAAAAATTTTTCTAATTACAGTAAATGGCATGGGCATAGAGGAAAACTTGGAAAAACCTGGACTAAGTGACTGGAGAAATCAGGCGACCAAATCGCAGCCCCAAAGCCTAGGGTTGCTCCGGGCCGACGTGGATCTGCGTGTCGTTTCTTCCGTGGGTGCCATTTGCTTATGGTCGACCTCATCCCCACCCGGTTACCGGGGTGTTGCTGGAAAATGAGCCGTCATTTTCCAGTTGGGCAGAGAGTGTCAGCTGGTTATTTGTGGTGATGCATGATGGGAAATTTCTCACATGTCACAGAGCAAACGCTGGATTCTGAGGTTTTCTCTCCCACCGCTGTGCAGGCTTTCAGGGACGTGGCAGGAGAATTAGCGTGCTGAAGGCCACTCGTCCCACCTTCAAGGTCGCCCCTCAAGGCTGCTCTGCCCTGGGGAGAAGCGTCCCCGACGGGGGTGTTGCTGCACAGAAGGCCGGATGGCAAAGCAACAGATAATTAGGCACGACCGAATTAACTGAAGAATACGTGTCAGCTGTAGCCGCCATCTTCCTCATTTCATTACTCAACCCTGTCTGTAATGGTTTCTTTGTTTCAGCCAGTCATTTTTCAGCAGCACCAAAACCAGCCAGAAAACGGGAGAGAAGTGAAAATCAGTGAGGGGACTATATAGACATCCTCCACTAGTTCCACCCGGGAAGTGTTTCACTGGATGAGCCCCACCCACAGACCCCTCCGGTGGAACTGCTGCCTCACCTGCAATCCAGCAATTCGCGTGTGCATAAGCGTGTGCACGAGCATGTGTGTGCACAAGTGCCTGTGTGCAAGCATGTGTGTGTGAGCATGTGTCCACGAGCGTCTGTGTGCATGAGTGTGTGAAAGCATGTGTGCGTGAGCATGTGTCCACGAGCATGTGTGTGCATGAGCACATGTGCACACACGTGTGCATTTGTGCGCACACTCTCAGCTGTGGTGGTTCTGCTCTCTCTGTCTCTCAACTCTGAGTCTGATTTGGTGGGTGTGAAAGACTGAAATCTCCTGTGAGCAGAGGGATTTCCCGCGCAGGGCGGAAGTCCACACGGACGGCACCTTCCAGTGCTTCATCTTCCTCCGGGGACAGGAGCCTGACTGGGGAGAGCCGCCAGGGGTGGGCACATGCACCCAGCTCAGGTGCCCGGCTGAGAAGTGAATGGGTCCCCACGCCCATTCTACTGCCCAGGCCGCAGGCCCTGGCACAGAGCTTCTGCCCAAGGAGGAAGGGGCACGTTCTGGCCTGGTTGGCACAAGTAGAAGCCTTTGCTCATTGACCCCTGTGCCTGGGAGCCAGGTCCTCCCAAAGGGACACTCTCTGTGAATTTCCATGAAGGTGTCGTCATGGCTAACAGTGGCCCCGGGGGAAGCAGTGTGCTTGGACCCAATCAGCATTGGTTGAGGGCCTTCTCAAGCCCCCTGGTGGGCACACAGGCTTCTCAGAGGTGGTCGGCAAAATGGAATCCTGTGCTATCCCCTTTCCTTCCGACCCCCTTCTCTTCCTTTCTTCCAATTCAAGTCTGCCCAACGAACAGTTATCAAGGGCTTTGCACCAGGTCACGGGCTGGTCTGGGGAAATACCGTCACACAGAACTAGGCCTGACTCCTTGGGTTCTGAAAGGCCATGTGATGGACAGCGGGGGGCCCATCAGAGCTGGTGCTGCGTTCAGAATTCCGCCCACCGAATGCAGCAGACAACTGCCCTCTGGGGGTCTGCGATGCGCAGACAGCGTGGGGCACGCAGGCATTGCCCCACGGGCTCGCGTCGTCGTCTGGGGAGCGAGCGCTCCTTTGGCCTCGACGGGTCTCCCAGTGATCTCAACATCTAAGTGCTTGTCCTTCGTGTGCTGTGCGTTAGGGTGACGTCCCCACCTTTGAAGAAGGGCCAAGACATTTAGCAAGAAAAACAAAACAAAATAAAGATAACACACACTTTCCCCCATAGGATGCCAGCGTAAACTTAAGTTTTTGATGAGCAATGAACACTCTTTGTTACTATAAGTAGGTCCCATGCAATATTTGGGGTGTACTCCTCATGTATATTACATTTTTTTGGTTGTTTATTGTATATTACAATTTAACTGAGCATCTGGTGTGTTATCTGGTGTTTACACTTCTCTGGGCGACTCTGTAGATGTGAATTAAAGCCAAGTGTGGATTAGGAGATACTAAGGCTTTATGCCTCAGTTTTTTAACCTTGAAAAGAGAGGTTGAAACCCATGATGTTTAAACTTGTTTTTGAAGACAATGGCGCCACGCAGAGTTTGCGTGGAAAGGACCCAGGTTGTGTGACCAGGGGGCACGGGTCCCGTTTCTGGCTCCAAGACACCTGTGGTCTTGGTGGCTCCCTGGCTCTGTCCTGGCACCCAGAAGGGTTGCCTCTCTCTGCCCATCGTTAGTCAGGTGGCCGTGCCCGGTGGGATGCGAGCGGGGGTGACACCACTCATTTCCTGGTGGTGGCATGAGGGGCCAGGGCATCACTGGTCATGCTGTCCCTCTTCCTCAGTGACCTGCAGTGTCCTTGGTCAGGCGTCTGGAGAAAGGATGAGAGCCGACTGAGAGCAGGGCTCCCAGGCCGGCGTGATGGGAACATAAATAGTGATGCTGTAAGTCCCCGAGGTTGGGGACTGCTCTGCAGTGTGCCTGCGCTTCCCCTGACGATGCCCTGTGTCCGTGCCCTGGGGCACGTCCCTTCCTTCCCATGACACCCGACGTGCAGGTTTGAAAAGATAGGGGTGACACAACCCATGTCTTTATACACACGTTCTTTACTTTGAACTGGCCTGAGACTCACGAGGAGCTGCAGACGTGGCACCGTCTGGGCCAAGACTTGAGAAGAGAGCATTTACCACGGTTTGTGGAAAAGCCTGGCTCGGTTCACCTGAGGCTTAGTTAACTCTTCAGTGGGCGCTCTTTTTTAAATTTGTTGACTGACGTTAGAGATAAAGATCCTTTGGCTGTTCCACTTACTAGTGCGTTCATTGGTTGATTCTTATACGTGCCCTAACCAGAGATCGAACCTGCAGCCCTGGTGTGTCTGGCCAAGCCACGCGGCCGGCCGGGGCTCCGTGGCAACTCTCCAGGTCAGCGGGGCTGAGCGGGGTTCTCAGGGGCTCCCGCGGTCCTGGCAGACCACTGCACTCCGCGCACAGCCCGCCTGCCGCTGGCGGAGCCCTGTGTCCGGCCTGCGAAGGGCCGCCCTGCTACAGAAGGGTCTGCTCTTCATTAACTTCGAGTTGACATTTGAGGTTTCTTCTTTCCTTAGGGAACGGGTCCAAAGGGTTATGTAAGTTTTCTCTCTTACACACGTTCAAAAAAACATGTTAGAACAATACAAAGTGTCTGCTGAACCCACACGCGAGCCCAGGGAGCAGGCGGAGCTCATCTTTCCACTTGGGACACGTCCTCGGCGGGCAAGGGCTTCTCCTGTGTCCTTTTAGGAGCTTTTGTCTGGTTTCTGGGGCTGCTGGTGGCAAGCCACCCATGTCACCTTTTGGCCAAATGAGATTCGCCAGTTCTCCCCCCTTGACAGGAGCCGTAGAGGTAGGGACAGTCCAGCAGGGTCCCCGTGAGGGGCGGCCTCAGGGACAGGTGAGCTCTGGAGAGCGATGACTTAGGCCCGGGTCTCGCTGGTGCTCACGTCCAAGAGCGTCTCCCTGTCCACCTCTGCGTCCTCATATTTTAAGGGAGGTTGGGAGGCTTTTCCTTCCCAGTTTCCTTCTAATCCAGGAACTCTGCGTCTGTGGACCCTCCAGCGTCGGGCAGGTCTCTCCCTGGTACCAGGCCCCGTGGGGAATGTCGCAGAGGCCCTGGGGGGTGCAGCTGGCTCCCTTATGCTGCATTATTTTATCAGTCTTACCCCACCAGCATTTAAATTATTTCAGTATTTAAGATTTTTGGTATTTAAAGATAAGGCTGAGACCCTCGAATGAAAAAGATGGAGTGAAATGGGAGATGAAAACCATTTTTTACTAGGCGCTATTTGTTTCAAATGACAGCTGAAATCCCTGATAAGTGTTGTTTTACCTTTGAGCTGAATTTCGATGCCCACAGTGGACGGATTTGCTAGTTCCCAGGCTTACACTGTGCTTAGGAGCCGGTGGCGCCAAGACTGAGCCTGTGTCTTGGACTAATTTCCGTGTGTCGTATAATTTTTTTCTGGATGTGCTTATTTAATGCCACGTCCAGGTTCAGAGCCTGGTTTCTGAGGCTGCCAACGGCTGCCTGTTTTGCTCTTGGATTCATTTCAAGTTGCTGCGAGCAGGAATTTCTGACGCTGCCGAGGCTGGGGATTTCTACACAGGTAATGGGCAGGGAGAACTGAGCCAGTGGGGACTGGAGACAAATTGTGTCTGCAAAACTAGTCTTGGATTTAATGGGATCCAATTAGCACCTGATGAGCTCAGGGCAGAATGAAAGATGAGCAATAGACTATGGGGCTGCTCCTGAGAACCTGTGGGGCTGTGCACGCAGCTGTGCCCCGCCCCGCTCCCCCGCCGTCTGAGTTAGTTTAAGCTGCTATAACATGACACCATAGACGGTGCGGGGGTGGGGGCTTAGAAACAAACATTCACTTTTCACAGTTCTGGAGGCTGGAAGGCCAAGATGGAGATGCCAGCATGGTCAGGAGAGGGCTCTCTTCCTGGGCTTGTAGACAGCCGCCTTCTGGCTGTGTCCTCGCACGGTGCGGAGCAAGAGTTTCGGCCTCTGCACCCCCTTACAAGGGTGCCAGGCCTGTCACGCGCCTCTGGCCTCGTGACCTCAGCCGAGCCTGATTACTGTCGGGGGTCCGGGCTTCAGTCTGGGGTGGGGGGGCACATCACTTCTCTTTCCCCTTTTCCTCCGCCATTCATTGAGCATCTATTTCCTGCCTGGTTGGAGGCGGAGGTTCCCCACATTGAGGAGGGACAGCTCCTGCCCCCCGAAAACACACGTGCTCACAGAGATGGACCGTCAGCCCACCTGCACGAATCAGCGCGGCGAGGGAGGAGCTGGGGGCTCACGCCGATCGCTTGTGCGCCGTCCCAACACGGGAAAGTGCGCGGTGTTCTCTGGATAAACAAGAGTGACCCGCGCTGGGTGCACCGGGCACAGATGGGGTGGGCTTAGTCAGGGCGAGCGTCGGGTGCTGAACTGCGGGCTGTAGGTCTTCTCCGGTAGGCCAGAGGGCGACTCGCCGGTTTCTCCCCTTGTTTCGTTTTGTAAGCACAGGAGCAGCACGGTTTGCATTACATCTCAGAGGGAATGCCCTGGCCTGCTGGGCTGCTGAGGGAAGCGCCTGGGCTGACGATCGGCAGGGATTCAGGGGGTGTTAACTGAGGCGAGCAGGACGTGCTCGGCCCCCGTGGGGAAAGCTCCGTGTTCGGTCTGACTGGCTTCTCAGGAAGGGAGGTGCTCCTCGTCCCTGCGTCCCTAGCACAAGTCTTGGGTGGCCCTTTGTGTCTCTTTTGGTGTACCCTGCTCAGTGAGCACCATCAATGGTACTCCAGATGCCTGGGGGCTCCTGCGCACACTTGTGCCACGTGATGTAAAAGCAGCCAGCGCAGGGGGACCCTTTGCACGTAAAGGAACCAGGCGGCAGTGACGAAGGCCTCCCCTCAGAAATTATGCGAGTTAGAGGTGCAGAATGACCTCTGAAAGTGCTGAAAGCAGCTCAAACGAAACGCCGTCAGGCCCGAATTGCAGAACCAAAGGAGATGTATCTCAGAATGGAAGCTGAAAGAGGCGCCTTCCTGACAAACAAGCCCGCAGGATGAGGGGCAAGCAGCCCTGCCCTGGGGAAGTGTTAGAGGAAGTTCTTCCAGCCGAAGGAGGACAATCGCGGGTGGAGACTTGGGTGGAGACACAGCCCTGAGAGCGGGGCGAGGTGGCTGTGTGGGAGGGCGTAAACTCATCCTTGTTTTTAGGGTTCTTTATAGATAACCAACTGTCCCGAACAAAGAAACCACAGTGAACGGCGGGTTTTGTTACAGCCGCAGGAGCGAAACGTACGGCAGAAAAGCTCAGAGCACACACCGAAGCGGAAGTAAGGAGGAAGAAGCAAATGAGAAAAGTGAAAGTGGAAATAAACACAATAGGAATCATAAAAATCTAAAAGCTGGTTCTCCGGAGAGATTGATTAGTATGGGCTTAGTAAGACTAATAAAGATGAGATAAGGCCCAGATTACTAATATTAGGAGTTAAAGAGGGGGAATTGCTACAAATCCTACAGAAAATGAAAGCGTAGAGAGGCAATAGAATGAGCAACTTGAGGCCGTATTTCCTGCTACCTTGATGAAAGGGACACATTTCTTGGAAGGTGGAAATAACCAAGACTGATTTAAGAGGGAATAAAACAACCGAATAGGTCTCTGTTACTTTAAACGAATTTTTAGTGTCACACTTTCCCACAATAATTCCAACTGGATGGCCTCCTAGGTGAATTATAGCAACTATTTAAGTAGTAATTAATATCAAATCTACACAAACTCTTTCAGAAAAATAGAGGAGGGTGGGAAAACATTCTAACCCATTTTATGAGGCCGGTGTTAGCCCCGCACCAAGCCCAGATGATGTCTTCATGGGAAAGCTGCAGAGCAGCAATCCCTCGTGAACTTAGATGCAAAAATCCTCAGCAGAATGCGATGAACTCAAATCTGGCAATATCGTAAAGGAATAATGAACTGCGATCAAGTAGGATTTCCCTGGAAATAATGGATCGGCTTATCATTTAAAAAGTTAATGGGATTTGCCATATTCACAGAACAAAGAGAAAAACCATGTGATGATCTCAGGGGTTCCAGGGAGAGTATTTGACAAACTCTGGTGCCATCTGCGGTCCCAGCTCTCGGTGAACTGCACCTAGGAGGGAACGTCCTCAGTCTGCAGCCCCAGCGTGTTACACACAACACCCCTTAAATGAGGAACAAGACGAAGGCGTCCGCTCTCGCTATGTTCCTTCAACATTTTATAGGGTCTCATAGCCAGGGCAATAAGAACAATAAAACGAAAGGGAAGGCAAACAGCTAGGGGAAAAAAAAAGATGATGAACTAAAACCACCTTTATTCACAGGTGACTGTGTAAGAAGAAAATCCCGAAGAACCGACTTTAAAAAGTTAGTAGAATTCCTACGTGACTTAGAATATTAGGACACCTCTAATGTTACTCCGTAATGGTAACTAGAGTAGCACCAGCGAATTTTGAAACAAAGGATAAGTCCAACAAAATATGCAAAGATCTGAACTCTAAAAATTACAGTACATTTTGCAGCAAAATTAAAGTAGACTTAAAACATGAAGAGGTACCCATGTTTGTGGACCGGGAGACTCAGCAGTGTTCAGGTGTCCGTTGTCACCAGAGTAATTTGTAGATACCATGCGATCACAGTAACCCCGGCCCCCAGTGTGTGTGGGCTGTTTTTTTGGGGGGGAGAGTATGAATTTCTAGCTGATTGTAAAACTCACAGGGAGACGCAAAGGACCTAGAATAGCTAGAGGCTTTTAAATAAGAACAGCAATGTCGGGGGCTTGAGCTGCCTGATTTCAAGACTCGCGATAAGCAGACAGGAATTGGGATGGGGTAAGGACAGACATGGAGGTCAGTGGAACAGAACCGAGTTCAGAAACAGACCCGGAGTGTGCGGTCAGCTGGGTTCTGATGAAAGTGCCAAGTGTCAATGGGGAAAGGAAAAGGTTTTCGGCAGCCGGTGCCGAAACAACCAGATGCGCATGTGGAGAAACTCAAACTTCCTCTTATCTCAGGACATTCCCCAGTTAGCTCCGGGTGGGCCAGAGACGACACCGAAATTCGGAAAGAAAAAAACTCCAAGCAGAAAACAATGGAAAAATCTTGTGACCCCCGCAGTAGGCAGCAAAGACTTCTTAGCTGGGACAAGTATGCACCAGCCAAAAAAAAAATACAAAAGTTAATTTTGAACTCATCAAAAGCCTAAACTTGCTTTTCAAGGCGCACAAGAAAATGAGAAGGCAAGACGAAAAATTAAGAAAACATTTAGCACACGTGTCTTACGGAGCCCTGTATCTAAGACACAAAGGACTGAAACATAGGTGCTGTGCAGACTGATGTCGGGAAAACATAACTGGAGACTTAAAACAGGCTTGTTCTGTTGTATGCAAATTGCACCTTCAATCCCCAGAGTGGATACCAGTGTCTCTTTTGATGCTTCTGCCTTACGAGACGGAGTCCAGGGAACAGGATGCGTACTCATGCCTGAACAACCAAAAAAAAACCAACAAAAAAACAAAAAAACAAGAAAAAGAAAGGATAAAAGCCAGACGAGAGGCAACAACAGTTCTTCAGGCCCTGGGCGCTAGACAGCAAAGGACACGGATCCCTGGGAGACGGGAGGAGACTGAGCGGCCTGGGACGCCCCGGCTCCCTTCCACCCGGCTGCCTCGCGGCATCGAGGACCAGGAGCTGAGTCTGAGGGGACTGAGGTGGCTGAAGTCTGCAGGGCAGAGCCGGGAGGGCAGGGACGCCACCCAATGAGTGGGAAGAGCTGCGGGAGCTCCTCCTGGAGGGTTGGTTCAGCACAGCGGGACCAGCACACACACACGTGAGGACAGTACCTGGAGTTGTGGAAAACCATGTGGGAGAACAAGGCTTCTTGAATCCTCAGGAAGGGCGTGCCTCGGTCGTGGGGGTTGCTACACCGAGCTCTGCCTCAGGCCCCCTGATGAAGCACAGAAGCAAGAGCTGAAAGAATCAACTTTTCCCAAGTAACTTCGTGGCATTCCCAAGTCAGGCCAAGTACGCTCAAGAACATTTATAGAAATTTTTTAAAATGCAGCACCCAAGAAGGTGGAATTCACTGAGCCTGGACTCAGCCCCAGATCAGCAGACACGGAGAAGCAGGAGGATGTGACCCGACGTGAGGAGAACAATCAGAATGGACTCAGAACCAGCACAGGCGTTCGATTCAGCGGACACAGACATGGGAGTGGTTGTTGTAACTGTTCTGTGTGTTAGTAAGTCAGGCAGAGATCCGGACATCATAAAAATGGCCTCAATTAAATGTATAGAGGCAAACACCACAATGTGTGAGAGGAGCAACCCGCTGCGGTGGGTCGGCAGGAGATTAGACGTGCGGAAGAAGAGCTTAAGGGATTCGAAGATGTGGCAATAGGAACCATCCAACAGGAAGCGCACAGAGAAAAAGGAACGTAAGGAAGAACAGAGAGAGCATCAGTGATCGCGGGAAAGCACAGCGGCCTGCTGTGGGTGAGACCGGGAGCTCTGGAAATGAGGGTGGGGGGTAGGGGGGGGCAGGATAGGCATATCAGGGAAATATGGCCCCAGATTTTCCAACTTCTCTGAAAACTCTCAGTCTACAGCTCTGAGAAGCTCAATGCACCCCAGACACAGAGATACGATAAAAACGACGTCAATGAACCTCATAACCCAGTTGGTCAAAACCAGTGAAGTGTCCTAAGGAACCGGAGAAAAGCCACGTTTGCATGGAGGGAAAACGATAAGGATGACGGCAGATTCCTCACTGAACACGATGCAGGAGGAGCCGCAGCTTTCACGGGCGGGAGGACAGTGCTCTCGGGCTGGCAGGCTGCGTGCGCCCGGAGGAAACGCTTTTCCAGGTGAAGGGGGGGTCGGACCCCCGGAGCCCAAAAGGATTTACCATTGGACTGTCCCTGGGGGTGGGTTGAAGAAAGTACGTCGGGCAAAAGGAAAATGACGCCGGGTAAAAAAGGTGACGGGTGACGCCGGGTAAAAAAGGTGACGGGTGACGCCGTCACAAAGGAAGGAGGACGTCAGAAATGGCAGCGGCCTGGGGAAATACAGAGGGTGTTTCCTCACAATTTCCATCTCTTTCGAAGATAGCTGTCTGTCTGAACCAAAGTCGCCGCCAGGCATTTGGGGTTAAGACGTGGGAAGTAGTGTAAGCACTGGGGTGGGAGTCAGGGAAGTAAGGTTCTTCCAGTGAAGTCACATAATGTCGCTTGAAGACGACAACGTCATATGAAACAGACGTACACCTCACACCCCACAGCAGCCATAAAATAACAAAACAAAGCCATACGGCATATAAGCCAGCCATCAGATAAAATGAATTCTTTGTACGAATCTCCGGGAAAAAGCGCAGCGGCCTGAGGGACCACCATTGCCCTGGCTGCCGCTGCAGGACGAGGAGAGAAGCTGGCTGAAAGTGGGCCTAAGGGGCCTCTTGGGGATTAGGGAAACATTCTCTACCTGGTCACCTGACTGCGTACATTTGTCCGAACCCATCTGGAAACCTAGAATGTGTCCATTTTATTGCATATAAACGGTATCTTTAATGCAGGTTAAAAATACTTCTTCTGTTATCATTGTCACCATCATCGTCGTCGCTGCCGCCGTCACCACCGGTGCTGTTTATAGTGACATTTATCCGGTACTCGTGATGTGTCAGGAGCTCTGTTAGTGCTTTACCTGTGGCAGGTAGTTAATGACCATCTCCTACCCGCCGAGTCAGGTACTATTTTACCCCCCGCTAATGGACGAGGGACGCAGGCTTACGGAGTTTCAAGGCGGGGACTGCATTGCTAGCAGTCCAACTCTAGGGGCCAGTGGGTAACTCTGCACCACTCTGCCTCCCCTTTCCATACGGACAGCAGTTATATTTGTGCAGGAAAGAGGGCCACCAGCTCACACGACTGGACGAGTACAGGTTGTTCGTCTTATCGTTGTTGTGACTCCCCCCTGACGTGCCGGTGACCAACTCCTTGGGACGGTCATTTGTTTTGTGCTCCACTCAGGACGTCCCTCGTCAGAAGAACTGTGTGACACATTGGAGAAACGAAGACGATCGCTAGGAGTGTCACGAAGTCATTACTACCCCGAGCTGAGCACAAGGCTTACCAGATGTCTCCCTAGGCTAAGGGAAGAGAGGCAAAGTGCTACCTTTCAAAAGGGCTGGATCAGCACTTTCTTTGATGGGCCGAGAGGTACTTTGGGACAGTCTGTTCATGAAGATCTCGGTGAAGCAGAAAACCCTGAGTGCCAGCACAGACAATAAATACACAGACACACCTACCCAGAAAGGAGGACTGGGGAGAATGTACCCGACGGTAACGCTCTCGTTTGTATGAGCTGGGAGCAAATTTTCTTTTTTCTTTACGCTTCTCTGGGCTTTTGATGTTTTCTGCAGCAGGCGCAAGCTCCTTGGGCCAGAGTGCTGAGTTTGGGGGCAATGAGAAGTGCTCTCAGAGTGAAGGGGTCTAGTGCTGCGGGTGCAGGATTCCTGTCCTGGGTACAGGGCTCAAGTGGCGCGAGAACTCAGGCACTGGGCGCAGGGCGCAGCCCGAGACCGGCTGGCCGCGTCTCTGCTGGCCCAGCCCGCGGCATGCCTGCTGGGGTTCCGCGGTGTCGACTGGCGTCCGGCTGCGACGCACATGGTGTCCTTCTGAAAGGGCTCTCCGGGGGTTGGTGACAAATACGTGGAGAATTGAAGACGGTCCTTACAGAAGGGACGTGCTGGGTGACACCAGGTGTGCACTTCTTACCCAGCAGTGCCCGCAGGAAGTCCCAGGAGCCAGGACCGCCAGCGCCTCTCCGGGGCTTGGGCAAGGTCGTTTCCATTTTCTCCATGCGCGTTCCTCTTCTCCCTCTGCGGCTTTGACAGGCTCCCAGTCAGTCAGAGGGCATTTGGCACCGACAAAATTCCATCTTTCTTCTCACTTCGTGGTGCTGTCTGCTTTAGGGACTCACTGGGGCTGTGAGGCCATGTGGAGGGGACAGAACAGAGCGGGAGGTCAAGTCCTAGGATCCCTGAGCCACCTCCTCTTAACCTCCATGGCCTGGAGGAATGACGTAACCTCTCCGTGCCTTGCTCCTTACTAATCTTTCTCTTTCTTATCTTTTACAACGTGTGGTTAAACAAGAGCTTGTATA
Organism: Desmodus rotundus; assembly: GCF_022682495.2. Taxonomy (NCBI): domain Eukaryota; kingdom Metazoa; phylum Chordata; class Mammalia; order Chiroptera; family Phyllostomidae; genus Desmodus; species Desmodus rotundus. The sequence goes on along the minus strand of NC_071393.1, from coordinate 135,072,281 downwards.
TAGCCTATATTTAGGTTGCAAAGCAGGATCACAAACAATCCGTGAAGCAAAAACTTGCATCCACCTGTGTGCACCCAGCGTCCTCCGAGGGGTCCACGGCCCTAAAGCAGTTCGTATGCCCTTCCTTTAACAAACTCTCACTCGTGCATTCGTGCCTGAGTGTATACTGCTGCGTCGTTTAATTTTATTTGCTTTTGGGCGCCTGTGACATTGACGCATGGAGCTGCGGTTTATTTGTCTGCATTGCTTCATGTTCCACCGTGAGAGGTGTGTGGGTCAGTGGCCCGGATGCGTCCGCGGAGGAGTGGGCCTGGGAACGCGCGACTTCACAGAACGGTGTGGGAGTGTCGGTATGAGGAGTTCATGCCCCGCCAGCCAGCGCCGGGAGGGTCTGTTTCCATCCTCCGCAACGCTCCGTGGCGTCAGACTTCTAAACTTTTGCTGATAAATTATAGACTGATAGTTTACGCAGTGACCTGCATTTGTGTTTTTTGGTTACTTATGAGATTAGGCCCCTTTTCACACATGTATTGACATTTATGCTGCTTCTGCAAAATGCCTATTTATATATTTTACTTACTTTTAAATTGGGATTTTGGGGTTTTTGTCTTCTGATTTGAAGGAATTCCTTATGTATTTTGGATATCAATTCTTTGACCTCTATATATGTTTCAAACATTATATCCCAGTTTGTGGCTTTTCTTTTCACTGTTTTCTGGTGACTTTGATGAACATGTTGTTAATTGTAATAACTTAAAACTTAGTCATCTTTTATTTTATTTTATATTTAATTTATTTTTATGTTTAATTTATGTTTATGTTTCTTTTTCTGTCTTAAAAAATAATTTTTTACACCAAGATAAAACATATATGATCTTATCTTTTCTTCTAGCAGTTTCTGTTTTCATGTTCACATTTAAGCCTCTAGTCTTTGGAGCTGACTTGTTAGGGGTTTGGGGTGCAGGTGTCAGTTCAACCACCCCACCCGAGCAGCAGATGGGACCAGCGCCTTTGCTACACAGCTTCACTTCTCTTCGCTGACCTGCAGAGCAACCTCTGCCACGCATCAAGGCCCCCCGTGCTCGGGGTCTGTTCAGAGGCCCCGTCTTCTGTCCCAGTGGTCGCTTATGTAACAGTCTGCACCAGTACTGTCACGTGGTCTTGTTTTCTCTGGCTTTGTGACTAAGGCTTCATCTTAGGATCGATTTCTGACTTACTCTTCTTTCAGAGTTGCCTTGTCTACACTTGACCCTTTGCTTTCCCATAGACACTTGAGAACGGGCTTGTCCGTTCCATGAAAAACCCAGTTGACATTTTGACTGGGACCGTCCCTGTCCTCTCAGGGAAGAGCACTTCTCGCCACGAACGGGGGCCACCTCCACCGACGCAGGCGTCCTCCGAGTGCTTCCCCCGAGGCCAGTAACCAGAGTTCCACGGAGTTTAAAGCACACGGGTCCCACCCATTTCCGACGAGACGCACTCTGGCTGCCTTCCGCCTGGGTGCCATTATAAAAATCGTCTTTCTCCTTACGAGTTGACTCCAGTAACGCAATTCGTATTTGTACACAGCCAGTGCCTTGCTAAATGCATCACTGTAATGGTATTTTACGTAGATACTTTTGAAATTCCCTGTACACAGTTGCCTTCTTTTCTTTATTTTAAAATAGCTAGAGTAATAACGATGTGCCTGCTTATGCGTTCTAAAGTGCTCAGAAATGGGAGCCGTCCGCATTATTGTCCCGATTGTTATTTTTAAAGCGACGGCTTCCTCGCTTCTGTAGCCGTCTTACACGCACATGATGGAGACGAAAGCAGCACAGAGACGTGCAGACAGGAGGCCGGCGTCACCTCTTGCCCCGAAACAAGCAGGACGGGCATTTGCTGCACATCGTGCCAGATACCCCCACGCGGAGAGACAGCAAACTACGTGAGTATCTTGGAAGACCAACTGAAGTGTAAAAATAGAATCATATTTTGCATGATTAAAAACATCACATTTTAATTTCTTTCCGTTTAAAAGAAGAAGAAGAAAATGAAGTCTGATGGGATAGCCGAACTTTTGTATTGAAAACCCTGTTTTTTCAAGTACAGCTGACCCGCTGCGTTATTTCACGTCAGTGTCAGGTCGGTGTTTGCACAACTACAGGGTGCACAAGTGCCCCCCGGCACCACCTGCAGTTACCGCGACAGCATGGACTGCGTTCCCTAGGCTGTATTTTAGGTGAGTTCTGTCACCACAAGAGATACTTAGGTTAAGAAAACAGATTTTAAAAAGCATGAAGCAGCCGGGTCATTGGGTCGTTTTGCAGCCACACGGCTGAAGAGCTGCTGCGAGTCTGGCCCCCCGGCTGCTCCCACCTGCCCGGCCCTGCTCCTCCCCTTCCTGGTTTTGTTTTGCCAGGCGAGCTTGGCTTGGGTTCTTCAGGAAACAGGTGGAAGCGCAAGAGGTTTATGGGCAGAAAACACCCGCAAAAGGTAAGGGCTGCGGGAGCTGTCCGTCTGCGGGGCAGACCAGGCGAACCATCCTCCAGAGGATGAGGGGCTCCAGGGCAGATGCCGCCCCCTCGCGGAGTCCCACGCTGGGCAGCAGTGGCCAGACCGCCTGTCACCGCCCTGCTCAGTCATTGTCTGTGGCCGCCCTGAGGAGAGCTCGACCCCCGCTCGAAAACAGAGAGAACGGACGTCGGGAGAGTGCCAGCTGGGCCTCGCAGCGGGGCCTGTGGGAGGCTGGAGGAGGCTGGGGTGTCACCCGTGGGGTTTGTGCTGTTCGCCAGCGTCACAGCGGGACCCTCCGTCGCTTCACTCTCCCCAGGGCTGCGCGTCTCTGTGCCCCTGGCCGCCGGCGCCTTGCCTACACCAGCGTTCTTTATTTGGGCTCATCTTTTGTCTGCCTGGATTTCTCATCCAACATTTCCCTCCAGAAGGATTCCTGGGCTGCAGTGTCCTGAATTCTTTTGTGTCCGAGAGTGTCTGCCTCTTGCTTTCTTCTTAAAGGACCACTTGGCCAAGCCGGACACTTTCCCTCCGGCTGGCTTCAGACGTGGCTCCGTTCGCCGTCGGCTCTGTGAGGTCGGAGCATAAAGGGCTTTCCCCCTCCTGCCGGTGATTTGCTCGTTTCCTGGTTGTGTGCTCGAAGGCTGACTTCTTTAACGCAGATGTTTAATAACAAACAGGACTAGATCATAATCTTCTTGGATTACACTTTCCTGGTATATGTGGGCCCCTTCATCAGCGTTTTCCTTCATTTCAGGGAAAATGTCTTGTGTGATGTATTGGAATAATTTCTTCTACTTTAGGGACAGATTTTTCCCTTTGACTTGAATACGCGGTTTGCCCTCTATATATTCATTATCTTCTCTTAATTTGCTTTCACCACTTGTTTTCCTTCTTCATTGTCTGTGATTCCCTCCGTTCTGAACTTCATGTCATTAATTTATTTTTACTCTTGTATTTATTTTTAGAGAGAGGGGAAGGGAGGGAGAGAGAGAAGGAGAGAAACAGTGGTGTGAGAGAGAAACATCAATTGATCGCCCAAGCGGGGACCTGGCCCGCAACCCAGGCATGTACCCTGACCGGGAATCGAACTGGCAACCTTTCAGTTTTCAGGGTAACACCCAACCCACAAAGCCAGACGAGTCAGGGCCATGCCACTAATTTGATTTTCAGCTGTGTCTAATCTCTCCTTGACTGTAACTTGTTTGTTCAGTGGGGATCTTGAGACCCAGTGGGGACGAAGGGGGCTGGGGGAGGGGCAGGTGTGGGGGAGAGGCTGGAGCGGGTTTGCAGGGCTGGGAGAGGTTTCCCCGGGGAGGGAGGTCGGGAGGGAGGAGCAGAGTGGAGAGGTGTGAAAAGCAGGGCATGTGGAAATACTTTATAAGCACAAAAACAGTGGGAACGTGGAAGGTTTGATCCCCGTCATCTGAAGGAGCTGAAAACACAGGCCACGCCTGTGAGACCACAGCCCACCGTCACTGGGCCACGTGCGCACTGCTCATGAGCGGCCAGCTCAGGTGTCCCGGGGGAGTCTCTGTTGCCCCCAGCCAGCTCGGCTTCTGCAGACAAGCCTGGCAGTAGAGTTGGGTCCCTCCTGCAGCCCAGGTGGGCCAGCTCTGTCCAGGGCCAGAGGGGGACCTGACCCTGTGCCAGCGGCCATGTAGCGTGGGGTGGGCCAGCCCTGCGCAGGCCCCCATGGCCCTGTGAAGCGGGGCCCGCCCACTTTACCCGGAAGGCCTGGTGAAAGGTTGGAGGCTCTGTAGGTCTGTCTTTGTCCACTTGGGCTACTGTGGACAAAGTGTGTCTGTAACAGACACCTCAGACTGGGGGGCTTAGAAACTGCAGGATGCCCACAGTTCTGGAGGCTGGAGGTCCCTGGTCAAGGAGCTGGCAGGTTCAGGGCCTGGTGGGCGCCCACTCTCTGGTCCGTAGGCAGCCGTCTTGTCTCTGTGTCCTCACAAGGCAGAAGGGACGCGGGAGCTCTCAGGGTCCCCTGTAGAAGGGCATGACTTCTGTCCGGAGGGCTCTAGTCTCATGCCCTCATCACCGTCCAACGGCCCTGCCTCCCAGCACCGTCACGCCTGGGGCTGAGGGCTCCCACATGTGCAATTGGGGGGGGACACAAACTTTCAGACCACGGCACTGTCACAGCCGTCAGCTCAGCCGCACCGTCGGACCGCAAATGCAGAGATGGGCGTGGCTGTGTGCCGGTAACTGTACTGACCAACCAGGCAGGGGCCCGGAGGTTAGAGGGTGGTGGGGGACAGGCCAGCTGACCTTTCGTTTTCTGGAGGAGTTTGGTGGTGAGATTTGGGGATCAGACTGAGTCACCGGGACGACAGAGCTCCCCGACTGGGGGTGCAATGTTTGCTGTGAGGGTAGCTTCTGGAAGGGCTGCCGGGACAGGTACCTGCAGAAACCTGGCCATTGTCTGTGGCTTGGCCTGGATTCACAAAACCCTCCCGTGCCACCTGCTCTGGCTTTGTTCTTCTTGTGGACGTCATGACTAATTCAGGTGGGCATTTACCAAGCAGTGTCTGGGAGCCAGGTCGCACCAGGCACTTTCCATCCACCTCAGGTGCTGACAGTGACGGGGGAGGTGGCGAAGCCCGGCCATGGCCAAGGAAACAGCCCCCAGCCGGTGAAGCATGTACTCTCCATCAGTGAGGGGGCTGCCACTCAGATTCCGGGGCTCCCAGCTACCCTGCATGGGTGCCCTTTGACCTGGGCACACTGGGTGTGCCGGGTGCACCAGGAGAGGCCACAGAGGCCGGGCAGGGTTAGCCCTGCAGAGGGTGGGCATGCTGGTCCATTCGTAAAGTCCTCCCAAGGACTCCTGTGCAAGCTCTCCACATGTGGACATCGCCTGGGAGCCCCAGGGTCACTGCATCCATGGGCTCAGATCAAGCCGAGGAGCCCCCTTCCCGGGTCAGTACTGCTTCACGTCCCATTCCTCTCCAGTCGGACATGGCCACACTGAGGCCAGGACCCAGGATCCCTTCTGGGCATGTCCAGTGCCCAGCGGGCACCTAGCACAGGCTCTCAGTGAGTGCTGGACAGGCGGTTGAGCAAATGACTGAATTTGAAAGAACTTGCATGTGGCCTGTTTAACGTCGCCATTTCAGAACTCTGTGAAGGGGGCAGAGTCCGTATGATTACCCTCCTTATACCTGAGGGAACGGGGGCCTTTTTCATGGGACACACACAAGGCCAGACAGTGGGCGTGGTGGCTGAAGTGTGGCTGCCACTTCCCGGGCGTGTGCCGCCTCCACCAGGCGCTGCCCTGGGCCTCGCACTGAGTGTGCTGTGTGCATCGTCCTCACAAGAACCGCAAGAGGCGGGTCCTGCGTCGTTCCCAGTTCACAGAAGAAGAAACCAAGGCACAGAGAAGCAGACTGCTTTGCCCAGCCCTGCAGCTCCTTGGTGTTACTGCCAGGATTAGAACCCAGGCCCACCTGGATCCTAAGCCCGAATGCTGTCTCGATGGCAGTCCCCAGGCCTGTTGACTTCTCCCAATCAAGAGCTCCTTCCCCTCATTGTTTGGCAGGGACAGGGTGCAGGGCAAGGGTCCCACCCCTGTTGGCCTTGGAGGTGGAATTGCGAAGCAAGTCCATGGCGCCTCCTGCCCTGAAGGCTCGGAGGCCCACATGGTTCTGGATGGAGAAGCACTGAAGAGAGCAGAGGGGGAAGAAGTGACACAGGGCAGGTCTCTCCCTGCCCCGCTAGGACAAGCCCTGTGCCACTGGTGGAGGCCGCCGGTTGAGGATGGGCTGGGCGGAGAGGTGCTGAATCCAGAGTGGGAACTCCTGCCCTGGTGTGTGGCCTTGGGCTCCTGTCACTGCCGTGAACACCTGCACTGCAAGGTTGTCACAGGAGCAGACAGAGTGGTGAGAAAAGGGGTCACTGCTGCTCTCGCCTCGCCCCGCCCGCCCGCCTTCGGAGAAGTGGCCTTTTCTGTGAAGGTGTCCTGGAAGAAAGCGCAAGCCCAGACCTTGATGAGGCTCGAGGTGAATGAGAACACACTGGGAAGATTCTCTGATGCGGTCTTTTTTAATGATGATCCTATTTTGAAGAATTGAGGTAGAGTACACATTCGGGACTGTTTGCCACCCAAGCCCTCTGAGGCACCCCGACTTCGGGCTGGGGTGTCAGGCCTTGAGGCTGCTTGGGCCGCCTCATGACCCTGGACTTCATCGTGAGCCAAGGTGGGGGTTACCACTAAGGGCTGGAGGTGCTGGGCAGTTCACTGCGTTCTCACCCAGCCAGGGAGGCAGGTGGTTATTTCCACATTAAAGGTTTTTGGTTTTGATTCCAAAAGCCAAGGGGACACACTAAGGCCTCGCGAGCTCAGAGGTGGATTGGGTGTGGGTCCAGCCCTCCTGGGCCGCCCTTCTCCCTGCCCAGCTGCCACTCACCCCGCGGTTTACTGGACACACCAGGAGTTTTCCCCAGCTGGTATATATTTTTTCATTTCTTTCTCAGTTGTTATTTTGCATCAGGAGAAAAATGAAAAGAATTTAATTCATTATTAAGTGCTGAGAAAGAAAAATGCAATGGAGGAACTACAGCCAAGGAATGGCATGAAATGGGAAGGTGGAGCCGGCCGCCCCCCCGCCCCCCCGGTGGCTGCCAGCCCGCTGCTCTGCCCTTGGGGAGCCCCTGTGCATCTGTTCCTGGACCTTCTTGGCCGCCTTGCGGGCTCTTTGGCCAGCTGGCCACGCGGCGAGCACTCGCGGGCGACGCCCATTGTAAGCAAACTCGGAGTTGCCCGGCTGACCAAGAGCAGTGCCCGTTTGCCGCCCCGCCCCCCCGACTGTAAAGATGAGAGATTGGCTCAAGCTCCCTTTGAATCTTTAGTTATTGTTGCTTTTAAAGCTTTAGGTTCATGCCTTTTCTCCACAGTTCATGTACACCATGAATTAAATTATGCGAGCAATAGATTTCCGCACACACAGGATGAAAAGTGTAGTCCACCTTTTCTCTAGGTTTTGGACGTTACGGTGAAGCATGCGAACACAGAATTGACCACTGTAGCTGTGTCTGAGCGCACCGTCCAGGGGCGTTGGGTGCAGCCGTCCGCCGTCCCCGGCTGTCTCCAGAACTTGTCCGTCTTCCCCGACGGAAACTCTGTCCCCATTACACACTGGCTCCCCACGGCCCCTCTTTTTTCTGGGCTCCCCCTCAACACTAGCAGCTTTAGGGGGAGTGACTTGCTAGACAGGCTGGGGTAACACACCCGGCTGAGGACTACTGTACCTAAACACCCCAAGGGACCCGCTAGGTGCTGTGCCTCTTTCTTGGTTCCTCGGGACCTCACACAGGAGGGACCACACAGGATTTGTCCCTCAGTGCAGCCCCTGCTGCATGAGATGGGCACCTCACTCAGGTGCCCGGTGTTGCAGCTGCGGTGAGGGGGTCAAAGGCCGGCTGCTCCGGCTTCAAAGAGCCTCTGTGTCCCCACAGCTGGCGGTCCTCTGGCCGTGAGCAGGGCTGAGACCTAAGCGATGGGCTGCTCTTTGGGAAATCCCCATCTCCCAGAGAGACCTGCGGCTGCTGGGATGTGTCACTGGTGGCAGCTCTGTCCCCTGTGACTCAGAGCCCAGGCCCCGCCGTGAGCATGGTGCTCTCAGAACTGGGGAGAACAGACCACTGCTGTCCTGGAGTCTGGGCCCTCCCTCCCAGCGACTTCAGACACAGGGGGCGCAGACAGAGCTCCTCAAGGCTCTCCCACTCAGGCCTGTTTTTGCAGGAAGTCTCCTTGTTTATTCCACTTTTACCATTTCTCCTGGCAAAGAGTCTCCGCAGCAATAGCCAGAGTCATTCCAGGACAGCTGACCCCTGGGTTCTCCCGAGACAGCTTAGGAGCCTGGACGTGGCCCTGCACTCCGAGGAGCGATGGTCCTGGCCAGACATGAAAGGAGAGCTTCTAACAGCCCGTTTTCTCCAGGCAGCTTATCCCCAGTGAGCGGGAATCCAGCACAAATCCCCTCGGCAAGTCCTTCTCATCCTGCCCCACCCACCGCCTCATCCTGATGGAGTTGGACCGGACCCGGGGGAGGCTCAGGGACTTTGGAGTTTGCGCCGCGCACCCCACGTGCTGGGCCGAACCCTGTGCACCATTTATGCCCCTTTCCACGGAGGAGGCAGCGGGTGCCGAGAGAGGGGGCGCCACCTGCCTGGGGCGGCCCGGGGGGGTCCCCCTCCCACCGGCTGTGCCCAGGTCCCTCCTGTGTGCTGTTTGTGGGCGGGGGCCGAGGGCCTGGGCTCTGCCTGCACACGGTGTTCCTGCAGCAGCAGGGCGGTGTTGTGTAACCCCGGGCGTGCGTGGTGTGTGGGGCGCTGAACACACGTGTGGGCCTCCAAGGGGGTCAGGCCAGGTTAAGCCCAGGCCTGAGAGTCCGATGGGATCCTCCGCCAGCAGCACCCCCTCACCCTCGTGTGAACTGAGTGGGAAGCACCCGGGAGGCCGCCCAGGCCTGGGCTGATTTATGGAGGGTGGGGCCTTCGCTGTCCCTCTGATACAGTGCTTCACGTCCTGCTCGCAGCGCTGCTGGTCCCGGGCGGGCGGGTGGGTGGGCAGGCCGGCCTGCCGCCGCTGGGCTGAAACCACACCCATTCGGAGCTTTCGTAACATTTTCGTAGGGACTGTGGGCAGATGATTTATGGCCGTCTCTTCCCATGGCAGCAGGGCCCATGCATCTGGAGAGGACATGAAACCAAACAGATGGCGAGAGGGGCCCCGAGGAGACCCTCCCAGGCCCGGCTCGCCAGAGCCAGAGCCAGAGCCAGAGCCAGGGCAGAAGCCAGACCAATGTGCTTTCTGCAATTTTCCAAAACTACCGTGTTAGGTAGGATGAACGTTGGAACAGCCGGGCCTTGTAAGCAAGGCCACGAGGCCGCCCTGAAATGCTGGTGGTTCAGGGGGCAGCGTGCCGTGGTTTGGCACGCCTGTGGGCCGCACTGACACGCACCCCAGTCTTCCCGCTCCGTGCCGTGACTTGGGGAGCATGGAAACCACTCTGAGATAACCGGAAAGCGCTGGCCCGCCACTCACGAAAACAAAGCAGTTTCAAGGGAAGGCTGCCCTGGCCCTGGGGTCAGCGCTGGCAGCACGCCCCACTTGGGGCGGAGCCTGGCCAAGCTGAGGTGGCAGGCGGGCCTCACGCACCTGCACGCGGTGACGCTGAGGTCTCCAGGTCTGTCGCCAAGCAGCGCGGTGAACAAGAAGGCAACACGCGCAGACTGCGTGCTCCCAGGCCAGTCCCTGCAGTGGGAAGGTGGTCCGCCTCACTGGGGCAGCCCTGCCAGGGGGGGCAGCCCTACCAGGGGGGCCGACACGGCTGCCACGGAGGAGGGTGAAGGGCGGTGGCACAGTGGCAGCGGAGGTGGGGATGGGCATGGGGCAGAAGGAGCTGTATGTGCGCAACATGGACGCAGAGTGGTGGTCCAGGTAACGGGTCTGGGCGGCCCTGCCATGCGGGGTCCGTATCAGGAGTGGCGTGGAGGGGGGCCAGGCCACCACACTGAAGACCCGGGCCGTGTCCCCAGGGCTACCGAGGAGCCCGTGGGTTTTAAGAAGAGAAAATGCTGTGACCCATTCCACAGGCATGCTGGGAGTGGGGTGGTGCATCGGTATTGAACTTCAGCTGTGCTCCTGGCCCCGGAAGGCTCCGTGCCGGGGACACAAGAACGCATTTGAGAACCACTGCTCTGGCAGCGGCCCGGGGTGGGTTTGGGAGCTGGGAAGACAACAGGCTTTGCAGTCGTTCAGATATTCGGGCTCTCAGAGCCATTGGGAGCGGTCAGGGTGCCTGCCCTTCTGGGGGGCACGTACATTGTCCGAAGGCCGGAGCTGCTGTGTGGAAATGTGCTTTCCGTGCTCAACGGGTGTCAGGAGTGAGTCACTGATGGAGAACGAACGTCTTCCCCGGACGCAGACGCAGACCCAGACGGGCTTGCTGGGGTCGGGACTTGTGAAAAAGCAGCGCGCAGACAACATGGGCGCCTCGTGCGGGTCGCCAGGCTCGCTGATGCCGTCTACCACACTGGGTGGGGGGCTTGTCCCGCCAGGGATCCGGAGGGGAGTAGCAGCAGGGTGACCGTGCCCAGGCCACCCACCTGATGGGGTGGCACGAGGGGTCCAGGATCGGAAGCCTGGGTGACTTGGGAGCTGCAAGGCCGGGGCCAGTCTGATCCTCCCATTTTAGAGAAAGAAGGAGCGCTGTGACAAAAGTCACGGCATAGTTGGTGGCCTTAAGTTGGCATTTCTTGGTGCAAGATTTCCAGGAGTGTCATCTTCTGGTGGGCGGTGGGCGTGGGGGGCAACCTGGGGCCTGGCCAGGTGTCTGGGCCGCAGTTTCCTTCCCGGCCATCGGCCATCGTTAGGACTTTCATCTCCGAGCCCCACAAAGCGGCGCCGCAGCATCCGCCAGGGGCAGCGGGCCGGTAGCACCGGGCGGCTTTGGCGGAAGGATCCCGTGGTGGCGGCGCACCTTTACGTTCCCCGGCACTGCGAACTGGTCCAAGACTGGCTGCTGTTTTAAAAGTGTGAGTCTGGACCGCTAACCTGTGGGGCCCAGGGAAGTCTGCGCTCACCTCCACTTCGTGGCCCAGGGCAGCAAGTGGCAGAGGCCGTGTCTTTCCCCGCCAGCTCCGGAGACCCAGCCACCAGGCTGGGACAACCATTCCCCGGCCCCGGCCCCGCCCCGAGCGACTTCTGACCTCACTCCACCTCCTTGGTGAGGTTGATTAATTACGGCGCTCCAGACAGCTCTGTGCCAAGAAGTTCAAACCATCTCCCAGCCTGAACCCATTAATCCCATTAGCATCCCAGGGAGACCCGAAGGCACCGCCATCCCAGTCCTGTGACTGCCACCTACTCGGGCTGCTCGGGGCGGGGCGGGTGGGGGCTGGGTGAACTTGAGCGGAGAGGGCATGAGCGTTCTCCTCGCTGAGTCAACGGCAGGCCTGGAACAGAAGATGAGTTTCCTGACTCAGGCCTAGCACTGCGTTGCCAACGCAGGCTCTATTCCTCACAAAACAGCCATTGTCCACGTCCACAGAGACGCGCCCATCCCCCGGTGTCTGGGGCCAGCAGCGCCCGGGCCCTTCGCACTGGGCTCTGAAGACAGGCGTCGGAGGGTCCCAGGCAAACTTCAGCCCCTCTCGGCCTCTCCCCCACAAAAGGGTCAGGCGTGGGGGCCGAGGCCCTGGCCACCTGTGCGGAGTGCCACAGCTGTGCGATCAGGGGCCACCTACAGGGCAGGCCTCTCCCTTGGGTGCTCGGGAGGGGGCCCACGAGCTGGGCAGCTGGGTGAGGAAGAAACAACGTGTTCTTTCTCCGGCTGCTCTCAAGATTCTACATTGTTTTTTTCAGCCTAATTTTAGTCCAAGAACTTGGTGAAGCTGGAGAAGAGTCTTAAACCCTTTTTTTTTTTTTTTTTTTTGTAAACAGATGTTTCTTTTTCCTGCTTCTTAAGGGGCTGCGCCACTGAGCTGTCCGCTGAAACTGAATAAATCTTTGTTTTACGGCTTCTTTGGTCCTTTACAACTAAAGGCCTCAGGAAGGAATCAGATCTTTTAATCCTTCTGGTTGTAGCCTCGAATGACCTCGCCAATGCGCCCTTAGCTAAAAGCGCTGAGACATTTTTTGTGGCCGCCCTGAGAGCACATTACCCAAGTCCAGGACCCTGATCCTGGGAGGGTGACTCACGCCCAGACGGGACAGCCAGGCATGGCAGGCCCCAGCAGGGCGCCGTGAAGAATTAGAAATTGAAAACATTTTTTTTTTTTTTGCGCAAGCAGCATGCCTCATGTGATTAGGTGCATCTTAGCGGTGACGGAGATGGTGATGACCTAGCATCCAGCCAGGTGCCCTGCATGAAGCCGAGCCCCGAGTCGAAGCAGGTGCTCGGAGCAGCCCCTCGAGGGCCCACGGCCGGCCTCCTGAGCTGTGTGTCGGGGCCTGGGGTGGCCCAGCGGCGGGTGGAAGGGAGGTGTGGGGAAACGCTGCGTGATTCCGGGAGGGCGGGCTTGTTTTCTGCAGGGAGCCTGGCAGAGGACAGCCTCGTAAAGTCTGAGGGAGCGATACGGCCGCGGCCCGCTGGGCGCGCTCCAAGTATTGGAGAGAGCAGGGGAGCGATCCGGGCCTGCTTTTTGGACAGGTTTTCATCCGCGAGAAGAACGCGCTCTTGCTCAATCTCTGTAAAGTTGGGTTTTAGGCCCTGGTGGCACATCTGACCCCAGGGCTGGCCTTGGCGGGGTCCAAACGGGGCGGTGCCCCTGCTCCTTGGCCTCTGCTGGCAGGGGTGCCTGCACAGCCCCGCCCTCCTCCCCTGGCAGTGCGGCCCTGCTCTCTGAGACCCTGCAGCACAACTCAGCCGACTGGTGTTCCTTTCTCTGAGGAAAGGCACTGGCCGGGCCTGCCACCTGGCCCCTCTCATCCCTCGCAGTCCACTCTTTCCCCTCCTCCCACGTCTAAGAGGTTGTCAGCTTGTGCCAGTTCTTCCTCTGTGACACCTCGTCACCACCCCGTCCCGTCTCCGTCACCTGGACTGCGTCAGTGGCCTCCTGCGTCAATGGCCACGCTGCCTTGGAGCTCTCGGAACTTAACGCTCGTCTGTCCACGCAGCCGGTGGCTTCTCCTGAACTCGGCCCCGGCTGCGGCCCTCCGCACTCTTCAGTGGCTCCCTGTGACCAGGGGCGTGACGTCCAGGCACTTTTACTTATTGTCTCAGACTCTTCACCATGCACCTCACCTCGCCTTCCTGGACAAGAACTCTGTTCCAAGGCCTTGGACTCTGGCCATACCCGGCGGGGGCGCAGGCCCCCTCCCCAGCTTCGCTCACTCTGCCTCTGGGAGGAACCCCTCCTGACCACACTGAATGTCCAGAGGCCTCTGAGCCGAGAGGAGCATGCTCCAGACACGGGTCAAAGACAGGGAGTGAGAAGCCTTTTAGTTCCGAAGCAAAGAGGACTAGAGTTGTAACAAAACCCGTGGAAGATATTTTGACGGGCCCCCTCTAACGCAGCTGTCTCAGTGTCGGGGACGCTTTGACAGTTGGGAAATGTAAGCCGCTACCTTGCAGCTCTGTTACTCTCCTAAGTGATGTGCCAAATGGACACCCTGACCTCATGCCCCGGCCCCGCCCTTTCCAAGCCTGCCCTGGAGGCGAGGACTTCGGTGGGTGAAGTGGGAGCCAGGTACCACCTGGGAAGTGAACCACAGAACACTGGGCCTCGAGGTCTTTAACAGTGTGGATTGCAGGAGGCCCACGGGAGGGGGAATAGCTACAACTTCTCAGCATCTCTTCCAGTCAGGCATCTGGCTCTGTTTCCTCAACTGATAGCACTGGGGGCAGGGGAGCTTGGGACTTGCTCTGATCAGTAGAATGTGGGGGCAGGGGACCTCCAGAGATGGGTGGCTTCTCCCTCCAGCCACTCTGTGGAGGCTGGCTGCCTGGGGGGATGAGAGACCCCAAGGAACAGACACCAGCCCTCCCAGCTGAGGCTCTGCAGCCAACAGCCAAGTATGAGGCGCTCTTAGACCCTCTGGCCACCAGCTGATCTGCTCGCCGATCACACACACATCAGCGAGACCAGCAGACCAGCACAGCCCAGCAGACCCACAGGGTCGTGAGCTTAATGAAATGACACTGTTCGAGCAGGTAAATGTCGAAGTGTGGGCGCAGCAAAGCCAAGGACACAGGGCCGCTGGTCACGCCCAGCCAGGTGTGCGCTCACATCTGCATTGCGAATGGCCTGGCCTCTCCTGTAGTGTTTCAGGGGGTTTGCGCATTGATTTACAATGAAGATCTAGAATCGGCTGCTCAATAATGGAGCTTATTCTGGTTTCCATTTAAAAATTCAGAGGATGGACTCTTGTATATTTTTTTTCTGATGGTAAGGTACAAAGAACATAAAATTTATCATTAAAATGTATGATTTGCCTTGGCTGGTATGACTCAGTGGCTTGAATACAGACCTGTGAACCAAAGGATCGCTGGTTCAATTCCCAGTCAGGGCACATGCCTGGGTTGCAGGCCAGGTCCCCAGTAGGGGGTGCTCAAGAGAGGCAACTCCACATTGATGTTTCTCTCCCTCTCTTTCTCCCTCCCTCCCCCCTCTCTAAAAATAAAATTTAAAAAATCTTTTTTAAAAATTGTATGATTCAGTGGCAAGTACAACCATCGCTTAGTTCCAGAGCTTTTCATCGTCCCCAGGGGAGGCTCCGGGCTCATTAAGCGCTTGCTGTGTACTGTTTGCCGCGCCCCTTGTGCAGCCCCGGGCAGCTACGGGTCTGCTTTCCACCGCGGTTGGTGTGCCCCGACAGTTCCTGCAGATGACATCCCGTGAAGTCTCCCCGCATTCTCTGCGGCGGTGCTTCCAACGGCTGTGTGCAGCTGAGGCTCAGCAGCAGCAAGCCCCCCCCCCCATGATGTCACAGAAGCTGGCATTGCACCCGCTGCCCTGGCGCTCCGACCCTGTGCCATTTCTGCATCTTCGCAGCGACCTCCTCAGATGAACCAGCAAAGCCCCTCATGGCCCCTGCTTGTCCACGCACGAGGCTATGTACGGATTGGGCCTCATCGCTCAGGAGAAGTCAAAACACAGCTCGAAGATCACGTCCCGCTCACAGTGTCCCCACGACATTAGCTTGTCCTGTGTGTCCCGAACATCAGCATGTTATTGTTGCTGTCCTATGCCAGGGGTTTGAGACGATGTCCCCACCTCCGTGAAATGCCTTCTTCAACAAGCCCCGCTCTCTGATTGCTACTGATTTATTCACACACGCACTCGCTGAAGCAAGAGCAGAGAAAGAAAACGAGAGCTGGTGGCGAGGGTGCACCGTCATGTGTCAGGGGAGAGGGCTGCCCCGTTCTTACAGCCCCCGGAACAGAGTTCCAGCTCCCACAGCAGACAGGAGACTGCTGGTTCCCAGGACGGTCACAGGAACACGCTTTCCTGGTCCTTTCTCCTTTGGCACTGAGGTTTCTCCCCGGAGCCGCTGGCCAGGAAGGCTGGAGTGTACCCAGGCCAGCCAGGTCCTGGTTCTACTGACATCAGCAAACCTGGCAGCCATTTAGGTAAACGGCACATTTGTGGATGTGGGGGCGCGGTGGCTGAACTCTTGCTCCGCCTCACAGGAAATAGCCAGAGTTCTCTGCGAAGACACAGCAGTCCACACAGCACCAAGGACTAGGGAGGATCTTAGGGACAAGGGGAAAGGCCCTTTCTGGGCGGATGGTGAGAGGTGCAGGGGGAAGGCCCGGGAGGCCCGGGAGGTGCCCCGATGAGGGCGCACGGCTGTGTTTAGATGCCAGTGCACTAATCGGGTGTGGACCCGTGGGGTTTCCTGGAAGAAAGATGACACACATGCACATTTTAACCTGTTTCCCTTGTAAATAAAAACATAATGTCATGGGGCAGATAGAATTGATGACCAAACACATTGCCATAAATTGAAAAAGAAAATATAGAACAATTACCTCTATAAAGCAAGAGCTTGAAGCGTGGAAGGACGCAGGGACAACATGGCAGGAGAGAAGGAAGTGAGACACGTATTTGCAGAAGGCCGGGAAACATGGAGCGAAAAACACGACCTTTTGCAGACAGAAAGGGCACGTTGAACACAGGAAAAGCACCAAGAGCAGACGCTGCCACAAACAGCGCGAGGTGCGTGGAGGGCAGGGCGGAGAAGGAAGTGCACAAAACAAACCAGAACTACACAAGGTGTTTAAAAGGATTCGGGCGTGGGGAGGGAGTAAAAAGGATCCCAAATGTTTGTACTCAGTGAGCCTTAAGAATAAAAGAACTACGATTGTGAAAGAAAAAGAATATTAAAAATTAAAATTATAATTGAAGAAACATTTCTGGAATTGGAAGGATTTGAATCTACAGATTGAGAGAGAACGGTGTGTCCCAAGGGAAAGAAATGCAAACAATGGTCAACCTTTAAGTATTCCTGATTCAAAGTTCCTAATTTCAAAGATAAAAAGGGAATTAAGGAAAAGCGATCAGGTCCCCCATCAGGGGCAGAACACCAGTCTGGCTTTAGTCTTCTCTGCAGCCAGAGGAGAGAGGAGCAACGGTGTGACATAGCCAAGAAAGCCTTTTCCACCTGACCAAGCTGTCTGCCCGAAGGCGGCGGGCGTGGGTGAGCATATAAGACCTCAGCGAGCAGGGTTCACTGAGCCGGTCTTGAAGGAGCTCCTGGAGGGGCAGCTCTAGCCAACCAAGGGGTGGAAAAAAGAACAGGCGCCGGGTGTTGAATTTATTTCACTTTCAAGTTAGGTCGTAGACGGTGATGAAACCATTCCAGTAGCGAGAGGAAGGGAACAGTGCGGAAGAGAGAGGGGTCTGAAAGAGCGCCGCCCTTCAGGGTTGTGGAGGGACTGCTCGGGAACACGGGGGGAGCCACCTTCTGGTTGGGGCGTGAGAAGTTCATCGCTAGGAATAGGAAGGGAGGGGGAGCGTGTGGGTGCAGATGCAGGCACGCAGGTCGGTGCGAGGGTAGAGGTTTGGGGATCCCTTCTGGTTGCCTGATGAGGTGTCAGTGGAATGGGGAGGGCAGACGGGGACCTGAGGGGAACGGACAAGACCTGAAGCAGTCATTTTGGGTGGTGGCCTCTTATTTATTGCTTGATCCATCCATTGAGTTAACGATTTCCAAAATTGTGTCTGTCCTCTCTGGAAGTCCATTTCGGCCCGTTCAAGGACCTGCATTGACCCTTCCTCATCCTGGTGCCGTCTGCGTGTCTTAGGGGCTTGCCTGTGTTCTCTTTAAACATGTTCTACGCACCAGTCCTATATCCCGTTTCTGCCAATCCCAGTGTCTGGGCCCTGGGGTCTGCACCTGTCCGTCCTTTCCCCCAGGGTCCGGCCACCTGCTGTCTGCTTGGTGATCTCTGTAAAGCCGTATCTGCTTGCTTTCAGACCGGGGCGATCCTGGTGGCCCAGGCTGGGAGGTGCCTTCCTCTAAGAGGACTTGCCTTTGCATTAGGAGCGACCAGGTCACCACCCTGGGGTGGGAGGCTGGATTCTGGGTGGGGCCCCCGGGGCACTCTGCCCCTGCTGCGGGGCTTCGTGTCCTGAGGCAGGCCTGCTGGTGGCACTTGTCTTCACGGGAACCTCATGCCCCCTCTTGCTAGTTCCTTTCTATTGCTGGCGGGGGGTGGGCAGGGGACAGGGAATGGGTCCTTAGAGATTTTCCTCCCTGGGAGTCCAGCATTGCATCAAAGTGTGGTTTTCTGCTTTTTCACTTCTGTTGACCCAGCATCTGGTTGACCCAGCGCTTCCCAGTGTCGCGAAGTGAAGGGAAGCTGAGTTTGTACTGTACACCCTCTGACACTCCTCCTACCGAGATAAATAAACAGAACACGCTATTGGAAAAGGCATGGCGTGGCCGTTGTCCCCTTTGGTCAATGACTAGGGCGCCGAGCCCTGCTTTCAGGCCCCTGTGCGCGTGGCCCACAGCACTGTCGACCCACAGGCCGCTCCTGTGGTCTTCGCCTTCCCTCGCACAGGCTCCTCCTCCCCCAGCGCCCCTCTGCTCCCGCCTTGACGACGCAGCCTGCTCCTTAAAGCCTTGGCCGAGCTCGCTCCGCCAGAAGCATTTTGGAGCCTCTTTCATCTGCCCCTCCTGCCCCCGGGAGTGGTTCCCCTCTCTGCGCCCCTCCTGGGGCTCTGCTTTCTTCTTCAACTAGCGCAGGACCCAGCAAAGGGCCAACGGGCGTCTTTTTGTTGGGCTGAATGAGTTGGAGAACACGTGGGGGCCGCCAGCCCCCTCAGTTTTGCGCGTCTCAGACAACTGCTGCAAGGCTGCATTGGAGAGGCGTGGGTTCTGGGACGTGCCTGGCCCGGGAGCCCGAGTTCCTGGCATGCAGGAGGACGTTGGCAGGTGGAGAAGCCAGATTCCCACGAGGGCTCCTCTGGCGATGCTGGTGGGGGGACTGATGGGAATGTGGGGGAGAGAAAGGCATGCTCGTCAGGAATGAGCTGTGGTTCCTGGGGGTGGCTCCGGCCGGGCTGCGTTAGGCCTTTCTGGAACCCGCGGAGGGGCCGTCCGGAAGGGCAGACACCACATGAGTCATCCCAGTTCTGGTCAGAAGCTGGAGGCCACTGACTCGAACTTTCACCTCCTTTTTTGGCATCTGGGAGAACAAACAAAGGATTGTTACACTTGTGTTGGCCTCTCCTGGGGTCTTCCCTAGGGTGAAGGCAGTCACTGAGCCAGCCTTTCCTTCAGCTTCTCCTGGGGTCCCCGACGATGCTGCAGGTCACCTGACAAGGCCCCATCTTGGAGCCAGGTGTGCTCCTGAGTGGGAAGCAGGGAGCTGCCCCAGGGTTCACTTGGAGACATGGGTGGGTCTCTTCTCCGGCCCCATTTCTGGGCAGCAGGCGGGGTGGCATCTGGAGCAGGTCCAGGTCACACCTGCTGGCTCCTGGTCCTTTAACTTCAGCTGTTCCTGCCTCTTCAGGAGGAAGCTTTGTTTCCTCTCTTCTCTGAGACCTATTTCGAGCTCCACGCCTGTCATTATTCACCAAGAACACTCCTGGGGCTAGGCATTGTGCTGGGAACGGAGGCTGTCAGGCCAAGTTGCCCGCCTAGTCTCCGGAGTGACTCACACTGGTGAGGGGCTGAGACCAGGCTGACAGTGAGCGCCTGTCAGGGAACAGGCGGTGTCCCAGACCCTGCGTTGGGTCCAAGGAAGATGTCCAAACCGAGAGCGGTGAGCTGGGCCAATGCGCGCAGCTGGGGCGGAAAGAGAAGAAGCTTGTTCTAACCTGAGTCTTACAGGGCAGGCAGACTGGGTCTCCTGGGACCCACGCGTGTGCCAAGCCGGCCCCAGGCACAGCCTCTGAAACCCTGGTTTCCTGCTCAGGGACTCTCCTTTAATCTTCAAAATGGGCATGGCGTCACCTAGTAAACAGAGGCATAGAGTATGTCATTTTTAAGTTGTGTTTTGTAGCTTTATTGAAATATAATTGAGTTACAATAAACTGCACATATTTGAAGTGTACGGTTGGGTGAATTTTAACTTATGTCCACGAAGCCGTCACCACGATCACGTGAGGAACAAAGACATCACCACCACTCCCAGAAGTTTCCTTGGTGACGCATCGCTCCCCCGACCCTGTCCTCGGGTAACCCTGGTCTCCTCCCTGCCGTGACGCACTCACTTGCATTTTTCAGATTTTTATGTGAATGGAATCATGAGGTATGTGCTTTCTGTCTGACTGATTTCACACGGCATAATTATTCTGAGCTTCACCCACGTCACTGTGTGTATCGCTAGTTCATCCCTTTTCGATGGACTGGTAGTATTCCATCGTGTGGCTGGACCACCGTTTGCCCAGTCGCCTGCGGATGGGTATTTGGGTTGTTTCCAGGTCTTTACTGTCACGAATAAAGAAGCTATAAGCATTTGTGTTCACGTGTTTAAACGCACACACGCTTTCAGTTCTGTTGGGTACATACCTGGGGGTGGGATGGCTGTGTCACGTGGTAGGTATACGCTTCACTGTGTAAGAAGCCGTCCAACTGCTCTGCAAGGGGACTTGTTCACATTACAACCCCGCTCGCAGTGTGCGGGACTTTCAGAAGCTCCGCCTTCTTCCCCTCACCTGGTACAGTCGGTCTATTCAGTTTAGCCGTCCCGGCGGGTGTGTCGTGGGGTCTCGTGGTGGTTTTATTTTGCGTTTCCTGTGAGGGCCAATAATGTTGGGCACCTTTTCAGGTGTTTATTTGCCATCTGCACATCTTCTTTGATGAAGTGTGTAATCAACTCTTCCGCTCGTTTTGCTCAGCTTGCTTGTCTTCCTGTTGAACTGTAAGGCATTCTTCCACTTTCTAGAGTCCCGTCCACTGTTGGGACTCCGCTTTCTGGATATTTCCTCCTAGTCTGTGGCACGGCTTTCATCTCCTTGGTGCTTTCTATTGAAGAGTAAAAGTTTTATTTCTATATAGTCCAATTTATTTATTTTCTTTCTTACATTTCATACTTTGTATAGTATTTAAGAAATCCTTGCCAAACGCAAGATCACTGGGATTTCCTCTTAGATTTTGTTTAAAAGTTTTATAGTTTTAGCTCTTACTTTTAGGGCTATGATGCATTTTGAGTGATTTTGTATGTGGTAGGACATGTCAACGCTTGTTTATTTATTTTTACTTTGTATACCTTGCATAATTTTTCAGTATCATTTATAAAGAAAATGGCTATTCCCCCACTGGCTGACCTTGGAACTTTTGTTGGAAGCCCACTGGCCATACCTGCCCCGGTCCATTCATTCTGTGGCGCCCTGACCAGTACGCCATACGTGCACTAGTAGAGTACTACATTGGTCACCGGGCTTGTGTAAGACATCGTGAAATTTACTGATTTAGTTTAAGTCTTCAGGCTTTTTTCTTTTTCCCAAAGTGTGTGTGTGTGTGTGTGTGTGTGTGTGTGTGTTGGTAAGTTATTCTAGGTGTTTTGTATTTTTTTAAAGAATATTTTATTTATTTAATTTTAGAGAGAGGGGAAAGGAGGGAGAAAGAGAGGGAGAGAAACATCAGTCTGTGGTTGCCTCTCGTGCGCCCCCTACTGGGGACCTGGCCCGCAACCCAGGCCTGTGCCCTGACTGGGAACTGAACCTGTAACGCTTTGGTTCGCAGGCCGTCACTCAATCCACTGAACCACACCAGCTGGGGCATATTTTGTATTTTAAAACAAGATTTTTAACTAGCTAATCAATTTCTGTGGGAAACCTGCTGAGATTTTGGTCAGGATACTATTGAATCTGTACGTTAACTCGAGTCTTCTGATCTACGACTGGATTCTTCATTTACGTCTGTCTTCTGTCAGCACCGTTTTGTTGTTTTGGGGGTTTGCGCGCCTCTTGTCAAATTTAACCCCGGGAATTTTATCTGTTTGATGATATTGTAAATGAATTTATTCTTATGTTTCTTTTGGTTCACTTGCTAATAGATAGAAATACAATAGTTTTTATTGACCTTTCTCTTGCAAACTTGGCAAACTCCCTCATTAGTTCTAGTGGCTTTTTTGTAGATGCCTCAGCCAGCGGTGTCCAACCTTCTGGCATCTCTGGGCCACACTGGAAGAAGAAGAGTTGTCTTGGGCCACACATTAAATACACAAACAGTAGCAAAAACTAATGAGCAAACAAAACAAAACAAAACAAAACAAAATGTTTTAAGTAAATTTACGATTCTGTGTTGGGCCACATTCATAGCTGTCCTGGGCCGCATGTGGCCTGTGAGTCACGGGCTGGACGTCCTGACTAGGGTTTTCTGTGCAGATAGCCACGTCATGGGCGAATGTGACAGCTTTACTTGTACTTGTAAGACATGTGTGCCTCTTCATTTCTTCTCTTGGCCATATTGCCTTAGCTAGAACCACCAGTACAATGTTGAATGAAAGTGGTAAGGACAGAAACCCTTTCCATGGTCTTGAACTTGGGGGGTAGCATTCAGCTGTCTACCACGAGTGATGTTCGTGGTAGCTTTTCCACAGTGCCCTTCATCGGTTTGAGAAATTTCCTCTAATTTTGATTTTCTGAGAATATTTGTAAGGAATAAGACATTAGGTTTTGTTAAATGAGTCTCCTGCATTTATTGATACAGTCATAGAGTTTTTCTCCTTTGTTCTGTCAATATTGTGAATTATATTATTTGATTTTCAAACGTTCAATCAACCCTGTGTTCCGTTATAACCCCATTTGGCCGCAGACTAATCTCCCTTTTGTATATTGTTGGATTAGATATGTTCAAATATTGTTAAAGTCTGCATCCAAGAAGACTCTGTAGTTTTCTTGTAATATCGTTTTCTGGTTTTGCTGTCAGGTTAATGCCGGCCACGTAGGATAAGCTGGAGAATGTTCCCTTCTCTTCAGTTTTTTGAAAGAATCTGTGTAGAGCAGATTTTGCTTTTTTCTTAAATGTTTGGTGAAATGGTCCAGCTAAGCCATATGGACCTGGATTTTCTCTGTAAGAAGGCTTTTAACTACAAATTCCATTTCTTTAATAGATATAAAGCTGAATTATTTAGATTATCTATTTCCTCCTGAGTGAACTCTGCGAGATTGTGTCTTTCCAGTAATTTCCCGATTTCATCAAGTGATTAATTTATTGTATTTATCTGAAGTTGTTTGTAACATTTCTCATTATTTTTATTGTTATTAGGTTTTTGCCTGCAGGGTCGGCAGTGATGTCCCCCTGGTCTCTTATTTCTGCATCGGCAATCTGCCTCCTCGTGCTGTGCTTCCGGGTCTGTCGGGCCAGGGGGGTGTCGGTTTGGTTCATCTTTTCAGATACTTCGCATTTGGTTTCATCGATCTTCTCCGTTATTTTTCTTTTCCCTATTTCATCAATTTGTTATCATCTTTATTATTTCTTGTCTTTTGCTTAATTTGAAATCAATTCTCGCTTTTTTCTTATTAAGGTAGACGCTAAGACCATTGTTTCAAAAACTTATTTTCTAGTTAGATATTTCGTGTTCTAAATTTTATTTTAAGCACCGTTTTAGCTGCATCTCACACATTTTGACATATGAAGTTTTTATTTTCATTCATTTAAAAACACGTTCTGGTATTGCTCGTGGTTTCTTCCTTGACCCATGAATTCTTTAGAAGTATATTATTCAGTTTCTAAATGTTTGGGGATTTTTCAAATATCTTTCAGGTATTGATTTACAGTTTAATTTCATTGTGGCCAGAGAACATACCTTATATGACGTGAGTTCTTGTGAACTAATTATAATTATTAGTTGTTATTATGTTGGTCCCGGAAGAAGGTCTATTTTGGGAAATATTTGTGTGCATTTGAAAAGAATGTGTTTTATGCTCTACTTAGGTAGCACATATCATAAATCTCAAAAAGGTCGAATTGGCTTAGAGTATTGTTCAAAAATTCTGTGTCCTCACTGATTTTCTGTGTGCTTGTTTTATCATTTACTGAGAGAGGTTTCTAAAGTATCCAGCTGTGATTGTGGATTTATGGGTTTTTTCCAGTCCTGTCGGTTTTTGTTGCAGATATTTCGAGGCCCTATTATTAGGGGTATAAGTACCAGCATTGTTCTGTCTTCTTGATGAATTGACTCCTTTATTATTACTAGATGATTTTCTTAATCCTTGTTAATACCCTTTATTCTGGAATCTACTTTGTCTGATATTAATGTAGCCTCCCCAGCTTTCTTCTGATTATTCGCAGCATGAAACAGTTTCCATCCTTTTTCTCTTAATTTACCTATTCCTTTTTAATAAGGAGAGTAGGCAATATTTAGTTTTCTCTTGCCCTTTTATTCAATCTGACAATTTCTGCCTTTTATTTGAGGTGTTTAGAGCATTTGCACTTAATGTGATTATTAACATAATTGAATTTAAATCTACTGTGTTGTGTTTATTCTCTATTTGTCCCACACGATGTTTTCTTTTTTTCCTGACTTCTTTTGGATAAATTGAGTAATTTTTGTTTTTCAGTTTATGTCCTCTGTTGGCTTATTTACTGTACTACTTAAAATTATAGGTGTTTTAGGGCTTATAGTACCGAACTTACAGTCTTGAGCTGATCAGAGCCTGTCTTTAAGTAACGTTAGACAACTGTGCTTACAGTGCAACAATCTTGCAAGGCTGTACCTCCGTCTTCCCTGCCAGTCCCTTTGGTATTTTTGTCATGCCTTGTGTTTCTACTTGTATTTTAAATCCCACAACATATTGTTATTATGTTTGCTTGAAACAGTCGATTATCTTTTTGTTAAGAATCCTCACCTGAGAGTATGTGTTACTGATTTTAGAGAGAAAGGGAGAGTGAGAGAGAGAGAGAGGAGGGAGAGCGAGAGAGAGCGAGAGAGAGAGGGAGAGGGAAACATCGATGCGAGAGAGAAACATGGATTGGGTGCCTCCTGACCAGGGGTCAAAGCTGCAAGCCAGGTGTGTGCCCTGAACGGGGATTGAACCTGCAACTTTTTGGTGTGTGGGACTGCACACCAACTAGCCCCCTGGCCGGGGCCAGTCCATTATCTTTTAAAGAGGTTTTTCCTTTTTAATGTAAGAGAAAATTTCTTCTATGTTTATCCAATACTTACCATTTCTGGTGCTCATTATTCCTTTGTGTGCATCCAAAGTTTTGTTTTTTGCTTTCTGCTCAGGGGCTGACTTTACCCTTTCTTTCAGTGAAGGTCTGCTTCTGCTGACTTTCTTCAGCTTTTCTGTGCCTGGAAGAACTTTCTCCACATTTGTTTTTGAATGTCTTCTGGCCGAGTAACTCACTCCAGATGGGCGGCGTTCACCTTTCAGAGGTCGCGGAGCTGTCTGCGAGCGTCGTCTCCGAGGAGAGGTCCGCTGTCACTGTCACACCTGTTCTCTGTGCCTGCTGTGCTCCTCCCCCACTCCCACCCTCTGGCTGCTCATAAAACTTCCTCCTTATCCCTGGTTTTGGGCAATTTTACTATACGATGTGCTTTGCTGTGGTTGTAGGCATGTTTCTTATATTTTGGGTCCATTTAGCTTCTTGTATTTGTGGGCTTATAGTTTTTACCGAATTTGAAAACGTTTTTCAAATATTTTTCTCCCTACTCGCTTCTCCTTCAGGGGCCCCAATTACATGTATGTCAGGTTGTCTGATCACTAATGCTCTTTCAGCGTTTCCCCCCATCTTTTTACCCTGGCTGTGTCATTTCTGGGTCTGTTTCTATTGATTTTTATTCCTGATTATGGGTCCTATTTTCCTGCTATTTTGTAGTCTTAATAATTTTTTATTGGATGCCCGCATTTTGATTTTTATTGTGTTGCCCTGGCCGGGTGGCTCAGTTGGTTGAGCATTGTCCGGTACAACAAAAGGTTGTGAGTTCAATTCCTGGTCAGGGCACGTGCCTGTGTTGCAGGTTTGATCCGTGGTCGGAGCGAGTACGAGAGGCAGCCAGTCAATGTTTCTCTCCCTCCGTCTCTCCCTAAAAATCAGTGAACATGTCCTCCGGTGAAGATTAATAAAAATAAACAATAGATATAAATTTCATTTTCTTGGTTGCTGGGTATCTGTATTTCTTCCCGTATTCCAGAGCTCCGTGTGTGGAGCCCGTTCCATTACCTGGGAGCAGCTGGATCCTTGTGCGGCTACTGTCAAGCTTTGCGGGGCTGGACCAGAAGGGCCATTGGCATAAGGCCCCGCTGGCCCGGCCCCTGGGCGGCGCCCTCTGCGTCCTCTTCCGGATGCTGTCCGCATCACCAGGTTGCTCTGCTTTAATGAGAACACTGAATACTGTGTTTTGCTGTGTATAATGTGCACTTTTTTGCCCAAATTTCTGAGGGAAAAATAAGGGTGCGCATTATACGTGGGTATAATAATGGGTATAATCATCCCGTGTATGATGCGCACAAAAATGTGGGTACGCATTAGACACGGCAAACATGGCATCCCCGCCCCTCTGCGAGCTTCGAAGATTGTTTTCCCTGTTCCCCTCTGGTGGGCCTTTCCTGGCCCGGCAGACACATGCTGGTGGGACTGGGGGGACGTCCACAGGGGAGCCCTCTGCAGACACCCCCCCCCCGCCCTCTGTGCACGTGACTGCCCTCCCCTGCACCCCCTGCCCTCTCCGATGCTGCCCTGCGGTTTCAGCCTCCCGCCTTTGCCGGGCTCTCAGCTCCGCTGCCTCCTGGGATGGGGGGGGGAGCCCCAAGCTCTGTCGGGCTGGCCCCTCCTGCAGTGTGGCCTGCACGTCTTCTGGGTGGTGGCCGGAGGGCTCGCCTCCTTTGTCCCCCTTCTCGCAGGGCCCCTGTCCTTTGCTGCCTCTTGTTTCACATCTGGAAACCACGGGCTTCTCTTTTCCTTTGGTTGTGTCATCTGGTGGTGGTTCAGTGGGGGAGGCTCAGCCTGTCCCTTCGACCGCATCGTGGTCAGAGGCAGAAATCCTACGCACGCAGCCATTTATTGGGGTAAAATACTCATACAGTTTACCTCTTTGACCTTGTTAAGTGCAAGCATCCCCCCCAACCATCTCCAGAGCTATTTCCATCTTCCCAAACTCACTCTGTCCCCATTAAACCCCGACTCCCAGGCCCTCTGTCCCAGCCCTGGGCACCAACCGTTCTGTTTTCTGTGCCTATGAATCCGACTCTCCTAGATGTCTCACAGGTGCAATGATAAAACGCTTGTCCTTTCGTGTCTGGCTTATTTCACCAGCTGACTGTCTTCAAGGTGTCTCCACGGTGTGGCTCGTGTCTGGGTTCCCCTCCCTTCTCAGTTTAAGCTGACCGATGTCCCATTGTGTGGCTGCACCACAGGCTGTCTGTCCGCTCACCTGCCGGCGGTCGTTTGGCGTGATTCCGTCGCTGGCCACTGCGAACAGATAATGCTGCCGTGGTACAGTGCACCGATGCCTCTTCGAGTTCCGCTTTTGACCCTACTGCACGTACACCTCGAAGTAGAATTGCTGGATCATGCGGTAAATCTGTGTTTAACTTCTGATGAACAGCCGGACTCTGCTTCCGCGGCAGCTGCACCGTTTTACACTCCTGCCAGCGACGCACAAAGACGCCAGTTTCACTTGTTCCTCGCCAACACCTGTGGCTTATGTTTCGGGATAGCAAGATCGCAACGGGAGTGAAGCCAGACGCGACAGAGAGAACATTTTGTGATTGCTGTCTTGTGCGGTGTCTAGTGCACGCGGACAGCCTTCAGACTTCCTCTGCAGCGTGAAAGAACAGCCTCTCAGTCCAGCGGGGCGGGGAGCTCACCCAGGGCCAGGGCCAGGGCCGGGGCCAGGGCACCAGAGTGGAGTCAGTCCCTGGCAGCGTTACTTTTCATGGTAACTGGCCGCACACCTGGCCCCCAGTATGGTGCTGACAAGCCCTCAGCGCACCCCAGAGGTTGCTTGGTTGGAGGCAAGGTGGTGGCAGTGGGGTGAGTGTATGATTCCGTGTGTGGCTGCAGCAGAGGGCGTGGATGGGGAGGGGTGGCAGGGAAGGCTGGGCTGTGGCCCAGGGTCACACTTCCCTGGGATGCCTTCAGGTGAAACTCAGGAATTTGATCTCCCTCCCAGGAGCTAAGGGAAGGTTTTAAGTAGGGGTTCACCTGGCTAGACTCATGTGGTTCAAGGTCACACTGACCATGGCAGCTCAGACAGCACTGGAGAAGAAGAGGCTCTGGGCGCCGAGCAAGGACACAGGGAGAGAGACGGGGCTGGCTCAGCAGCGACGAGCTGGAGGGCGGGAGTCGCCAGTCCCTGGCTTCCCCCTGCGGGGATGGTGGTGGTGCAGGGCCTGGCCCAGGGAGCACACTTGCCCGGGCGGAGCTGGGCTGGGAGTCCACTGCGTGTTTGGAAACTCACAGATTGCAGAAGAATAGGCTGACCCGTGAAAGGGGAGAGCGCCTCGTCTCAACCTGGGCAGGTTTGTTCGGTTTCTGGAATCCGTGCAGGTGGTCAGAGGCGTCGCTGAAGAAGCCTCAGGTGCTCATCTCGGAAGCTCAGCAAATGCAAAGGATGAACGGGAGCTGCCGGCTGATGGCACCCTGCTCAGTGAGTTTCGGCTTCCCTCCCCCCGGCCCCCTCCCCGCTCGCCCACCTGGACACTGTGGAAAACACTCTGTCAGGAAAACAGAAGACTTCTGTGTGTTTCTCCCCGTGGAGCTAATGGCCACTTCTGTTCTCTATTCGAGTCGGCCTCTGGGTAACTGGCGAAGAGGCAGGTGCCATTTGTCACGAAAAACAAAACCCGTGCATATCTGCGTGAACTAGACCTTCCGGTGCCAGGAGCTGACCGTTCGGCCCCGTTGGCGACGCGGGCCAGGGGCGGTTCTAGGTTGGTGGCCGTGTTCAAAGGACCGTGGAGGTCAAGAAGGGGCCGGGAGAGCAGGGGTGGTATCAGTAGAGAAATGTATCCCCCCGCCCGCCCCGGTTTCAGGGCTGCAGGACGTTTTTATACAATTGGAATGGGACTCCTGATGAATTGCACAGACCAACACACCAGGACTGGTATTTGTAAACTCGGGTGGCTTGTCTGCCCGGGGGCCCGAATCAGCCCCTCAGCACCACACTCTGTCCGATCCTCGCCTCCTATTCCTTCTCTCGCCCCCGCCCCCCACCCTGCCTCCTGGCCCCCCTCCTTCTCCCTCCTTCTCCCTCACAATCCCACTTACCTATTGCTATTCTTCTGAAATTACCATCACCACTTATGGAAATCGGTCTTCGTGCACCAGCAGCGATGACAGATCTCCAAGCAATTTCTTCCTTGGAGAATTTCTGTGCTTTTGAAAAAAACGCCTCTGGATACTTAAAAAAAAAAAAAAAAAGGCAGCTGAGGGAGCTGCGAAGAAAGGCTAATACCTTTCTTTCTAATGATATTTTTATAAGGTTCCCATTGGGAGACATGGAATTCTGTGGAGAGGAAGAAAGGCTTAAAACAACGCTAATCATGTTGATGGAGCCTTTATTCATAATCGAGTGAGCGGCCCCACTTTTACACATCTCAGCTATTAGGGGCTCAGGTCTGCAGTCTCCTGTGTATTCCAAAGTAGGGCTAAAATATCAATCCTTAATTGATTCCTCCCGAGCAAGCACGGAGTACAAAATTTCACGGGATGGATCTACCGTGAACAAGGGTAAATACTGGAAAATACCAGCGACTTCAGCATTCTCCAGCGGAAGTGCTGCCTTAGGGGGGAGAGCTCAGTGGTTTCCTCGGGCTTTGTTAAGAGGGTGCGTGTCACTTCCACGCAGAAAACATGGCTGAGGCCTTGACCCCTCCCTCCACCTCTCCTCCTCGGTAGGAGGTGTGGGGCCGACGAGGGTGTCGTGGCATGGCCTGGGACCCTGAGGACGGGGCTCACAGAGAAAGGACGTTCAGGCTGCAAAGGTGGAGGAAGAGGCGACAGCGCGGGACCGGCGCTCAATGTTTGCACGTTAACCCCTCACCCCCCCGCCGCTGCCACCCCCCACGCGTGTCACTGTGTCTTTGGACCAGTCTGATGACCTGTGATGCTATGAAAACGTCGGGTGTCTGGGGGTGCTCTGTTAGCACCGGGCAGGCAGCGGGGGGCGGGGGGACGTGAACCTGCCACCCCAGGGGGTGGCCCCGCTCCGTGTTGGAACTCCCAGCGCACACCTAAGGAGCAGTTAAAGATGTCATTTTGATTGTCCCCGGTCACCGCAGGAGAGGCCGGCAGGAGGTGTGGAAGGGGCGGACTAGACCCAGACTGAGGGCTGGGGCGGGGAGCCTCCCTGAGGGGTTTGTGTGTGAAGGGGCGGGTGCCGTGTCCGGGCTGGCGAGGGGGTCCCTGGCGCAGGAAGAGGCAGGCTGTGGAGGTGGAGGGGGTCGCTGTGACCCTGGGAAGGAGGGCGGGCACGGGTGCTCCGGCTCCTTCGAGGACGTTGCCTCCCAGCAGCAACACGCCAACACCTTCTTGTGGCCCTGGTGTCGCCACGGACCCTCAAAGGTCATTGTGGGGCCTCTTGGACACTTTTGTCCAAAGGGCCTTGAACTGCCGTGGAGCGGGGGGGACACGGACCCTCCTCCTGCTGGGGCAGCCCCGACAGCACCACACCCTCAGGCTGCCGCTCACTCCGTTCTCCGTGCCCCGCGGAGGCGATGGCAGCCGCTCCGTCCCTGGCATCTGTCCCTGATGCACCATCTGCCCTAGACAGCAGCCCGCTTTCTTCGCATCCCTCCCTCTCCACTTCTCGTTTGGACCAGGGGACGGGTGACGGCGCTGCGGCTCATGCTCCGAGAGCTGTGCAGAGCCAGGGGCTCGGGGGACGCTCGGGGTGCTCCGGCCTCTTCCTACATTTTCGCCAGGATTCCCCTCTCTGCTTCCAGCTCGACTCTCTGGGCGGCTGGCACAGGTAGGGGGTGGAGGGGCGGGGCTCCGGTGGACCCTGCCCACGGGCTGCGAGTGCAGGTGAAATTTTAGAGACCCTCGGAATCACCTTACATTAGCTAATGTTCTTCCTAAAAAAACACCCTGCAAGGAAATTGCACAGAGGGCTAATACAGGGAGAGAGGCTGGGGAAAAAACCCACAACAACCTGTTTTCTTCTCAAAGCGTTATCAGTGACACGCCATATGGTTTTCGCCAAACCACTTGGCTGCTGTAAGATTTTCTATTCCCAATTGTAAAGCCGAGCTAATAGAATTTGCCGCCCCACCAGGACATCACAAGCACTCATCAGAATGTCTATAAATGCCTCTGAATTCCTTGGGAAAAACATGCGACCAAAATACTGGCTGAAATTTATATAAATGTCACCCTAACCCCAGGTCTTCATTTCGAAAGTGGGAATTTAGGGCCCCGTGGGCGCACTTTTTATAGTTCTCACTGGAATCGCAACAACCAGATGCCCCGGGTCTTAATTTTTTAAGACCATGAACTATGCCAGGTTGAAGCTCAGAAAATTCTCAGACGTGAGTGAGCCCATCACAGAGACCTGTCTGCGTGGAGGAGGTTTGCACGAACGCCTGGGCTTGTTCGATACGTTTCGATACATTTTTGTCCCCAGATCTTCAGAGCTGCTGTACCGCGAGACCTCCATGCTCATGGGTCTCTCTGTCCTTTCTGTTGGGAGCGTGGAGGAAAATTCCCGGGGACGGACCTGCAGGGGTCCCTCCCTCAGGGAGGAGCCCTGCGCCCCTTGACTTGACTCCCCGATGTGGCTTAATTAGACTTAGGTCCGTGTGTTTACTTCAGAGATCTCCGAACAGAGCAGGAAAGATCTAGCAACCCCGAATTAGTCTGGAGCCAGCATGTCCCTTGCTTTAAGGAACACAGTAAACATTTCAGAGGAGCATGCCAGCTGATTATCTAACTCTCTGCACAGCGACTTCGGGGAAAACAGCGGTAGTTAAGCAGTGTTTGCCAAAAGCGAATCTGGGGGACGGGTGTTGATTTTAAAAGGGAAGGAAGGAAGAGCCCCCGCAGGCTGCAGGTTCCCCGGCCCCCTCCGCGGCCCGGAGGCAGAGACTGCTCCTGCAGACCTTTCGTGGGGAACCCCGGCCCCCCGATCCCTGCTACTGGGGGTGTCCCTGAGAGTTGAACAAGCCGATGTGTCCAGCAGGTTCCCCGAGAGATGAGACGCAGCTCCCAAGCCTTGGGGGTGGGAGAGCGGATAGCCACTCTTCCATTTCCTCAGCAGGTTCTCTCCCCAGAGCCGGGCCCACCGGCCCCATGCTCAGGAGTTCGGGGCCCCCCAGAAGTTAGGGCCACCAAGACATCAGTGCCTCCTTGATCCCCCACCCCAGTCTACCCTCCTTAATAGTCTGGCCAAACGTAGTCGGCATGTCCTATGGCCGTGGGAGATTCTGGTTAGTTCAGAAAGAAAGAACTTCCTTACGCTCTGGAGTCTGACAGTAAAGAAAGGCTATTTTGTGGTGGGCATTTGAAGATGTGTGGCAAAAAAAAAAAGAGCGTTAGCCACCCCTTCCATAAAAAACCCTACAGACGGCAGGTTGCACACAGCCGTTGAGGGTCGGCCACGTTTCTTCCCAGGGCTCCGGGTGCCGTTCTTTCTCCACCGGGAGCTGGAAGACTGGAGCAGCTGAGCAGCCATTGCTCCCGCGACCTCCTGGCGATGCTAGAAAATCGCCACTTTGTTGTGCGGGTCACAGGTCAGCCTGTCCGCATGGGTCCCTGTAATTGCACAGGACGGGCTTTGTGCGGGCTCACCACGTCTCTCCTTTCTGGCCCGTTCATTAGGAGGGCGCCCGAGCCTGCTGACCTGAACCGCCCAAAGGCAGAGCTTCTGGGAGGCACCTGGCGGGCCTCTGTTCCAGGAATCTTAATTAGGAGGCGTTGCTGGGTCGGTTGTATCCAGTAGCCTCAATTCACCCTGGGGGGGGGCTGACCCCCCAGTTTTCTGATTTTCCGTGTTCCTGCCCTGCCCAGTAAGTGGCAGCCGGCAGGCTTGAAGGCAAATCACCGCCAAGGTGGGAGTGCCTCTAGAAGCCCGCTCCCCACCCTCAGATCTCTGCAAACTGCCTCCTCCCTTGCGGGCCCTGTTTTCTTTCCTGCAAAGCTCGAAGGCAAGAGAGGTGTCAGGTGGGCCTGGACCTGGCCCTGTCTCCCCCCTCCCCACATACTAGGTGACTTTCATTCCCCGTGCCTCGGTTTACCCAGCAGGAAGGCAGGAAGGAGGAGCTGCCCACATGCCGTCGGGGTGCGGTGCATGTCTCCCAGCAGGGTCGTGACCACACGGAGGAGAGACGCCCACTGCTTCTGTGTCCTTTCGCTCTGAAGGCCACCGTGGAGCAGGGGCTCTTTGTCTTTGCCCGCCCCTTGTGCCGCGTCCTTCTGTCCTTCTGAGCTGTACAAGTGTGTCAGCCAGGCCCCCAGGGCCTTGGGGGGCGGGTCTGGGACCCCCACGGCATGTCAAAGTCACCTCCCTGTTCCCCTGCTGGTTTGCAGAGGGTCTGGGAAGATCTGCACAAGAACCTCCTTGTAGGCGAAAGGGACAAGATGGGGCCCTCTTTCCCTCACTGCGAGAGAGTTCAAGGGCAATGCCTAGGGCTGTGGGGGGTTGGCCCGGGCAGTGTGTGCTGGACTGGCAGGGCTGGGGCTCCGCAGGGACAGTGGCTGCCCATGCGGGGTCACCCAACAGAGCTGCCGGGTTGGGACTCTCTCAGGGAGCATTGCTGTGATGCACCCGGAAGGGCGTCCTGGAGGTTGTCCCACTAGACCAGATGGGCGTTGCATGGTGGCTCTGCCCCCACTGGCCACAGGCCTGGTCGGGGCAGCCTTTTCTCTGGGTCGCCAGGGGGCCTAAGTGTGACTAGTTCCAGGTGTGGTGCTGTGGCCACATAGGCGCTGGGGAGCTGGCTGGAGCAGGGCCCGTGGGCCGTGGAGAGCAGGGTGCCAGGCAGGCAGCTGCCCGGCCCTCTCCTGCAGGGCTGGGTAGCCAGGCACCCCAGGATGGCGCTGGGGCAGAGCCTGCCTGCTCGCTCACCATGAGAGAGACTTTCATATGGCAAAGGCCGGCGTCACCACAGGCTGTCTCTGTCCATCGGCAGCTCTAGGTGGCAACAGCCAGCCCCCGAGGTGGCTTTCTGGCTAACGTGACTGACCTCTGACCCCAGACAGTCCTCTGAAAAAACTTCAGTTTTGAAGAGACAGACGGAAAGTCCTCCCAAGGTTGAATTTGGTTTGACAGGAAAGGCTCTGCTCCGGGCACTGTGGGTCTCACGCAGCAGGTTTCTCCTCACCTTCCTTCCTGTCCCACCCCTCCACTCCCTGCTCCTGTCACACCGGCAGGTCCGTAAGACATGCCTTCTCGTTCAGTTGCCACCTCCATGCCACTGTCATGCCACCGTCATTATCCACATGCCTCGAAAGGCCGAGCTTTGCAGTTTGGAAACAGTGTGCCTTTGAAAAGAGGGGCATCGGGTGATGGTGCCCACTTTGGGACCCACCGGAGGTTTGGGGGTTATTCGTGTTTTCCGGTTATTCGGGCCTGTCCTACTAACTGTGCGGTATGTACCCACTAAGCCAGAATGGGTTTTGGTCACCGGGTACCCCTAAAATCCTTCCTGGAGCAAAGTACAAGGTAAGAATAAACCAAGTCAACCAATTCCCAGCGTGCGCGCTGGAACATGGACGTGCCTGCAAACGACTTCTTTTTTTAGCCACGCGGCTCCATTAGGGCCCGTCAGAGAGGAGTGCAGGCTCCGGTGAGGGGCTGAAGGAACAGACAATGGAGCCCCTCAATTTGCTGCTCTTCTCACGCAGCCTCTTAATGGCTTTCTGAAGGCCATTGCCGCCAGCAGGGCACCGGAGGGGATGCTCACACCTGTGGGGGCGAGATGTGGTCTCCCAGCCTCAGCGCTGCTGGAAGCGCTGCCTGGAGACAGCAGGAGGCCGCCCACGCTGCCCGGAGCTGCGGGCAGCCTCCCGGTGAAGCGTGGCGGAGGTGGCCCTGGGCTCGGCCTCGAGGCGGGGGCAGCGCCCGGTGTCATGGGTGAAGGGAGTATGCCGTCACAGTTTGTGTCTGTCGACAAAAGTCCAAACCCAGAGAAAGGTTTACGAATTAGGAATTCTATATGAGCCCTGGCCGAGCGAGGGCCAGACCCAGAGGCAAAATCTCAAAGGATTAAGAAAATGAGGGATCACAGTTTTGCGGTCCGTTTTGTACATTGGCATCAAAGTGCGAGGTGTAAGGGGGTCCGTGGCGGCTACTGGTGGTAGATTAGGGGGCCTCGTGCTTCATTTACACCGGTGGGTGCATGCTGGTTAGCGCTGGACACCCACCATGCACAGAGGCACGCAGGTGGTCCTGCCCCAGCACCGCGCTGCTTAGCTCTGCGGGTCTGGAGAACGTTCTGACGTTTGAAAAGCGTGTTATCCTAGAGGCACCGGAATGGCAGACGGGGCTGGGCTCAGGCGAAGACCGGCCTCTCAGTGAGTTAGGGGCCTGGGGGGTGACAGCCTGCAGGACCTGCCTGGTCTGGGGGGACCAGTCTGGAGGGAACACCCACACCCTCCTGTGCCTCTGCCTCCGTCTGCGAGCTCGCCAGACTCCTCTCGTCCCCGTGGCCAAGGCAGGAAGTGGCTGCCTCGGGAGCATTGTCACAGGGTGGGCTGTGTCCCCGCGGGCCGCCTCTTAGCGACGCTTTTGGATGCAACCCTGTGCGTGGCAGTGGACCCGGCAGGAGGGCTCCTCCAACACGGCTGGAGGTCCCAGCAAGGAGCTGAATCTCCCAGGAGAGGGCTGACCTGGGGAGCGTGTGATTGCAGGCTGACCTCTGGCCCCGCCTCGGTCACTCACCTGGCTCCAATCCCTTCACATCTTGGGGCCCCCCCATCGGTGAACAGAGGTGACCAGTGCCTATCTCAGGGTCCCCGAGGGGCTCAGTGGAGAAGTGCAGGGCCAGGACCCTACCGTGAACATTGTCACTGCCTTCCCCATGGTCTCCGCAGGTGACCCCTGAATCGGGCAGCTGGTGTCAGTTCTATCTTCACCGTGTTGAGATTTCTCTGGGGCAGGCAAGTCGCTGGTCCCTCCGGTCCCTAGTGCTCCCCTCCTCTATTAAATGGCATGTCCTTCTGGCCTAAGTAGGTTATCCGAGAAACTACAGAGGTGTCCACTGGAGGGACGGCTGGCTTGCGGGAGTCGGGTCCAGGAGCCTCTGGATTTAAGCTGAACCTCTGCTCCGTCGTGGGGATGACGGCCTCTGGAAGGAGACACCTGGGCCCGGCCAGCATGGGGCGGGCGTGCACCTGTTTGCGTGCGTGCGTATACCTGCGCACCCTCCCCTGACCCCTTAGAAGCGCGGAGGAGGACGACGGTCACACACCAGGTAGTTCAGGATGTGGCTGGGACGTCAGGGCACCGCCAGTATTCCGTAAGCAGACTTTGATGATTTGGGCATTTGAGGCCCTTTCCGCAGAACCGCTCACTGCAGCTGGGGCAGAGTCGGGCGACGTGACACCTGCAGCGCACGCCTGGTGGCGGTGGTAGATCCTTTCCTTTGCCGCAACGTGGGAATCAGACTTAAAACAGCCAAGTGGTATTTAACACGGGGGGTTCATGAGAGACAGCTGCATGATGTGGCTTTCAAAGCAGGGGGTGCAGACGCCATGCTCTGCCCTCGGGACCTGGAGATGCACGGGGAGGAAAGGCACGAAAACCTGACGGGGACGCCATGGAGCGCGTACACGCACCGTGTCTCCCACGGAGCCAAACGAAAACCCTGCAGCCCCAGGGGGCGGGGAACTGCTCTCTGGGGCCCCCTCGTACATGGCAGCAGGCCAGCTGAGGAAGGACCCCCAGTCGGTCAGCGCCCCTCACCCCACTTTTCTCCTTGGTCTTCCAGCATCTCCTAGTTGGGACTCAAGGCAACCGTGTGACAGAAAAAGTCTGTCTCTACCTCTGATCTGGGGACTGTGCAGTCAGAGGGAGTGCAGGACAGCTTTCCCTCCTGTCTGTGGCTCTCTCGCCCCTCCCCCCAGGAACTGTGACTCCATGACGGCAGAGGCCCCTCACCGGAGCCATGAGGGCCAGGCTGGAGATGCTTTTCATCTGCTAACAGACAGAAAAGGGACAGCCGTCACAGAATCCCACCCCCACTGGCAACATCCGGTAGGAGCGAGGATAAAATAAAGTCACTCTCTGATGAAGGGACACTAGGAAGTCCGCTTGCCAGTTTGATTTCTGCACCTGCCATGAGCCCTCCCACATTACATCAGTGATCACCATATCACGGACCCTGCTCATTCATCCTCGTCCTTAGAAATAGCAGGGCGCCTTTCAGACCCAGAAGTCTAGCGATCTCAAGAGCCAGCTTTAACTGCCTTGCCCGAGGCCACACACCTGGCCGGTGGCTGCGGCAGGCTGGCACTGGGAGGAACAAACCCATTCAGGCCTGGAGGGTGATGGATAGCAGTGAGCCAGCCGGGGGCACAGCCGCCAACGATGCGCCAGGGGCGCAGCCTCTCCCCGGTTTGGACAGGCGTTTGTCACTCGTCGATTACATTTCACGACCAGCTGAAGCTTTTATGTTGCACTTCCACACTTTCAGTCGTTGCTTTAACGCGGTCATTCCATTATGAAGGGAAAAGTGCAAGCCAACAGTTTGCAAACAGTAAGGGACGGGGTTTAGTCACTCACGCTGCGGATGCGCCATCCCTTCCAAAAGCCAACCTCCTATGATGTGCATGTCGAAATGTTTAATTAACTTGCTAAGGTGCTGCTCCATGAGGTCTGACCCATGGGAGGGGTGGTGGCCATCACCACAATCAAGGTAGAACACCCCCCCCCAAAGTCCTCCCATGAGCCCCGGTAAGGCAGCGTCCCTTCCTGCTTCCAGCCACGGGCCACCGCTGACCTGCTTTCTGCAAACAGATGGAATCTCGTGTTAAGCACTCTTTCGGGCCTGGCTGGGTGCACTCGCCTGCGTGGTGTTGTCCGTAGGTCCCCACGGTGCTCGAGTGCTGGCAGTTCTTCATTTTGTGGTCAAGCGTGTTCCGTCGTCACGTGGAGGGGCGAGAGGCTGTTTGCCCAGTTACCTGCGGATGCACAGTTTTGGACTGTTTCCTGTTTGGGGCTGTTGTGAATGCACATGCTTTAAATATTCGTGTACGGCCCTGGGCGAGCAACTCAGCTGGTTGGCGTGTCATCCCCAGACGCCAAGGTTGCGGGTTCGATCCCCAGTCAGGGCCCGGACAAGACTCAGCCACTGACGCATCAACACGTGGAACAACAGATCTCAGTTTCTCTGTCGCTCTTTCTCTCTCTCCCCTCCGCTGCCTCCCTCTCTCTCTCTCAAGATCAATAAAAACAAACAAATACATGTTTGTCTCTCAGTTACTTTGTGGACATGTTCTTTCATTTCCCTTGGGTCACTTCCTATACGTGAAATTTCTGGGCCATAGGGTAAGTGTGTGCCTAACTATGAAAAAATTATCAAACTGCTTCCCAAACTGGCTGCACTGTCTCACGCGTGCACCGGCTTGAGCTCGTCTCTTTGTCCTCGTGTGAGTTTGGTCCCTTTTGTCCAGGTCATCAGATTTGTGGGAATAGAGTTTTCCGTGACACCCTGTGTTATCCTTTTAACGTCCCTGGAATCAGTAGTCTTTCATTCCCGAGGTTAGGAATCTGTGTGTTCTCTCTTTTTCTTAATCAGCCTAGCTGGAGATTAATCAATTTTGTCAATCTTTTCGAAGAAGCAGCTTTCGGTTTCCTGATTTTCTCGCTGATTTCCTGTTTTCGGTTTCACGGACTCCTGTCCCGGTTTGTGCCATCTATTTGCTGTAGCTCCCTTTGGGTGTAATTCGCTCTTCTTTTTCTCGTTTCCTAAGGTGAAAACTGAGATTATCGATTTTGGATCACTTCTAATACATAGATTTGATGCTCAGTTGTCCCTTCTCATTGCTGCTTTTGCCACATCCCACACATTTTGATAAGCCACATTTTCACTTTTATTGAGTCAGAGTTATTTTTCGAGATCTCTCGAGACTTCCTCTTTGATCCGGGCGCTAGCCAGGAGTGTGCTGTTCAATCGGCTGGTGTCTGGGGATTTTCCGGTGGCTTTCTGTTATTGCTTTCCGGTGTAATCCCGTGGTGGTCTGAGAGCAGACTTTATTACTCGTCTCCTTTTAAACCTGTTGAGGTGTGTTTTATGACTCAGAATCTAATCTGTCTGGGTGGACTCCGGTCCGGAAGGACGTACACCCTGCTCTTGGTCAGAGAAGGGTTCTGCAGACGTCAATCTGGGCCAGGTGATGGATGGCCCCCCTGCCGTCCTGCCTGCTGGCTCTGTCCGCAGTGGGTAACTCTGTTCCGCCCGTAGTCCCTGCAGAGTTGCCTCATGTGTCCTAACACTTTGTCTTGTCTTCTTGGGGAATTGACCCTGTTGTCATGTACTGCCCCTTGTGCAATCTCGGGTCGCTTCCCTGGCTCTGAAGTGCGCTCTGTCTGAAGTGAGTACTCCAGCTTTCCTTTGATGGGTTATGGCTGCACCGTGCTCCCCCCACCCCTTACTTTTAATCCATCAGAGTCTTTATAGTGAAAGCGGGTTTCTTGCCGACAGTTGATAGTGGATCTTGTTTTTATCCACTCTGACGATCTCTGTCTTTTCACTGGCGTACTTACACTATTGGTGTTTAAAGTGATTATTGATCTGCTTAGTGTCTTCGTCTGTCCCGGCTGCTGTGACAAAATGCCACAGATGGGAGGAGGGGGCTTCTGAACAACAGGAGCGCCTGGCTCACACTTCTGGAGGCTGCAAGGCTGAGGGCCTTCTGCCGAGGGTCCTCTTTGGGTCCCTCTCCTGTCAGGCACGTGCCCCCTTCACGAGGGCTCTGCCGTCCTCCCAAAGGCCCGTCTTTTCGTACTTCGGGGTTAGACAGGATTCCACCACCTGAATTTCGGAGGGACACAAACATTCAGACCGTAGCAGCTAGGTTGACGTCTCTCACGTTTGTTACTGTTTTGTATTCATGGCCCATGGTTTCGTTTCCCGCCCCCCACCCTGCATTCTGCAGTTTTGAGCATTCCGTTATTCCATTTTCTCTCCTCTCTTAGCATATTAATTATATTTCTTTCTTTTTACTTTTTTTAGTGACTGCCCAGAGTGTACAAGACACATTTGCAGCTAATCCAAGTCCATTGTCAGAAGACGCAATGCCGCCTCCCGAGGAGGCCAGGCGCCTCCCAACAGAGCGGTCCCAGTCTTCCCCCCGCCACCCTCCCCCAGTCCCTGCGGCTCTCGCCGCCGTTCCTCTTCTCCATCAGCACAGTCACGGAATGGGTGGTTGTCCTTGTTATTTTGGGATGAACTGTTATCTCTTAGCGCAACTGAAAGTAATAAAAACAAAGGCTTTACATTACCTTCCTTTATTTCTTCTCTTTTCGTAGAGTCGCTCTGATCTAGACCCTCTTTCTTCCCTCTGAACGTCTTTTAACGTATCTTTCAAGGCAAGTCTATAGGCAACAACAGCTTTTCTCAGTTTTGTCTGAAAAAGCATCTCTACTTCCCTTTCGGGGGATGACTGTGCTGGATGTAGA
Source organism: Desmodus rotundus (assembly GCF_022682495.2). Classification (NCBI taxonomy): domain Eukaryota; kingdom Metazoa; phylum Chordata; class Mammalia; order Chiroptera; family Phyllostomidae; genus Desmodus; species Desmodus rotundus. Next base: position 135,032,307 of record NC_071393.1, on the reverse strand, counting down.
ATTCCAGGTTGGTGGTTTTTTCCTTTCTGCCCCTTACGTGTTGCGCTCCACCCTCTTCTCACTTGCATCTTACCTGAGGGGAAGTCCACTGTGATCAGAGTCTTCCTCCTTCGTGATTTTCTCTGTGCCTTTCCTGTCAATTACAGACAGAGGGAAGTTGCAATCTCAGATTGTGGTGCATTTCCCTTTCTCTTTTCCTTCCTGTTTTTTGCTACACCTGTTTTGATGCTCTGTCTTGGGAGCACACTTTTTTTTTTTTTTTTTTTAATGCCATAGTGATGAACCGAACATTATATCTTTACGAAATGTCCCTCTTTCTTCTGGGAATCTTTTTTGTCCCGAAGTCTACTTTGTCACCTACTGACAGAAACATGCCCATTTTCTTACCAGTGTCTGTGTGATATCTCTGTTTCCACGCGGTTGTTTCCATCCCTGTGCCTCCATACTGAAACTGGGTTTCCGGTGGACGGTCGTTTTGGAATGACACGTTTTGTCGGAAGTCCACCGCGAGGTACCTGAGGACAGAGGGCTTTAGCGTGAGGTTTTGCGTTAACCTGGCTGGGAGTCAAATTGTGTGTGATGTTTGCCGGAGACAGAAGTTCCAGAGGTTTCAACTTCCTCTAGTTTAACCCCACAGAAACCTCATTTCTTGAATGTGACCTTTTCTGCCTTCTTTCCTTTTGATTCACACTGCCCCCCCCCCCCCCCCAGCACCCTGCCTCCCCCGCCTCCTCCCTGGCACGACCACTCCCTTCGTCACTGAACCTAAGGAGAATGAGGTTCGGCTTGGCACCAAATCGTCTTAGGAACAAAGCCTCCGGTCCGTTGACCCCAGAGACAGAGTTTCAGTCAAACCGCAGACATCTGGGCCTCACTCTGTTTCAGCTCCGGGCCCAGAAAAGCAGCGAGAACCAGGTGAAGCAACACCATGGCCGACATCAGGACCAGACGCACGGATCAGCTTCCTCTCTGCCTGAGTGCTGACCGATGGACCAGTGCCGTGGAGACCATGACCCTGACCACGGCCCTCACTCCCTCAGGCACCATGATTAATGATTTTCCCCCATAGAGCCCACCTGGGTGGGAGCCAGGACCCTGAGCATGGGCTCAGCCACTTGCCCCACGAACAAACCCTCACTTCCTCTGCTGCACACTCCAGCTCGCGTCTCTCGGGCTTCCATGTGTATGGGGCACGTAGACGCTTTTAGCCCGGTAACAACTGTGGCGCACAAATCATTGGTCCCGGCGACTGAGGGAGTTAGGGTTGTGGTCTCTCCTGACCGGTCATCGCTAGGGCAGGCAGCTGGTCAGCACACCTGGTCCCGATGTCAGCCAACCCCCTGCCCAGCAGGCCTTTGCTGGGAAGATGCCCAGAGAGCATTTCCCATGATTCATTTTCCCCTCTCCCTGCCTGAGAACTGAGGGGATTTTTCTTGGCTCTTCAAGGTGAGATCTTTGTGGAATTAGAGATAAAACCCACTCCGTTGTGCGGCCCATCCCCCGTGCAGTCCCCAGGGGGTTCTCGTTCTCATGCTGGCCCACACTCCTCCCTGGCAGTTTGTCACAATCACCGTTTAAGTATTTCCACTGGTTTCAGGCTCCAGTGGCTTGTCCTCCAGGTAGGCAGCTCTCTGCTGCTCCCAGGGCAGGCGCTGGCTGGTCCTGTGACCTTGATTCTCTGATGAGCCTAACAAAAGGCGTTGATTTTACTTTGTTTGGGGTTTTTTTTTTTTTTTTTGGATGGGAGTGATTACTTTCAAGCACTTTACACATCAAAGCTGAAATTAGAAATCTCAAGGCTTGCTTTTTTATCCAGTCTGACAATTAGCTTTTAATTGGTGCATTTAGACCATTTACATTTTAAATTAAATTTGGTAAGCTTGCTATTTGTTGCCCTCCCATAGATTCTTTGTTCTTTTTTTGTTTTTCTGAATTATTTTGGATTGAGTATCTTTAGGATTTTATTTTTTCTTTCCCATAGGCTTATGAACTGTATTTGTGCATTTTCTTTAAACGTTGATCAAGGATTTATGATATGCACATTTAATTCATCACAGTCTATCTTGAGACACATATCAATTCAGCAAAGTTGTAAACTCGGTTTCCACTTCCCGCCCCATCTTCTGTGTTATTATTGTTCTACGCATCACTTCTGCAAATGGTACAAACCACACAAAGCCTCGCTATTATGCTTGCTTTAAACAGTCTGTTGTCTTTTTATTTTATTTTATTTTATTTTTTAGAGCTGTTTTAGGTTCACAGCAAAATTAAGAGGAAGGTACAGAGATTTCTCATCTGCCCCCTGCTCCCCAACAGGCACAGCACCCCCCCCCACACACACACAGAGGGGCACTTGTCACAGTCGGTGAGCTGCACTGACGCCGCACGATCACCCCACGTCCGTCGTACGCAGTGGGGCTCACTCTCGGTGTTGCACATCCGGCGGGCTGGGACAGAGGTGTGATGACGCGTACCCATCATTACGGCATCATACAGAGGATTTTCACTGCCTTAAACATTCTTGCCCTGCCCACGTGGCTCAGCGGGTTGGGTGTCACTCAGCAAAGCGAGGGGCTGCCAGTTCCATCCTGGTCAGGGCAGTTGCCTGAGTCGTGGGTTCAGCCCCTAGTCAGGGGCGTGTAAGAGGTTACCCAGCGACGTGTCTCTCACGCAGTGATGTTTCTCTCCCTCTATTTCTCCCTTCCTTCCCCCTTCCTAAAAATAAGTAAAGAACATCTTTTAAAAAAATGCTCTGTGCTCTACCACCCTCCCATCCCACTCCTGGCAGCCGCTGAGTCTTTACAGGCTCCGTAGTTCTGCCTTTCCCAGAATGCCGTCTAGTTGGAATCCTGCTGTACGTGTCCTTTCGAGATTGGCTTCTTTCACTCGGCGACGTGCGTGTCAGGTTCCTGGTGTCTGTCTATTCATGGCCTGGTGGCTCATTTATTCATGGCACTGAGTGGCATCCCACTGTCCGGAGGGACGGACCACAGTCCATTTATGCGTCACCTGCCGACGGACTTCTTGGGTGCTTCAGAGTTTCGGAATTCTGAGTAAAGCTGCTATAAACATCCGTGTGCCGGTTTTCGTGTGCACACAGGCTTTTGACTCCTCTGGGTAAGTACCAAGGAGCCTGATTACTGGATTTCACGTTAAAATTGTGTTTGGTTTGTAAGAAACCTGCCCCTGTCTTCCAAAGTGCCATCTTGCATTCCGCCGTGACTTGGTGGGGGTTCCTGTTGCTCCACATCCTCGCCAGCGGTCGGCGGGGGCAGCAGTCCGGGTTCCGGCTGCCCTGCTCCGCGCGTGGTGCCTCGCTGTTGTCCGCTGTGCGCTTTCCTGACGGCATTTGATGGGAGCATCTGCCCCGGTGTCACCTGCCCTCTGCATCTTCCGCGGTGAGGTATCTGTTCAGGTCTGTGAATACCCACCTTTTCATGGTATTGTTTGTTCTCTTGTTGGTGGGTTTTAAGCGGTCTTTTTTTACGTTTTATTTTGAATACAAGCCCTTTATAAGGTCTGTGTTTTGTGAATATTTTCTCCCAGTCTGTGGCTTGTTTTCTTATTCTCTCGATAGTGCCTTTATCAGAGAAGATATTTTTAATGTTAATGAAGTCCAACTTATCAATTATTGCTTCCAAGAATTGTGCTTTCGGTGTAGTATCTAAAAAGCCAGCACTGTAACCAAGGTTTTCTGGGCTTGACCCCGTGTTGCCCTCCAGGAGTTTTACAGTTATGGGTTTCATTTAAGTCTGGGATCCATTTTGAGTTAATTTTTGTGAAGGGTGAAAGGTCTGTCTTTAGAGTGATTTCTTTTCTTTTTGCCCGTGGATGTCCAGCTGTTCCAGCACAATTTGCTGAAAAAAACAACTATCTTTGGACCATTGCATTGCCTTCGTTTCTTTGCCAAAGGTTATTTGACGGCATCTCTGTGAGCCTGTTCCTGGGCTGTCCATTCCGTGCCATGGATCTGTCTGTGCATTCCCTCCCCAGTGCCTCGCTGGACCCAGTACTGCAGCTTTGCAGGGAGTCTTGACATCGAATAGTTTCAGCCCTCTCTGGTCTTCACCTTCAGAACTAACTGTATTAGCTGTTCTGGGTCTTTGGCCTCTCCACATAAACTTTAGATTTAGTTCGTTGATCTTCACAAAATGGGTTTCTGGGCTTTGGATCGGGATCGTGCTGGATCTGAAGATCAAGTAGACGAGACCGACAGCCGGGCAGCAGGGTCTCCCTACGCACGGCCGTGGCTGTCACGCTGTTCACGCAATTCTGTGACCGTTTTCATCAGATTCTGCAGTTTCCCTCACATAGATCTTAACACACATTCCGTTAGATTAGTTTCTATTTTATTTTGGGGTCTGCTGATATAAATGGGGCTGAGTTTTTAATGGTAAGTTCTGCTTCTCCAGTGCCAGTATATGGGAAAGTGACAGACTTTTCTATTTGAACTTCGTATCCTGTAACCTTTCTGTAATCACTTATTACTGTGATCATGGATTGAAATTTTTGTAGATACAGGCCTGTATAATGTGTTCGTTTATCTTCGTAAGCGTGGGTAAATTGTGTCTTTCAGTGTATGGCCAATTTTATCTAGATTATCCCATTTCTGGGAATAGAGTTGTGTATAGTATTCCTTTATTGCTGTTGATTCCTTTGTGTAGATCTGAATTTTCATTTTATATTATTTTCTGTCAGCTTAAAGAACATCCTTTATTGTTTCTTACAATGTAGGTTTTCTGGTGATAAATTATCTCAGTTTTTGTGTTTTTGAAAATGTTTCAGTTTCACCTTGATTTTTAAAAAAAAAAATCCCCACCCAAGGACATGCTCGTTGATTTTAGAGAGAAAGGAAGAGGAGGGGGAGAGAGAGAGAGAGAGAGAGAAACATCGATGGGAGAGGGAAACACCGGTCGGCTGCCTCCCACGTGCTCCCCCACCAGTGATGGAACCTGCAGCCTTTGGGTAACAGGAGTTGCTCCGAATAGCTGAGCCACCGGCCAGGGCTCACCTTGATTTTTGAAAGATGTTTTACTGGTATAGGATTCTATGTGGATATCTTCTTTATTACATTATTATGAAGATGTTTCTCATTGTCTGTGGCTTGCTGTATTTCTGATCGGAAATCAGCAGCAATTTTATCTTTGTTTTTTTTTCTTTTTTTTTTTTTTGGATCCTTTTAAGACTTCCCCGTTACTACTGAATTTTAGCAGATGGATTTTGATATGTCTCTGTGACTTGTGTGTGTATGTTTACCCTTGTGGCTAATTGAGTTTCTTGGATTTGTGAGTTCATGGTTTCCATAAATTCAGAAAAACTTTGACCAATTTTTCTGAGCATTTTTCTGTCCCCGCCTCTCTCGTCCGGTTCCTGGTCTCCAAATACCCTGCACGGCAGACGCTTCCTATTTTCCCAGCTCGACTGCCTTCCTTCTCTCTGTTCTGCTCTGTCTGCTCAGGGTCACTGACCAATTCTTCAACAGCGAATGTGCTTTACGTCCTCCAGCGGCATTTTCATTTCAGATGTTATTTTCTCTGGGCTGCACTTGACTCTTCTTCATACTTCCCATCTCTTTCCTCGTGGCTTTCATGTTTCCTTTCAAAGTCTTCAGCGTGTTTATGTGGCCTTTTTGTGAGGCCATTCCCTGCTAATCTCATCGTCTCTGTCATTCCTGGGTCTGTTCCACTTGATGGATCTTTCTCGGGGTCACGGGTCCCCTTTTCCTGATTGTCAGCATGTCTAGTAATTTTTGATTGGATGCGAAGCCTTACGCATGGCACGTTATTGAGTTTCTAGCTTTTCTTGTTTTCCAAGGAATGCTGAAGTTAAGTCCAGCAAGCAGCTGAGCTGCTTGCAGACCGGTGCGCTCCCTTTGAGGTTGGTTTGTGAAGGCACGCTGTGAGGTTTTCGGTGGCACTGGTTCGGCCCTCTCCTTTGTCAGGTCTCCTAAGCATCCTGGGTGTTCCGGGGGATCTCCCCACTCCGGCTAGTCTGAATAAAAGTGGATCCCGGGCCTGAATAAGCTCTGGGAATCGTGCAGCTCGCCTGGTGGGTCGCTACCTGGTCTCGTGGGGTTTCCGCTACACGTGTGCAGCACCGTGTTTATGCGTGAGTGAAGAGAACCCCTCTGCAGGCTCTGCCACCCCCTTTCTCTGTAGCTGCCTTCTTTCTGGAGCTCTGCCTCCCAAGTGCCAAGCACCTCACCATCCCCAAACTCTGGCCTCTGCATTCTTCCTTCTGTGGCGCCTTGTCCTGTGCTTGCTCCCCTCCAGAAAGTTCCTCTGGGCAGGAAGCCAGAGTCGCCAGGCTCACCGCATTTGTTCTCTGCGCTCACAGGTGGCTGTGTCTGCTGCTTGCTTTTCTGTGTCTGAAAGCAGTTGTTTCCTGGGCTTTCTCGTCGTTCATGGCGGGAGAGCAGGTTCAGCGCCAGTCTCTCCGTCAGAGCCAAGCCAAAGTCTATCATACACATTTCACAAAGTGCAGAGCATTAAATGGATTTACTCTGAAAATCTGAGAGGGAGATACAGTCAGATGGTACATTCTGAATGTAATAAAAACTTGACAAGCCGTTAGAAAAACATTTTGCTTCGGAAAAAAATTAGACCGCAACCCTGGGAAAGGAGACGCTTGGGGAGCTCAAGGGGCAGGGGTGCCTGGTGGGGGAGGGGAAGGAGCTAGTTCGGATAAATGGTTAACATCCAGAATTAATTCAATAACTTCAGAATAAAAAGACAAAATAATCCAATAGGGTAGGAGTCAGTAAACTTTTCCTACGAAGAACCAAATAGTCAATTTTTTAGGCTTCACAGGACACAGAGATTCTGCCACTTCTTTGAAAAACCATTAAAAATATAAATACCATTCTTAGCCCACAGGCCATGTGGCTGGAATCCGGCCTGCAGGCTGCGATTTGCCAACCCTCACGACAGAATAGTAGGGTAAACAGTTCACAGAGGAATAAATGGAAGCGTATTAACACACGTGCGAGGAGATGCTTAGCCTCCCTAATAAGCAGAGAAACGTGACTTAAAACAAACAAGAGGACATTTCACACGAACCACGTTGGTAAACATTTTAAAAGACTGACAATATCGAGAGTTAGGGAAGATAAGGCATGAAAGCAATTCCCACACAGCGGTGGTAGGAGCGTGAATTAATTCAGCCACTTTGGAAAGCAATTTGTCACCATCCAAGGCAAAATTGGAATTGGAAGTGCGTCTTCGCGGAGACTCAGCCGTCCCAGTCCTAGATCCATTACCTGGAGAGACTCGTGCATGATTACGGCGCTGTTTGTAATAGAAAAATAAATTGGAAACAACCTAAGTACACACACACACACACACACTCGTATCAACACAATTACATCTCAAAAACATAATGTTGAGTGAAAACGCAGGCTTACTGTGTAATATATTTATGAAAATGTTTAAAAACACCCTGCAAACTACATTATGAATTATTCATGTCTCTCCGTAGGTGTAAACACTAGAACAGTGGGCTGGAAAAACACACCAAATCAGGAGCGTGAGACTGCGTCTCCTGGGGGTGGGGGGGCGGGCATGCCCCGGGGCGGGAACGGAAGGCCGCATTGTCTAACAGTCCCTGTCTTTTATAAAGATGTCCAGTCACTGCGACGAAATAGTCACGCTTGTCAATTCTGGACGGTGGCCGTCCTCCTCATTCCTGTACATCCCCTCCATCTCCCGGGAAAGAAGGAAACAGCCCGAGCAGTCCCCTCCGTGTGCAGAGCGTAGCGAAGGTCAGAAGACCACTGGCCCTGACGTCCTGGACTTGCTTTGCCGCCCCCAGGGCCCCCGGCTCTCTGCTCAGTGGGGATAGGCTGCTTCCCTCCTCGTGCCTCAGTTTACCCACCTGGAATAGGGGAGGGGGGGCGCTGTGGAAGGTGTAGACTGCTGCTGAGTCCGGGCTAGCGCCTGTTAAACGCAGCAGACCAGAATGGGTCAGAAAGGGAAGAGGGCCCCACACCAGGGGCTCCAGGGAGCGGAAGGCAGGCTCCTGGTTTAATGGGTACAGAGCTTGTTTGGGAGGATGAGAAAGTTCTAGAAAGGGATGGTGGCACAACAATGTGGAAGTACTTAATGCCATTGGATCGTACACTTCCAAATGGTTACGATGGTAATTTTACGTTATGTATAGTTTAGTGTAACTTAAAAAACAGACTGAATCCCATACGGCAACGGTTACTACTGCTTCGTGGAAACTTGCTCTTCGTGTGTTTAAAGGACCAGAACCTCGGTGCCCTCTGTCTGGGTAGCAGCTGCCACTTTCAGAGGCTCTCTGCACCGCGGGCCAGGGAAGGTGAATGTGGAGCCTTTGAACTTGGGCTTCTCTGCACAGCACCCCCCTCCCCCCCTTTTTTTTCTGCCTCCATGTTTCCTCCACGGCCCTGCTGCTCTGTCCGGCTTTTGGCAGCAGACCTCCAGCGCCAGGGCCACGTCCTTCTCACTGTCCTGCCTCCCGCCCAGCCAGCCAGGTGGAATGAAATGCCCCTCGTCTGGAGGAAGAGCTGCACCGCGCTGAGAGCAGCGCGGCCGCTGTTAAATGCTCATCACTGTGACTACAGCCGTTAGGCTGCCAGGCTCCGGGTAGGAGAGCGGGAGGGAGGGGGCCGGGGTGGCCGTGCATTAAGCGAGTTAAGTGGTGTAGGATTCGGGGACGCGGGCCAGGGCTTGCGGGGGAGAGTGGAGGTGCATTAGTGCAAAGGAGTGGAGCTTGCTAAAGGGGTGGGGGGAGTGCTGTGTGCCCTGAGTCCCCACGCCACTGCCAGGGTCCACTGAAGAGAGCAACCAGCCTGGGGCTTTTAACAGGCCCTGGGGATAATTAGTTTCAATTAGCAGAGAGACATTTTAAATCTCGAGAAACATTCAGCCTTCGAGGGCTCCATTTAGCGTTTCAAACCCACTCTCAGTGCTAACAGAACCCTAGACTGTAACGCTGAGGGGACCTCTGAAACCACCGGGACAGGAGGTGGGTTCCACGTGGCAGAGCTGTGCAGGGGCGCAGGGGGGCTTTGAAGTCAGCCTGGGCCCGGAGCCCTGACCGCTTCCCATGGCGACCCTCGGCTTCCCTCCTCTGCTCTGAGGGTGGGCGTGGGGTTACCCATGGTGTTTGCAGCTGCGAGACTGGTTGTGTGTGTGTGTGTGTGTGTGTGTGAGAGAGGGGCAGTGGTTTGGGCAGGAAATAAGTGGCAAACGATCCCCGGACACCCTCACCCCTTGAAGGCATGCCTATCTCTGGGGACCTGCAGTGACCTGAACGTTGGTCCCCGCCTAGGGGGCGCTGAGCTGCCCCCGAGAGCCAGGGCTCCCACCTGCGCGGAGCCCGTGTGCGTGCGCACATTCTCTCTCCACCACACGCTGTGGGGGAGGGTTGCTCTCCTAGCCTGTTCCTGAAGCTGCAGAGGTTGTCCTTGTGGGCACGTTTAAAACGGGAAATTAGACCAAGGGGTCAAGGCGCATAGTGTGCCCCTAGAAACGGCTCTTACTGTTCGTGTCCCTGGAAGGACCCCCCAAAGGCAGCCTGCTGGCAGCCCAGGTCGGAGCCCCATCTGATCCCACGTCGTGGCATCTGGAAGCCACACTCGAGTAGAGAATCAGATCCAACTTGTCTACATCACTGACATGGCGGGCCCCCTTAATTATGGGGCTCACGGCGTCTTTCCTCCTCGCCGTGAGGCCGGCACGCTTGTCTTTAATCAGCGCAGGTCATTGCGCGCCCTCCTATCTACCGGCCAGGAAAAACGAGCCACTAATTTACTGGAGGTTTCGAGAAAATGCTTTTATCTGTTACACTACAACCGTGTGGAGGCTGCCGGGTTGGAAGGAAACAGAAGTTGGCCGAGGCCCCTGTTGACCCATAGCAGCTCGGTAAAAATTAACCGCCGCGGCCAAGGTCGCCTTTCCTCTTTGCCATCGATGAACTTGGGTGTAACTGGCCGAGCAAAGTGCAGCCCTGTTTACGACCAATGTTTCCTTTCAGGGGATCTCTGGCTGGCTGGCTGTCCACACGAGCTGGTTGTGAAATTTTCAGCCTGGGATCTAGCAGGTAAATGGAAAATAACACTCGATGTGGGCTTGCATTTAAATCTTGAGAAGTGTCCAGTCGGCCAAGGCCCTCTCCCCATCGTCCCGTCACCGGGCGTGCACCGGTTCCTGTAGGAACTTCTGAGTAAAAGCCGCCAGTCATCCTCGCGGCTTTTAGGGGTCGCCGTCCCCTCTCTCTCATCATGATGCCTCCCTTCCAGGCAGAAGGCACCCTTCGCAGGCAGTCCGTTCTGACAATGGGACCTCGTGGACCGTCCACACCCCCGTCAGGGACATGTCGGGTCATCCTGCTGGCTGTCCATTCTGGTTGTCCTGAGAATCACCAGTTCCAGAAAGTTCCTTGGCTCCTTGACAGGGATTCCTGCATCCCAGCCTTCACCTGCTTGGCCCATCGGAGGCACCCGATATTGAGGGTCTGTCCACGTCAGGGGCTAGGGGCAGATGGCCAGAGGGGAATGCTGTCTTTGTCTGGATTTCGCTCTGCTGCTTGGGTGTGGGTGTGAATGACCCCAGCGTCCAGCTGACTCCACACGGAGGGAGGGGCAGGGAGGCTTCGGCCGGCTTATCACCCCCCTTGATGAGGCTCCTCTTCTGGAGCTGGATTCTGGGAACACAGAGGACTGGGACTGGGGGTCCTGGGAGCAGGCATGCTGTGGACTTGCCCAGGGTACCAGGAGGCAGGTGAGGGGCACCTAGGCTGGGCTGGGGGCAGGGAAGGCAGGTGCAAAAGCTGGCCAGGCTTGGGGCAGCCAGGAGGAAGTGGCTGTGCCTTCTGGACACTGTGAGGCTGTGGACTCAAGGGGGCCTTCTGAAACCATCTTTGGGTTTTTGCTAATTTCTGATGGCTCATTTCTTCCTCATTCAGCACCGAGCCCCTCCAGCACAGGGGACACAACTATCAGTGGGCCACTTGCCCTGCCCTCAGGGAGATGGAGACATGCCGAGCCACAAGAGCTGGGCTTCGAGCAGGACACTGTGGCCATGGCTGTTTTGTCACCATGTGATGTGCGTGGCCCTTCTGGGACCCCACAGCCCAGTCCAGTCCACCTGGGGTTTTGCCTGCAGGGCACGGTGGTAGCCTTGGCCTTTTTGGCTCCGGAACACCTGTCTTCAAAGGTGGTGTTAGCTGGTGGGGAGAAAGCTGTCGCCGTGACTCTTAACGTGGCCCCTGAGACAGGTGGGGCTGAGGGCGGAGAGGGCGAAAGTTGGGCCCGATCTTCCTCTCCCCAGACGTGCTTCCAAAGTTGCCATCTTCGTAGCCCTTGCGATCAGGGGTGTCGATCTCATTGTCACCGGGGGCCACATCAGGCTTGCGGTTGCCTTCAAAGGGCCGAAGGTAATTATGGGACTGTATAAATGTCACTGCTCCTTAGCAGTTAAGTGAGAGCTCGGCGCTGCTGCCGGATAAAACAAGGTGGAGGGAGGGCCGGATTCGGCCTGAGGGCCTGGTGTTTGCCACCTGCGCCTTAGGTGATGTCCTGGGTCAGTGTTGCAGCCTCAGGAAGCCCCCGAAGGCCCACCTGCCTCTTCCTGGGTGGTGGGGGAGTGGGGGAGAGGCTTCCATAGATGTTTCCCATTTCCCCCTGTGGCTCCGACAAGTCGCCAACTCAGAGGCTTGAAGCAACACAAATGTGTCACCTTACAGGTCTAGAGGCCCGAAGCCGCAGCTGTCCTCGAGGGCTAAGTGCAGGGGCAGGACCGTGTTCCTCCGGGGGCTCCGGGTGTGTCTGCTCTGTGGCCGATCCCAGCATCTGGAGGCCACATGCATCCTTTGGCTTGGAGTCCCTTCCTCCATTTCCGGAGGGGGCAACCTGGGGCTGAGTCCCGCCTACATGCTCTCCTCACACAGTACGGACCCCCGTGATGACACCGAGACCCTTGGCAACCAGAGCATCTCCCCACTGTGTGGTCAGTGAATCACCTGAACCCGTAATCCCTTCCAACAGCCGACATATTCACAGGCTCCAGGATGGGGTGGCAGAAGGGATGCAGTTTGTTTGTTCCCGGAGGGGGTGGCATTTGAACTGGTTGTGGAAGGGTGAGCAGAGCTCACTGGGGACACTGGGGCCACGTCAGGGCTGACAGCACAGGTCTCCCAGGCGTCTGGGACAGACTGGGCCAAGAGGACCAGAGGATGGCGATGGGACAGTGTTTTGAAGAGGACACCAGACCTGGCAGAGATCAGCCCAGACAGGCCAGAGCTGACAGGGAGTGCAGCAGCCACCACGCCAGGCAAGTCACCTCAGTGCCAGCAACTGCCTGTGGGCCTGTGGGACCGCGGCCTGCAGAGGGGAGGCGGCTGTCCCTTTCTGTGTCTGGGAACGAGAGAGGATGCTGGGCCAGGTGGCATCACTGACGGAGTCCACGCACGTGACGAAGACGGCTGGACCAGGGCCAGAGGCACGCCCTGCTACATTCTGAAGCCGTTTTAAATTCGCCCAGAGCCCAGGGTTTGAGCCAGAGAGGAGACCTCGAGCTGGCGCGGGGGCGGGGCGCGGGGGCGGGGCGCGGGGGCGGGGCGCGGTGCACGCGGCCAGTAAGGTTGTACTCGTTCCGTCACAGGCCAAGTTTGTTTGGACTCGCGCCTCTTCAGCCGAGGTCACTGTGTCATGTGTTTTCCATGTGTTTTCCAGTGACGCAGGCAGGGGACTTCGTATCTGGGTTTGCTCGTGGGAGTGTCCCGTCCCCAGAGTGCCATTTCGCTGGCTGGGCAGGGGGATGGTGTTTCTGCAGCCTGAGCTTCCCAGTGCCTCGCTTCCTCCTCCGTTGCCGCTCCCCCGTCCACCTGAACCACCGCCACGGCAACATTTTTCTCTTGGACCTCCACGTGGGAGCCAGTTCTGTGGGGGAACCTGTGCCCGTTGTCCCCAGTCCTGCCACTGCCCTGTGGTGCCCCTGTCCCAAGTCGTCGGTACCCAAGGGACTAGCATCCCTGTTGGCACTGGGCCACCAGCCTGGGAGCCAGAGAGGCGTGGGGAAGACCCCAGGACGCAGGGCAGGAGCACTTGGGTCCAGGCCTGGAGGGCTCCTCCCACATGCAGGACCAGGGGTCGCCGAGCAGGGCCCACCATGGCTGCTCCCGGAGCCTGGCAGGTCCGCCAGCCACCATCTGCCTTATGTGGCATCGCTAGGGATGGACCCGGCAACCCATGGGAACCACTCTGCCACCATCCTGCACCACCCAGGAGCCGCTCAACCCCCATTCCCCTTACAGGTGGGGAGATGGAGACGCAGACAAGTAGCTCACGCGTTCATTCCTCTTGATAAGCGTTCGTGCGTGCCCGCCCTGCGCCAGAACGGCAGCGCTCAAACGCACGGCCTCCCCCGCCATGGGCAAGCATGCACTTTCAGAACCACACGCTGGCCTGAGCGCTGCCCCCCAGGCAGCAGCCCGTGGTCCCCACACCTGCAGGTCAGAGCCCCTGCGCTCCCCGGCTGCCCGCCTGTCGGGGCTCAGCAGCCTCTGTCCGTTAGGTATTCCTCATAGTTCAGCAAAGTGCGAGGTCTGCTCGGCACACACAGCCCTCTCCCCGCTTCACCGGCGTCCTCTCTGCCCCAGGTGGCCCCTCTGCCCTCGCTCAGTCCCGTCACCCTTTAAGACGCAGCTGAGCTCCACCTCACCCCTCTCTGAGAGTCCTCCATGCCCTGTGGCGGCTGACCCTTTCTGTCCTTGTCACCACCGTGACGGTGCTGTCACAGTCGTGATTATTGGTTTTTTTGGTCACGTTATTTGGACTATTTGTTTGGCTTTTATTTTTGCAGCTCTATGGACATAGAATTGGCAAATAAAAAATATATATATGTATATAGAAAGTGTCCCGTGTGAAGATTTCATAAATGTACGCATGGGGAATGACCGCCTCAGTCCAGTTTGTTAACACACCCATCGGCTCGCTGTGCGTGTGTGTGTGTGTGTGTGTGTGTGTGTGTGTGAATGGCGAGAACAATGAAGGTCTACTCTTCTAGCAAATATCGAGTTTACAATGATTATCATTAACTGTTGGGTTGGCCAGAAAGTCTGTATGGTTTTTTTCTGTAAAATAAAAGCCACCTTTTCACTCTCGCCAATAGCTTTATTGATTCGGATGTTTTGAGTTTGTCGGCTCTCTCCCGCTATTGGCTTCTAGTGGGGAGAGGCCGGGGGGCTGCTCAGCACCTTCGCATGCACGAGACAGCCCACGGCTAAAGATTTATTTGACCAAAATGTCAATAGTACTGAGAAACTTCACAAACCACTTTGGACATGTTCGATCAGCCACAGCACCTTCTCCACACACGGCACAAGCCTTTTTATGCGTTTCAGTTGTGTTTTTACCTTTCTTGAAATAATAAAGCATAACACGCCAAAAATGTTGCAGAAAAGTATTTTCTTCCATCGTCACTACTAAGATGGCTACACAAAAATTCACCAGTTTTGCTGTTTTGTTAAACTGCATGCTGATATGACAGCTGTCACAATGCTACCTAACACTTGCTTCAGAGGAAGTTAAAGACAACGAGAGTTCCTAGAGTCATCGGGCGGAAAATAGGCGACGGACTTTTTGGCCAGCCCAACGGTCACCTTGCAGAACGTTAGACCCCAGGACTTGCCCGTCTTGCGACTGGGAGTTTGTAACTTTGAGCAACATGTCCCTTCCCTCCCTGCCTCCCCGCACCCTGGCAACGGCCAGTCCACCCTCCGGTTCTGTTAGTTCAACGTTTTACATTTCCACGTATGTTTGAGCTCATACGGTACTTGTCTTTCTACGTCTGGCTCATTTCACTGAGCACACGCCTTCCAGATTCATCCAAGTCCCCAATGGCAGGGTTTCCTTCCTTTTTCGTGGCTGCGTGATGTTCCGCCGTGTGTTAGTACCGCATCTTCCCTACCCACTCATCTGGTGACAGACAGGCTGTTCCCATGTCCTGGCCGCAGCGAATGATCCTGCAGTGGACCTGGGAGCACAGCCGCCTCCTCGGGACCCTGCTCTCATTCCCTTCGGAGAAACACCCAGAGGCGGGGTGGCTGCATCCTATGGTGGTTCCGTTTTTCTGTTTCTTGAGAAACCTCCATACTGTTTTCCGTGGTGGCTGCTCCAGTGCACCTTCTGGATGTGGGTTCCTTCTCCACATCCTCACCGACACTGTCATCTCTTGTCTTCTTGATGACAGCCATTCTCACAGGTGTGAGGTGATCTCTCACTGTGGTTTCAGTTTGCATTTTGCTGATGATTAGTGATAGTGAGAATCTTTTCATTTACCTCTTGTCCATTTCTATGTCTTCTTTGGCAAGTGTCTATTCAGATCCTTTGCCCATTTTTAATGAGGTCATTTGTATTTTGGCTAATGAGTTGTATGGGTCCCTTATGTATTTTGGGTATTAGCCCCTTATCGGACATGTGCTTTGCAAATGCTGTCTCCCGTTCCACCAGCGGCCTTTGCATTGTGTTGAGGGTTTCCTTTGCTGGGCAGGAGCTTTTTAGTTTGAGGTCATCCCACTTGTCTATTTTTGCTTTTATGGTATCGGGTCTTGCATTTAAGTCTTCGATCTACTTTGAGTTAGTTTTTGTGTCTGGTGCAAGATAAGGGTCTGATTTCATTACTTAGCATGTGGGTATCCAGTTTTCCCAAAACCACGTACTGAAGAGACTGTCCTTTACCTATTTTGGACTCTCGGTGCCCGTATCTGAGATCAGTGGACGTGTGTGCGTGGGTTCGCTTCTGGGCTCCCTCTTCTGCCCAATCCGTCGACGTGTCTGTTTTACGCCAGGACCTTGCGGCGTTGACTATGGTGGCTTCGTAACGCAGAGTGAAATCAGGAGTCATGGGGCCGCCAGCTTTGTCCTTATTTCTCAAGACTGCTTTGGCTACGTGGGCCCTTTTGTGGTTCCATATGAATTTTTAGAATTGTTTAGCTAGACTAACCAAGATAAAAAAGAGGGAAGAGTCAAATAAATAAAATTATAAATAAAAGAGGACGCATCGCAACTGATATCACAGAAATACAGAGGATCGAAAGAGACTCCCCTGAACGAGAGTTAGACAATCCAGAAGACACGGATACATTTCTAAAAACATAAAACCTACCAAGAATGAGTCATCAAGAAATACAAAATCGGGACAGACCAGTAACAACGAATGAGGAAAGTTACACAGTAACCAAAGACCTCCCAACAAAGTAAAGCCCAGGGCCAGATGGCTTTACGGGTAAATTCTACCAAACATTTAAAGAAGAATTAACGCCAGTCCTTCTTAAACTCTTCCAAAAATTTTTAAAGAGGCAAGAACACTTTGAGACTCATCTTACGAGACCAGCATCATTCTCACACCAAAGCCAGATCCACAGACGCCACAAGAAAAGAAAAGTAGAGACCAATACTCCTGGTGAACATAGATGCAAAAATCCTCGAGACGATACCAGCACACCAGATTCAACGGCACATCAAACGGCCGCGCACGGCGGTCAAGCGGATCGCTCCCTGGGGTGCAGGAGGGCTCCCCACACGCAGTCAGGGTGACGCCCACGTCGACGGTGAAGGTTAAAAGTCATCTGGCCACCTACTGGACATTGGGAGTCAGCCAACCTTACACTTCTGGGCCCACCCGCTGCCTTTCAGCTGAGACCGCCACTTCCGGTCACTGGGCGGCGCTCTGCGAAGGGCGGTGGCATGGATTTCTCTGCGTGACACACCGGCCTGTAGTTTTCTTTCTCGTGATGACGGCCTCGGTCAGTCTTTCGTGTCGGGGGGATGCGGCTTCAAAAATTGAACTGGGAAACATTTTATGTGCCTCTTCCTTTTGAAAGATTCAGTGAAGAGTTGGCATTCTTTTTTCCTTAAATGTTTGGGAGAATGCACCCGTGAAGCCATCCTGGCCTGGGCTTTATTTTGGGGAAGCTTTTAAATGACTAATTCAAGTACTTTGCTTAACATTTTCCTTTTCCTTTTTCCTCTATACTCAGTTTTGATATTTTATGGTTTTTTTCTAGGAATTTTTTCTTTCCATCTAAGTTGTTTAAGTTTTTGACATAAAGTGTTTCATAATCATCTTTTATAAATCCTTTTAATTCTGGAATTCTGTGCTGCCGTCCCCTCTTTAATTCTTGATTTTGTTAAATTATCTTTTTCTAATACACAATTTTAAATCTAAATTTTTCCTCCAACCATTAATTATATCATATACATTTTAATGTTATACTTTCATTTTGTTTTATGGTTTTTCAATTCCTTTTTTATTTTTTCTTTGACCCGTGTGTTGTTTAGAAGTATGGTGTTTGATTTCCAGGTATATGGGTACTTCCCTGGTTTTTCCTGGTGTTGATGCCTCATTTAACTCCGGTGTGGTCCGAGAAGATTCTTTTAGGTTGTCTCAGTTATTTTAAATTCATTAAGAACTTTCAATGCCTGGCCTGTGATCTGTCCTGGAGAAGGTTGCAGGTGCGCTTGCGAAACCAGTGCATTTCCCTGCTCTTGGGCGGGTCTCTCTGTGTGCGTTCAGTTAGGGCAAGTGGCTTGATAGCAGTTTTCAAGTCTCATGTATCTTTCCAGAGTATCTATTCGTTGTGCCATTTACCAGGAAAACATGATTTAAATCAACTGTGTAAATTCAGGTGTAACTGTTGCAGTATCTGCTATGCTCCTCAATTCTGTCAGCCTTCGCTCCGCGACTTCAGGGCTGTGCTTAGACGCACACGAATTCCTCACTGTTCTCTCCCCCGATGTGTGATTACTTCATCATTGGGCAGCATTTCTCTCGGGCTTTGGTGATGCCTCTTGTCTTGCAGGCTATTTTGTCTGACATCGGTGTAGTCCCTCCGCTCTTTTGAGATGATGGCTGCCTCGCATGTCTTCTTCCATTCTTTTACTTTCCGTCTATCTGTGTCTTCGAATGGAAAGTGTGTCTTTCATCGTCGGTGTTCAGTTAGATGTTGCTTTTCATGCAGTTTTACAATTCACACCTTTCAATGGGAACCTCTCGACCATTCACATTTAATATGACTATCGACGTGGCTGGGCTGATGTCTGCTATTTTGCGAGTTGCATTCTCTGTGAGTCGTGCATTTTTGAGATTCTTTTGCTCTTTTCCTGCCTTCTGTCTTGTTTTCAGCCCATTTTCAAGGTGTCATTTTTACTCCCCTTTGATTTTTTAGCTAAACTTGTTTTTCTCAGTGGCTGTTCTATGGATCAGAATACACACTTTTCATTTGTCAACGTGTACTTCAGATACACAATAACCGACTTCTGAGAAAACACAGCAACTGCGTTGCGATGCTGCTTTATTTGCTTGCCTCTCCTTTGTGCTATTGTTCTCAAACACGGCACGCTCGTTTATTTTACTTAGAGTGTTTTTAAGTGTGTCTTTGCGGGGGTTTTAGTGGGTGACCTAGGCGTTCAGTCCTTTGCCCATGACGTATCACAGCCCACAGGTGCACCTGTGGACTGTTACTATTTCAAGTACAGTTAAAAAATTACTATTTCAAGTGCAGTTTTAAAAATTACTTCTTTCTACGTCCCTTTACTCTTTCCTCGTCTATAACTGTCTTAAACACGTCTTCCACATGCATTGAAAACTGTATCAGATGGTGATACAATTTTTGCTTCAACTGTCAAACATAATTTAGAAAACTCGAGAGGAGGAAAGTCTGTCATATTTATGTGGGGTTCCCCCTGCTTTTTGTTGCTTCTCCTTCCTTTCTGACGTTCCAGGATTCCTTGATTTTAATCATTTCCTTTCTGTTTTGAGAACTTCCTTTAGCCATTCTTTAAGGTAGGTCAGATGGTGACAAATTCTCTTAGTTTTTCTTCATCTCAGATTAATATGTTTTTCTTTTAATTACTGAAGGGTATTTTCTCTAGACAGAGAATTCTGCACTGACAATTCTTTTTCCTCCGTCCCTGAAAAAAGCTCTGCCACTTCCTTCCCGTCTCCATGGTTTCTCATGCGAAATTTGCCATCATTTTAATTGGTTCTACCTGTGTAGGTAAGACGCTGTCTCCCTCTCACTGCCGATAATGGCTGAGTGTGAGTACACGGGCACCTTCAGTGCTCAGCAGTTTGACTGCGACAAGTCTCGCATGGATTTTTTGGGTTTATATCTGTTTGGGGTTCACTTAGCGCCTTATATATGCAGATTTATGTCTTTTGCCAAATTAGGGGAAAATCCAGCTATTCCTTCTTCAAATACTTTCTTCCAGCCCGTCCTTTCTCCCCTCTCTTCCTGGGATTCCTATAACATAAATCGGGGGTGTCAAACTCATTTTCACCGGGGTAATTTTCAACTCCTTAACAGTTAAGGAGTAGTTCCATTTATACAGTCCTAAAATTACTTCAGCCCTTTGAAGGCAACTGTGAGGCTGATGTGGCCCCTGGTGAACATGAGCTTGACACCCCTGACATACATGTTACATCTCTTGTTAGAGTCCCACAGGTCCCTGAAACTCTGCGCTTTTTAGTCTATTTCTCCTCTGGTGCTTATTTTCAAGTTCACTGAAGCTCTTCTATGTACCGTCCCTTCCGCTGTGAGCGCGTCCATTGAGAGGTCTGTTTCGGTTACTGTATTTTTCCATTCTGTAATTGTCATTTGGACGTTCCTGTTGTCTTCTGTTTTTGTGCTGAGATTATCATTTTTCACCTGTTTCAAGCATGCTTGAGAAGAGATTTGTTTCTATATTTACCTTTACCATGCATTTCATGCTTGTATGTTGCTGTTAGGCGTATTTTCATGTCTAGTCGAAGAATTCCTTTTCACGCTTCTTGTAAGGCTAGTCTAGTGGCAAGGAACTACCCCCGCTTTTGGGAGTTTTTATTTCTCCTTGTGAAAAACAGTTTTGCTGGGGAAGGCATTCTTGGTTGGCAGTTTCCCCCTTTCATATGTGAGCATATCACCCCACTCTTTTCCGGCCTCTAAGGTTTCCCCTGAGAGATTTAAAGTCTGCCGAGAAGTCCCTGTATGTGACAAGCCACTTCTCTTCCGCTGCTTTCCAAACCCAGGCTCCGAGGAGGGAGGAAGGGGCAGCCGTTGCTCAGTGGACAGAAAGTTTCAGTGCTGGGAGGTGAATTAGTTTCGATCGCCCGGCCGGACAGCAGGGTGCCTCTAGTGGACAGCATGGTGCGATGCATGCAGAAACTTGTCCGGAGTTCTGCACCACACGCGTGCACACGGACACAGGGAGACTTTGGGAGGTAATGGATGTGTCTGTTACCTGGACTGTGGGGGTGGTTTCACAGGTATATGTGCATGCCCCAGACTCACCAACTGTATGCATCAAATACGTACAGTTTATTGTATCAATTATGCCACAGGGAAGGTGTTTGGAAACAAAAACTAAAGGGTAAAAGAGGCCTGAAATGAAAAATTTTACAAAAAAAAGGTAAAAAGAAAAATAAGTGTTAAAGAAAAGTTTTTTTAAGAAGAAAGACTATAATGCTAGATAGAAGCTGAGACCTATAGGAGGGAATAAAGAGCATTGAAAATAGTAAATACATAATAAAGAAAAATGATTTTTTATTACTTGCTTTAAAACAAGCAATTGCTTACATAGTAATGTAGCAATGCAACATGGAATCTATTATGTGTAAAAATAACACAGTTGCACAATGGATGAGAGGGGGCTGATTAAAAATATACCATTGTAAGCTTCTTACATATGAAGTGGATAATGTTAATTCGAGAGAAATGTGATTGCCTATTGGAATTTTTAGAGTAGCCATGAAAGAATAATGGAAAGAGATATTTCTAAATGCTAAAAATAGGAGATAGATTGGATTGCTAAATATATGTGATTAGGGCAAGAGAGGAGGAACAAAAAAAAAGAATAAGAGGAACAGTGGAAATTAAATAGCAAGACAGTTGATTTAATCCATAGTTACATCTGACAGAAGTGGATCCTGCACAACTTGAAGTATCAGTTCGTTAGGAAGTGTTTGTTTTCCTGGTGGGGGCGATGGTTCACAGGTGTGCACATATACGGAATCCTATTAAATGGTACTGATATGCGGTTAGTCATGTGTCAATTATTATATCTCGATAGAGCTGTTCAAAAATTTATGTGGAAATATAAAGGACCTAGAATAGCCAACACAAGCCTATAAAAGATAAACTGTGTTCCTGGGCTTACAGCTCTTGATTTCAAAACTGCTACAATGTTACAGTAACTGTTGCAGCATGGCATTGGCACGTGGCTAGGCAGATAGATCGATGTCACAGAATACGGGGTCTAGAAATAGATCCATACATACAGGACCAAGTGAAATTTAATGAAAGCTCCAATGTGATTCCACGGGGAAAGGAAGCTCCTTCCAACAAATGGCACGGGAACAACTTGGTATCCATATGGGAGAAAGTGAGTCTTGACTCCAGCGGGATACCGTACAAAAACTACTTGGATGTACAGCACAGACCTGAATCGAAAAGATAAATCACTGGAAAATATCTTTGTGACCTTGGCCTGAAATTCTTAGAGAGTTTCCAAAAGTGTTAACCATGAAAGAAAAAAAAAAGATAAACTGGATTTCATAAAAATTAAAGATTTCTGCTCTGCTCATTAAAAGACTCCTTTAGTAAAGTGAAAATGCAAGCAACAGATTGGTAGAAAATATTTACAGTATATATATTTGGAAAGGGACATATCCAGAATATATACAGAGCTCCTACAAGACAAAACTGAGAAGATAGCTCTATGAAGTATGAGCAGAAATTTGCATAGACCTTTCAGGAGCGGGTGCACAAGTGGCCGATGCGTTTGTAAAAGGGCACTTAGCGTGATTAGCGATCGGGGACGCGTAATTTCACACCGTGATGAGCCTGTCACACCGAACACAATGGCTCAAATCAGACACTGGCAATGTCAAGGGTCGCCGAGGACGCGGAGCTCCTGGGCTTCTCGTGAACAGCTGGGAAAGTGTAAAAGGAAAGTGCTTTTGGAAAATGCTTTAATAATTTCTTACAAAAGTAGTACACGCTTACCCATGGACCCGGCTCCTGGGGAACTTCCCTGAGAGACACGAACCCGTGAAACCATAAAATACTTGTACAAAGCGATTCGTAGCAGTTTCACTCATAATAGCTAGAAACTGCAAACAGTCCAAGTGTCCGTCAGTGGAAGGCGGATGGACAGCGTGTGCTTCGTTCCCGCAGCGGAAAACCACTGGGTGAGGGAACGCAACGCAGGTGCGTGCCCGCCGCACGATGCCCTTCTCCGGGAGGGCAGCAGCTGCGGGCCAGGTGGCGACTCTGGGGCGACGAAAAGGCTTCTCTTTCTCTCCGTTTTACTAAGTGTTTTCATGACCACTTACATTCAGCACTGGTCTGTCTCAGCTGCAGGTGGGCAGCCCGGCGGTCAGACTGACCACGTCCACTATGACGTGCTTTACAGCTCGATCTGGGAGCTGGGCGGGTGGTGTGCACACTTGCCAAAATTCATCAGCTGCGGACTTCAAGTCTGTGCATTTAGTCTTGTGTAAAGTCTGTGTCAGTGAAGAGAATATTGCGGGAAAATACAACAATCATGGACATATGTTCTTCTAAACAGAGACCATTGGAATACATGAAGCCGTTGAAACTGGCAAGAATGGGACAAGTTACCGGTCACAACCGTCGCTGAAAATGTCCCTCTTAGAAACTGATAGTAGATCAAGCACTCAGAAAAAAAAAAAATAAAGAGAGAAGATTGACATAACACAAGGTTAAGCTCTTTAGAAACTGAAATAGCAAAGCCATTCATTCCCCTTACAGATTCTCCGGCCCCGTGGTGTTAGGTGAGAGTTCTGAGAAATGTAACAAACAGATCAGACAAATACTCTCTGAGAGCTGATTTCGGAGATAAGGGGGATCTGCCCAACTCATTTTACGAGGCTGGAATAACATTTATTCCAAGTTCAGTTAGGGCCAACATGAGAAAAAATAGGTCAATTTCTGTTACGTAAATAGAGGCAAAGTTCCAGACAAGTGGCTCACCCGTGCGCCCCATGGCGTGGCAGCACGCCAGGAACGCGAGCGCATCGGCTGTCAGAAATTCTGTCAGCGTCGGTCACCGCGCTGCTGGGCTAACGGGGCAGGTGACTCTCCGCAGGTGCAGCAACACACCCGGTGAAGGGCGACATCATCTTGCGAGTTTTAAAGATTTCCCCAAAAACCCTAAATAGAAAGGAGTGTTCTCGGTGCAGGACACACCTGGCACGTGACAAGATCGCAGGAACTGCGGCTCCGCACACGGACGTCAGGGTTGTTTCCTGCGACCCTGGGCGGCAGCCGTTCAAGCTCGTCCGGGGGGCCGGCTGCTGCCGCAGGTGGACACAGAAAGGACGTGAAGAGCAGAGGGAAGAGACGCCGCTGTCACCCATGCAGAAACCCACCAGAATGAACAGAAAAGTGACGGGAACTAATGATGATCGGCTTGCTGAAATCGGTGGCTTTCCTTTACGCCGGTATCCGCCAACTAGAAATGCGCAAGAGATACTCTCTCTCGAGGAACAAAGCCTGGGATGCATCTAGAAATTAAGCCGGAAATAAGTGCAGAAAACCTTTCCAGAGGGAAAATGAAAGTTTAAGAAATGGAAAGGACACGAAAGAGATGCGAAGAAACGGACAG
Source organism: Desmodus rotundus (assembly GCF_022682495.2). Lineage (NCBI taxonomy): Eukaryota > Metazoa > Chordata > Mammalia > Chiroptera > Phyllostomidae > Desmodus > Desmodus rotundus. Next base: position 135,008,675 of record NC_071393.1, on the reverse strand, counting down.
ATGAAATGAAACATTTATTGTTTAAATTCGATTACGGCCGAGATTCAATGTTATATTCGTTCCAGGTGTACAGCCTAGTGGTTAGGCGTTTATAAAACCCACACAGCGGCCCCCCCGTAAGCCCAGTCCCCACCCGGCAGTGTCTGTAGTTACGGCAATGTCATTGACCCCATTCCCTAGGCTGCACTTCTAAAACGACAGCATGTAAAGGGCACTGACGTCGTCTGCGCGGGCTGCCAGAACGAGATACGTCAGACTGGGGGTCTCGTCAGACTGGGGGAGGGGCTTCTACGACAGAAACGTGTTTTCCCACAGCTCTGGGGGCTGGAAGTCCATGAGCTCTCTTCCTGGCTTCGTGAGAGCTGCCCGTCGCCAGGTCCTCCCGTGGCAGGGGACAGAGGTGGGAAGCTCCCTGACGTCTCTTTCGTGAGGACGCAAACCCCATCGTTAGGACCTGTGCTCAGGACCTCTTCTAACCCCAATCACCCCCCCCAAAGCCCCATCTCCAAACGCCTCACATTGGGGTTAGGGCTTCAGATGATTTTTTTTGTTGGGGGGGGAGGATATTCAATGTATAACAGACATAGAGAAAAACCGGACTGAAATGGAGAGAGAGACCATTTTTATGGGTGCTTGAAGTTGTCCAGCTCATTCTGGTGGCCTGTCCTACCTGGCATGAGGCATCCGACAAAGACAGAGGATGTGCGTTTACTGCTGGGTCACAAATGCCACAGACTCGGTGACTTGTCATTTCATGGTGGCTCAGGTCGGGAGTCTGGCCTGGCTTGGCTGGGTGCTCTGCGGGGGGCGGGCCTCACACAGCAGGCAACTGCTCTGCTCCCCTCTAGGAGCTCACGCATGTCGTCGGCCAAATTCCTTATGGCTGCGGGACCGAGGGCCCCATTTCTTGTGAACCGTCAGCCTGGGCTGCTCCCAGCTCCTAGAGGCCACCTGGAGTGCCCCCTGCCAGGTGTGCTGCCCATCTTCACAGGCAGCCAAGGATACGCCCTTCAGTCTGATCCTGCCCGTAGGTGGGACCGGGCTTTCCAGAAGGGCACAGGCCTTTCTTAGGGGCTCGCCTGATTGGGTCAGACTCACGTGGCGAATCTCCTTTTGATGAACTCAAAGGCTGCTGATTAGTAACCGAATTACAGGAGCCACTCCACCCTAGGACACCGGGTATGGGAGGGGACCCTACGTGGTGTGAGCTCTTGGGGTTGTCTTAGAACACCGTCTGCCCAGCCGAAATCATGAAAACAGAACAGAGAGCTTGAAGCCTCACCTTTCATGCAGGGGCACTCAGGGTTTGGCAGAGGGGGGCTCACAAGCCAGAGAGGGCCCAGTAAATTCATCTTCGACTCACTGCGTGGAGGAAAACATGAGGTTCACTTCCTGGTACCTCCAACCACTGGCACGGTGAATGTGGACGGGTTAAAGAAAAGTGGACTAGACGTTCTATGTGAGGAGTAAAACTGGCCTTCAGGCCGGGAGGGGATTCCTGAAATGAGGGCCTGTGCCCGGTGCAGCCCCTGGGGCGCCTTGCTGCCAGGCTGGGGCTCCGTCAGCAGGAAAGCTGTCGGGCAGGGGAGCAGACTCAGAGTTGACAGGTGGGCGACGGGCCGTACGATATTCACGACAGGGGACCGGCCAGGGGTGGGGCGGTCGTGTCTAGAACACACACGGCTCTGACAGACTGGCGAGAAAGAGAGGGGCGACCTGGAGCCGACAGGGACCTTCAAAGAACCAAAAATCTGAAAAGCTAACACGTAGGGGAACAGATACTCAACTTCACTAGTGATTCTGGGGGGAAATGCAAAAATAGTGGTGAGATGCCAGTGTTTGCCAAAGGCTAGTTGGGTAACACGGACTGCAGAGGAGATGGGAGGCGGTGGGCCCCTAAGGCACTGCTGGTGGGGCGGGGGGCAGACAGCCTTCTGGCGGACGTGTGTGGCTCCTGACCGGGAACTTGCACGGGGCCAGGAAGGCGGGGGTCTGTACAGTCGGCCGTGGGCACCGCCGAAGCCCCAGCACACAGACAAGTGCGGCAGATTTTTAAGGCGTGTTGCTGACGGAAGGAAGTGAGAAACAGGAGCTCCGCAGCACAGCAGCAGGCACTTACAACGGCAACAAGGCTTTTAAAACCCGACAGTAAGACGGTTTACCGAGTTCAGAATGCACATGGGAGCTTGCTCGAACCACAGCCTGATGACGCCCTCAGGGGCCGGGGGAAGTGGGGTGAGGACCGAGGACAGAAGTGCAGGCTGGCCACATGCGGGCACAGAAGAGGCGGGCGATGACCCTGCCCTGGGACGGGAGGCGTGTGGCGAACCCAAGCGCCCGAACCTCAGGTGCAGGTTTTCATAACAAGGAAGGGGGTGTGGAGGGTGGTCTCCCAGGATGCCCCCAGCAACGGAGGTCCTGGTGGGGCTCCCAGAGAGCCGTCTCCTCCTCAGCAAGGCCTGCCCCCTGCCCCCGGGGCCGTCTGGGTGGCAGCCCTCCTCTGTCCCATGCCTTCCCGCGCAGGGGGGCTTTCAGGGATCTGAGGAAGGTGGGTGGCGGATGCTTACAGCCTGTGGCAGATTAGTGTATTGTTCTGACCTGTCCGTCTCGGCTGGAGGATGGCCTTCTTCACCCCATTAATGCTGGTATTTCCTGACGAGCCCCCAGCCAGCACTGCCCCGGACAGGTTCCACCCTGCCCGTCGCGTCCTGGGGCAAAGGCCACGCAGAGGCAGCAGGGTTGTCAGAGATGGGCGTGTGGGGTGAGGGGGGCACAGATGTGGGTGGTGGGAAACCACAGAAATGGGGGTGCCGCTCCGTTCCAGGGCATAACCTCGCCTGCCCTGATGGACATGGGGCCCCTGTGGGCGCCCGGCCCCTTTTTCCTCCTCTTTGTATCCCCAAAAGTTCTAAGAGTTGACCGTGGGCGGAAGAGACAAGAAAGTTTGGTCCACTTTCCCCCACCCCCGCGTCCTGTCAGTGTGGTCATCACCGGGGACACTCGAGAAGGCTTGTGTCTGGGGATGTGGCACTGTGACAGCCACCCCCGGCACTCAGGGAGCAGCTGTCCACGTCCTGCAGCGCCTGGACAGGGACAAGAGCCCTCCTGGGTGTCCGTGGTGACGGCGCCCGTCACCCTGGTGGGCGAGGAGCTGAGCGAGGGCCCTTGGGGATGTCAGGAACGACAGGAAAATGAGCGGGTGACTGGGGTCCACCCACTCGGGCTGCAATTACTTAATTTTCCTGGAAAATCAGCATCATCGTGATGATGAATAGTTAGCTAATTTCAGGGCAGGCTGGCGCACTTGATATGAAGGACACTCCTGTTTGTCACTCGGCGAGGCTTGCTGAGAGCTTGCGCGGACGAGCCGGCTTCGCCCACGGCGTCCGCCCCCGCAGACCGCAGGAACGGGGGGTGCTTTGTAAAACTTGATGTTCCATGTTCACTTTCACGCTCTTTTGATACCACTTTCACCCCCTGTTAGGGGCTGACTGGTGTCCCTTCCACACCCACATTTGGAACTCTCCCCCTCGGGCCCAAGTGAGGGGCTGTGTTTGCAGGTGGGGCACCTTGGAAGAGGTAATTAGGCTGGGCGAGGCCCCTGGGGTGGGTGCTGGTCCCCTCTGACTGGCGATGTTAACACATGGGCAGATGAGGGCACAGGCATGCGGCACGGAGACGCTGAGAGGCCGGGGAGAAAGGCCTGGGAGAGACCGCCCGGCCGCCTCCTCAATCTCGGACTTCTGGCCTCCACACCTGTGAGGCCGTGACTGTCTGCTGTGGCAGCTCTGGCCCGCGGCCCTGTGTCCCAGCTGGGGCAGACTGGGAAGCCCGCACTGTCCAGTCCGCCAGTGCCGGCCTCAGGAGCTCCTGCTGTCCCCTCTTGCCCCTGCCCCCAGTTCCTGGGTCTCCCCCGAGCGGCCACTCACTTTCTCATCGTGGGTCTGAAAACATGGGCAGCCTGTCCCTGTTCCTCAGGCCGCTGACCCGTGTGGTTGACGGGGGACGCTTGCTGGCACGTGCCACACCCCTTTACTCAGGGTCCCCTCCACAGAGACGGGCTTGTGACCAAACTGTCCAGAACAGGAGCGAGAGGGAAGAGGGTGCAGCCGTGTGCTGTGGGCCTGCGATGAAGCAGCTTTGGGATGGACGTCTTCGGTCCCTGGTGAGCCTGGAGGGCAGGCTTCTGTTGCACAGGGCCTCCCTGCACCCAGGCTCCAAGGTGGATGCTCTAGAGCCGAGGCCACAGAACCAGGTGCCAATGTGCCGGTGCCCCGTGCCCAGTGAGAGACGGCCTCTCACGTGGCCTGGACTTGAGCAGGTGCGACCGGAGAGTCGCCTGTGCTGACCGCCCACTGAAGGTGAGAGCTGGCCCGAATCACAGTGAAAGCGGCAACCTGGGCCAGGCGACCGTTCCCTAATTCAGCTCCACGGGCCATCGCACCACCTCCGGGCCGCCAGCGTGGCAGGAGCTACCTGGAGACTGCTTCGAGTTGGCCCTGCACCTGGAGATCCACGGGCTCAGAGCCCCTGGAGCAGGTGGGCTGGATGCTGCCAACCTGCCCCTCCGGTCTGCTGCCTCCGGGGGCAGCAGCAGCATCTCTGTGGGAGAGTCCCCGAGCTCCCTGAAACTCACGGGAGACCCACACAGGATGGACAGTGACAGACGTCCCTGCCCTGGCTCCCGTCCCTGAGCATGCTGCCCGACCTCTCTCCACGGCGCTTGGGCTGTCCCCTCTGTCTTAGTGGCCACAGTCAGCCTCCAGGGGGCCCTTTGAAGGGCAGGGGGCAGAACAGTGGATCTGACCCCCTCCTTTAGCACCGTGCCTTTGTTCTGAAGTCGGCAGAATGGACACTCCATTCGTCCCAAACCTTCACGGAGGCAGTTCCCTGGGCACCTGCTTCGTGTGCAGGTGCTCCCAAAGCCCAGGACCCAGGGACAAGGCACAGCCCCTCCCCACACTGGGCAGACGAGGTGGCTGGCTGAGCCGCCCAGTGAGGGCACAGGGCCCTGGACGCAGACCCTCCAGGCCTCTCTCTCCTGACCCACCTTCTTGGTGCCTGGGCTCCAGGCCACGGGGGATACACTTCCCCAAACGTGGGCATGAGGAAACGAATCTGCCTCGTGGGCATGTCCTGTGAATCCACAAGGGAAGGCTCGGAGGACAGAGCTGCGGGTCACCCGGGGGAGCCGCTGGCTCCCCAGTGCTCAAACTTGACTCTGGTCAGTCTAGAGAACGACTGTGTTGTGCCTGGCGAAGGGAACCCCAGGCGGGGACTGGAGGAAGAGGCCGCAGGCCCCACGGCATGACAGACGTGGAGGCGGGGCCAGCAGCTCTGATCCACTGCCCCTATGTCCCAGGACAGCTGCGGTCACCAACGGGACCGGGACTCCCCCTGGTCTCAGGACACTGGGGCAGGAACGGGGGCGAGGGGGCTCTGTGCCACGGAATCCGTTCCTTCCTGTTCCTTCCCTCCTGGAGGTCGCCTCAGCACTTGCTGCTCTGCGGGAAAAGCCTGCCCATATCAGCCCAGCTTGTGTGGCTCAGTGGATTGAGTGCTGGCCTGCAAACCAAAGGGTCACCGGTTTGATTCCCAGTCAGGGCAGATGCCTGGGTTGTGGGCCAGGTCCCCAATAGGGGCACATGAGAGGCAACCACACATTGATGTTTCTTTCCCTCTCTTTCTCCCTCCCTTCCCGTCTGTCTAAAAATAAATAAAAGGAAATCAAATCAAATGCCAGCTGTAACAGAAAGAAACAGCCCACCCCAACCTCTTCCTGCGTGTCTCCTTCCCTGTCACACAGGCCCGCACTCCGACACATTGGTCCCCCGGGGTGTGGGGTCCCACACCAAGCAAGCCTTCACACCAGCTGGGTGTCCAACTTCACAGGTTAGGGGCCCAGCCCCACGGGACTGCCTGCCCATCGCCCCACTTCAGAGGCCAGTGTCAGGAAGCAGGTCCCCAGGTCAGCCACAACTGCTGTCTGGCTGGTACAAACCAGGGGCACCCACGCCGCCCCCTTAGGTTGAATTCCTTTGCTGGGACAGCTCACAGAGCTCAGGAAGCGCTGACCTGCACTGACCCGTTGAAAGGTATGATGAAGAGACCCCTACGGTGAGGCCTGGGAGGGTCCTGGTGCAGGGGCCTTTGTCCCTGTGGAGTTAGGGTGTGTCGCTGTCACAGCACCTGACGTGTTCACTTGCCTGGAGGCTCTCCAAACCCCCTGGCAGTGGGGTTTTGAGGGGGGCTTCCTCGTATAGGCACGGCCAATTATCAACTCCATTCCCAGCCCCTCTCCCCTCTCTGGAGACTCGGGGTGGGGGTGCTAGACGTTCCCAACTCCTGACGGTGGCTCGGTCTTCCTGGTGCCCAGCTCCCTTCCAGGACCCCACTCTTATCACCCAGGAAATTCCACGGATTCAGGAGCCCTGTGTCAGCAACCAGGGGCAGAGGCAAATATTAGAACAAAAGACGCTCCTAGAGCTCTTATCTCTCAGGAAATTCCAAGGGTTTAGGAGCTTGGTGCAGGGACCCAGGGGCGAGGCCAACCCTGCATCTTCTGTTATCTCACAGCCGCTCAGTCCCCTGGGCATGACGCCCAATTCCAGTCTTTCCCTGCCGGGGCGGCCATGTCAGCCTGTCCTCCCTGGCTGCCCACGCCCCCACTTGGGCTCTGAGGGGGGACTCTGAGGGGCAGCTCCATCGGGCTCTGGGCTGGTCCTCCTCCCGAATCTCCGAACCCCAGGCCACCTCACCTGGCCCTGCAACTGGATCACCATCTGCACACCGAGGACCTGCCGCCCAGACCAGGTGCCCAAACTTGCTCCCAGGGGTGTCGCTCAGTCACCAGGCCCTGTGACAGCCTCAGCCCGGCTCGGCCAGGGCCTGTCTTCCTGGCCCACTGGGGGCAGTTTGGGTGGACATAGACTTGAATGATCTGGCTCAGCTCTGTTTCTGGGGACACTTGTCTCTCCAGAGCCCACAGCTTGTGGGAAGGTCCTCCCAGAGCCCTGGACCTTCCTGTCGCCGAGGCCTGTCTTCCCAGCTCTGCACTGTGAGGGGGCCCGTTGCCCCCTCTCACTTCTGCAATGCCTCCCCCAGCTCCACCCAGAGCAGGCTGGCTCCCTAGTTAAGGCTCCCTTCACCCCTCCCCTCTGCAGCCTGCTCAGATGGGGGTGTGTCCTCAGCCGCTGCCGTGTGCTCCAGGCAGCCCAGGTCACGCTACACGGAGCCTCCTGGGAGTGGGTCAGGTTCACCTGCTGGGGCCCGGGCACCTGGCACAGGGCAGGTGCTCGGCAGAGGTGGGATCTCACTGCCCTGTGCCACCGGCTGGTCTCCAAGTGAGGTAGCCTTGCCCTGCAGATGAGGGAGGGTCAGCCTGTTCCAGTGAGCACCCACCAGCCATCCGAGGCGGCGCTTCTGTCTCACTCGCAGCCTCTGCGACCATGACCTTGGAGTCTCCTCTGACATGGGGCTGGGGGCTTCCTAGACAGAGGGGCAGCTGGGGCACCTCTGATCCCGTCTCTCTGCCTTGTTTTGTGGTTAAGCAAAGCAGAGCTTTAAAGGGAATTTATTTTTCCAAATTGCAGAAGAAAGAACACAATGTTTAGGAAGAAAACACACTGCTTACATCTGAGAAAAATTAGCAGCATTATATAATGAAAGAACTCGAAAGGGCTGGCTCACCCCGGGCCGACATACATCTCTGACTGGCTTGTGAGGTACTCATAAAATTACATCCTGTTCATTTAAGGCTTCTTATGCTAATTTTCAGTCAATTTTATTTGCCTACGAAGTTTATTGGCGGCCTCCAGGGTAACAGCCGGGTTTGGTCCAAGTATGTGGGATCCTTGCTAAAAACCCCCATGCAAGGAAAGGAAAACAGAAATCGGGGTGAGGGCCAGAAGGGTGGGGGGACAGGGCCCCTGTGGTGCCCCAGGCCCTGCCTTCGGAGCCAAGCCAGGGCGAGGCCGAGGGCCACACTGGCCTGATCCAATGGCTGAGCAGCCTCCGCTGGGTCCAGCCCCCTCGCTTCACCGACGCGACAGCTGAGGCACGGAGCCATCTGTGTTTCCCACCAGGGGTTCTCCCCAGGAGAACGTGGATGGTCCGCGGCTCTGAGTGAGCCACAATTTCAAGTCGACAAGAGGAAGAGGAGGCTCTTGCAGATGAAGAATGTCTGGTGACCGGTGACTGGACAGAGCAGCAAAGGGCGGCCGTTGTTATCTGTTGGCGCCCGTCTGTGAGGGCAGACGGACAGTCTGTATTTGGGGCGTTGGAGCTGGGCCAGCCGCTGCCATGGAAGCTCCCTCCAGGAAGCCCCAGGTTTTTGTTTGCATAGGACTTCACACCTGACGCAGCTGGCCCTGCCCTCCAGGCGGGGCCACAGAGCAGGGGAGAGCCAGGGGTCCCCGGTCACAACTCCCAGGCTGTTCCAGAAACTTCTCCTGATCTTGGCCATGCCCACCTTCTCCACCAAGGGTGGAGCCAGCCTCTGGAGATGGGGCAGTGGCGGGTGGGACCTGTCTCCCCAAGACAGCTGGGGGTGGGAGAAGACAGGGTGCCCTTGAGAAGGGCAGAAAGGCTCCGTGGGGTAGGAGAGAGTTCTGGAGGCTCCAGGAAACAGGTGTAGGACTCTGGGTCCGGAGTGGGGAGTGTGAAAGATGAAAACTTCCACGTATTGAAACGGGGGTTTCAGCACAGGGTCCAGGAGCCATTGGGCCCCCACCCTGGGCCCCCAAATGAGCCTCAACCCAAACCTCACATCCCGTATGAAAATCAACCCAAAGTGGATCAAAAATGTAAGTGTTAACATGTAAAGCTCTACAACTTTTAGAAACAACACTCGGGAGAAAATCGGGGTGAAGTCTCCTTGGACGTGACGCCAGAGGCACAGACGGCAGCCGCAGCCGCGACTCACCAGGCTTCATCGGGTCCGCGCTTGTCACCGTGCAGAGCCGTGACTCACCTGCCGAAGGACTTGTACCTACATGCACGGAATTCTCAAAACCCAACCCTGCAAAAACGAACAATCCGGGATTAGAAAATGGGCAGGAAGCAGGAGACATTTCACCAACCCGGAGACCCAGACGGTAAATGGGCCGCGAAAACGACTCGCCCTGTCGTCAGCCACCAGGGAGACGCGGGCGAAAGCCAGGATGAGAATCACTACGCGCTGATCAAACAGCTAAAAAATGAACCGGGGACAATCGTAAGAAAAACATCATGCCCCCCAAATGAGGAATATTCTACCAAAAAAAAAAAAATAACGACAACACCAAATGCTGGCAAAGATGAGGAGAAAAGAAATTTCTCCCATGCTACTGCAGGTGTGTGAAGTGCCCGCTTGGGTGAGGTTTGGCAGTCGCTCTAAAAACCACACATGTACTTGCATCCAACCCAGAAACCGCTGTCCAGGGCTGGACCGCAGACAGGCGAGGCCCCGGTCCACACAGAAACCCGTGCCCGGGGTTCACCGCAGCCTTACTGGCGGCAGCCCCAAACGTGGACCCAAGTGCCCTTCAGCGGGTGAGTGGACCCCAGGACCCTGCTCGGCAGTGAAAAGGGAGCCGCTCTGAATCCCGGCAACAAGGAGGGTGGACTTCAGGGCGTTGTGCTAAGGGAGGAAAGCTGGCTTCAGAAGTTACGTGCGACACCCTCTGTTCTCCAAACGAGTGAGAGAACACGCTAGTGGTTACCAGGGCTTAGAGCCGGGGAGAGGGGAAGCAGGAGGGGACCGGGACGGTGGAGGGGTGTGAGAGGGGTCCTCGTGACGAAATGACTCTGCATGTTGGTGGCGGCGGTCCCAGTTGTCTACCGGTGCGAAAACGAAGGCCCGAGTTGTAGACTGTTTGTGCCCCCCCCCCCCCCCCCCCCCGCCCCGGGGCGTGTACACGTTGAAGCCCTAACCTTCAGCGTATCGATGTGAGGAGGTGGAGCCCTAAAGACGGCGTTCGTGCCCTCGCAGGACACGCCCCGGAGAGCTGGCCTCTCTCCCTCTGGGAGGACACAGCAAGACGAGGGCCACCGCAAACCTGGAAGAGGGTCCTCACCAGGAACGGTATGGCTGACACCTTGAACTTGGACTTCCTTCTCCCAGACTGAGGGCAACAAAGGTCTGCTGTTGAAGCCCCTGGTCTGTGGTGTTTCGTCCCAGCAGCCTGGGGTGGCCAGGGCGGCCGCACTGGAGAGATCCGAACACGGTCCGTGAGTCACGCTGAGGCCAGCGTCCCAGTTCCGAGGGTTTGCTGCGGTCATGCAGGGGGCTGCCACTGCGGGAGAGCCGGGGCGAGTGTATGGGACTTCTCTGTACCCTTGTTGCAACTTCCTGTGGCTCTGTGATTACTTCCCAGAAAGAAGCCGTGGAGAGGCCGCACTCCTGGCACGGTGGGCTGGCCTTGCTGGAGACGGGAGACTCTGGAGAGAAGCGTGGCGAGCAGGGCTGTTCCCACGGTCTGGGCCGATCCGCCAGGTCAGACGTAGGAGGGGAAGGGTGACTCAGGTGAGGGGGGAGGGGCGGGCCCCAATGAAGGTCCCTGCCCTCCAGGAGCGGCAGGTGACCTCCAGGCCCCGAGCAGAGTGCGTGTTCCTGGCCAGCTTTGCCCTCGGCTGTGTGGGACAGGTGAGCAGGGGCGCAGGCAAGGGCTTTTATCCGCTGCCCCCCAACTCGCACGGCCTGGGAAACCTCTGTAATCCCGGATGGAGCAGAGGGGTGGTACTTTCAGCAGCCACGCTGCCACCGGAGGAGGGTCTTCTGGGGCCTGTCAGGCGGCGAGCTGCAGCCTGGGCTTCCCAGCAGGAATAAGTAACTGCACAGTCTTGCTTGGCACATTAGGAGCTGTCTGCATCCCACTCTCCGAAGTTACGCGAGGACACAATTTATCTTTAGCCCAGAGCCACCTGCTTGGTAATCTGTCTCTGTGTACCCAGCTGATCCCGCCACGCTCACACCGGCTGGGCGGTGGCTGCCTGTGCTGCGAGCAGTCCTTTCCCCGTGGAGCCGGACGGCGCGGGCTGCGCTGCCTCTGCTGCGGGTAGCCCTGCCCTTCCCGGGGCGACGGGACAGTCGGCCCCGGGCTGGGCCAGCCAGGGGCACGGAGCCAAGAAGGCAAAGCCTGGAGCCCTAACAAGAGGGCCTTGCCTGCAGACCACGGCTCAGTAAGGTCGTCTCTTCATTTTAACATCTCGGTCCCTCTTCCAGACAGATGTTTAAACGGGTTAATGAAAGTCCTGGCAGCATTCATACCCAACACTGCCCAGTGTCAGATAAATTGCGAAATAGAAGTCATCTGACGTCTCCGCGTGTCAGGGTGCAGCCCGCAGGAGAACGGAGCCGCCCCGTGTCCCGTGGTTGCCGAATCGTCCCCAGGTGGTGACTCTTCCAGGCCCATCCTGCGTTTCGACGTCCATCTCACTCCTCCAGGGACGGCAGGGTCTGCCGTCAGACACACTGTCTCGGGCCCTGAGTGGGAAGGGACAACAAACATGAGTGACCAGCAGTGTGACTCAGCAGACAGCGAGGGGCCTGGTCAGCCCCCTTGAGAGGGTCACTCTGGGGGGACGTGGCCCTTGGAGGGGGAAGTTGCTGCCTCACCGTCCAGGTGAGATGAGAGGACTGGCCGCCACGCAGGTGTGTGCCCCTGCCCCCGAGCCCCACAGCCTCTGCGGGGCCCCTCGGCACCGTTAGGACAGAACTAACCAAGTGCCTGACCAATAGGCGCACATTTTTTGTGGTAGGTGCACATGATAGAGTTTACCCTTGTCGTCGGGGGCAGTAGATACGTTCACCGCTGTGGGCAGCCATCGCCACTACCTGGTTCCAAAACTTGTTCCTCATGCCAAGTGAGACCCCCGGTGACGGTTGGTTTTCTGTGTCAGCTCGCCTGGGCCATGGCGGGGACTGAGGGAGGCCGACCGCCGTCCCCAGTGGGAGTGGGCGTCCTGCAATCTGTCGAGGGCCTGAAAAGAGGAAAATGACAGTGGAGGGATGCAGCCACTCTCCCTGCTTGAGTGGGGATGCCCATCTTTCGGCTGGGACGCTGCGCTCCTCATCCTCGGCCCTCCGGGTGGAGCTTCGCCGCCCGCCTCCCTGCGTCGCGGGCCCGCGGACATTGGCCTGCGCCTCGGAACCCGCCCCTTCCGCGTGTCTGTAGGTACCCTACCGGTTCTGTGCCTCTGGGAACCCTGACGAATAGAACTGCTCCCCTCCTGCCCCTGGCAACCACTAATTTGTCTTCTGTCTCTTCCGAGTTGCCTGTCCTGGACGCTACACACAAACAGAATCACACGGCGTGTGGCCGTCTGTGCCTGGCTTTGTTCCCTCAGCACCCACCACTGTCAGCTTATCCATGCTGCACCGAGCATCCACACGCCGTTCCTTTTCATGGCCACGTAACCTTCCGTTGTGTGGGTTGGCCACTCTCTGTGCGTTCATCCTCTGAGGCTGCCTGGAGCCTCAGGGGGCCTCTGGCCATCGTGAAGGGCAGCGACTCTGTGTGACCACCACAGCTGTGTCTCCAGTGCTACAGCTGTGCCCGGTGCCGAGTGGGTGCTCGGTAAGCGTTCCTGAGACACGAATGGATGGATGCATGGGAAGATGAATGAGTGCAGTTGCCAGGGTAACAGTGGGAGCATCTGTGCTCCGAGCTCCCAGAGGGAAGAGGGGACATGGCCACTGCTAGGACCACTGTCTGCAGCCACCTTTTGGGAGAAAAAAGGAAAGTGCAGGGCTCGGGAGGGTGAGCACTGGACTGGGAGCCAGGGCCTGGGCCTTGGGTCTCGGCTCTGCTGCTCGTGGACCTTGTCTCTCCGGGAGCTGGGTATGTTCCCTGCGGCTGTCGTGACCAGGACCGCATACTCGGTGGCTGGAAGCAGCGCCCTGACCGTTCTGGAGGCCACCAGCCTGACACGGGCCCCCCGGAGCTGAGGTCAGCGTGTCGCCAGGCCTGGCTTCTCTGGAGGTGCTGGGAGGACAACCTGTTCCTGCCTTTTCCAGGATCTGGAGGCTTGTGGCCCCTTCCCTGTGTGCCGGGCCGGCAGGGCAGAACTGGCCCGGACCACCTTCCTTTGGCACATGCCTTTCTGGTCACAACCGAGGGAGCCCTCCCTCTTTGGGGCACCTGTGACGAGACCGGGGCCACCTGAGTAACCCTGGCTCACAGCCCCTCTGAAGATGCTTTACGTCACCTCGGCAAAGTCCCTTTTCCATAGGAGGCAACTGGTCACAGGTTCCTGGGGTTGGCAGTGACATTTTTTGGGGGATTATTCTGTTGACTACAGAAGCCCCTTGGCCTGCCTGAGATTCAGTTCCCCATATGAGAAGCCAGGCCAGGCAATTCCCAAGGTCTTTGCCAGCTCTTAGAGTTAGGTGATGGACATGGGAGAGAACCATGGCCTCTGACTCGTGACAAATCATGTCACCGTTGGAGCCGGGTTCCCTGTGCATGTCTGTCTGACTGGACGCTGTTGGACCTACCTGGCTCTTTTCTCCCTGACCCCGTGGTTGGTGTGGGACAGCATGATTCTCCTCTTCGGGCAGGTGAGGGGCACGGGCCTCAGAGAGGCCAGGTGACATCCCTGGCGCGACACGTCTCCAAAGGGGAGCTTGAGCCCATCCGCTGTCCAGCCCTGGAGCTGCTGGCACCCCCCACAGTTTGCATAGGCAACTCGGGTGACGTGCAAACATCGCAGGGAGCTTTAAAAATCCAGTGAATTTTGCATATTTTAAATTGGTGCTTTTAGGAAGCTGAAACATGCAATTAATTTAGTCATTAATTTAAAAGTTTTTGAAACTGACTTTCTCAGTTTAAAAAACAAAAAGTAGGGTGTGGGGGAGGATCTGTTGATGTGATTTTAATGGTTCGGTTATTTGCTTTCTTAAGTCCTTTCTGCGGAGGAACGGGCTGCAGAGCGTCCGTGGGAGGAGGTGCACCGTCTGCAGCTGTGCGTCCCCTTCTCCTCTGAAGGCGCCCACGCGGCCAGTGGCCAGGGAGACCCCCCCGTGGGTGCGGCTTCTCACATACAGGACGGGGCTGACCTCGTCTCTGGGGAGGTCAGCAAGCCCCCAGCAGCGGGCAACGAGCTGTGGTCTGCACCAAGTCCTTTCCCCAAAAGGCACCAAACTCCCTTCCTCTCGGAATCCACCCTTTCAGTGTTCCGAGGTGTGTGTTTCCAGGGACAGAGCTCTCTGAGGGCAGGACCAGGCACATGCCACTGCGAGGGGCCAGGGGCCTGAGCAGCCCTGTCCCTGGCCACACCTGTCCCTGGCCACACACCGGCCGGTCAGCACCAAGCTGCCTTCCTGACTCAGTCCTGGGGGGGATGGGTGCTTATGGGCCCCCCCTCATTGGAGCTTTGTGGGTGTCACTGGGGATCTCGGTGGTGTGATGCCTAGAATGGGTGTGACGTACCTATTTGCACAAGTGTCTTCTCATGGACTCCTTCATTCAGCATCAGTGAATTCGCCACCCTGGGAGCCCCGGGGGGAACAGGTGAGAGGTGTTTCCTGCACGGGCTAAGGGAAGAGACCCGCCGGCTGTTGCTCTGTGAAGCCAGTGACCCATGACCCCTATTTGTTGATTCACTCATTCCTTTGCCCCATGCTTCTTGCAAGCTGCTTCTGTGCCCAAAACCATGGGTGCTCACCAGCGAGGAGTCCACAGGTAGAGCTGGGCAGACGTCAGGGGACATGCCACGCTTCCCAGGAGCGCCTCGCAGACCTCAGCCTTGGAATAGGAGAGCGCTTCCTGAGGCCTGTTGACCACTTGGCCTTTAGTACATGATGCGAAACTTAATTTTTTTTGAAAACCACTTTTCAGAAATAGCAAATAACAGTAGATCCTCTGTTTATTCCTGAAGTCACGGACCATTCTCTCTGCACCAATTAAGGACCGGCAGTGGGGGGGCCCCCACGGGGCATGGAGGTGAGGGGGACACAGCTCCGGCTCTGGGAAAGTTGCGACAGGCTGGGGAGAAGGAAGGTTGCAGCGGGCGGCACTGCTGTCCCCGACCCACGCAGTGCCGGGAGCTCTGCATCAGCTGCTGGCTGGCCCTGGCTCTCCGCCTCCCGGGACCCACCATGCCCCCATCTCCTTGAGAACAGAGTGACTTCTGCAGATCTCCGTCGTCCCATTGCCTCACAGCGCTCCTTAGAGACGCATGTGAGCCTTGGCTCGACCCAGCTCAAGGGTCAAGAGGAAACCAGCAGGTTCTGCTCTTTGAATAGAAAAGACCGGCAGACTCACCCCGGGGCACTTTCTCCTTGGGTTTGGCTCTCGCTGCAAAAGCACCCTCTTTCCCGATTGGAAACCTGGCCTGTTTAGGAAGCTGGGACATGCAGTTAACTTACTCATCAATTCAAAGGTTTTTGAAACAGACTTTCTCAGTTAAAACAAAACGTGGAGGTTGTGGAAGGGGGTGAATAAAGAGGGTGTCATGGTTGAACTGTGTCTCCCCCAAAACATATGTTGAAGTCCTAACTCCAAGTACCTCAGAATGTGACCTTATTTGGAATAGGGTCATGGCTGACAGAATTAGTTAAATTCAGATGAGGTCCTCCTGGCTGTGGGTGGACCCCAGTCTACTATGACTGGGGTCCTAGTCAGAAAGGAAAACACACAGGGAGGGTGCCGGGGAGACTCGGAGGCATGAGGCAAGGGTGCTGTGTGAGGGCGAGGATGGGGCGGTGTGGGGTGACCGCGGCAAGCCCCGGCTGGTGGCCTGGGATCGCCGGCCACCACCAGAGCCTTGATCTCAGCCATCGGGCCTCCAGCACCCAGGTGACACGCCCCTGCTGCTCGCAGCTCCCCAGCCCGTGGACCTTTGCTGTGGCTGCGCCAGGACCCTCACACAGAGGGGACACCAACCTCCCCTGCGGGGCCCTGGCAGCCTTCAGAGGGCGTGGGGCAGAGCTGGTGGTCCTGACTATGGTATTCGTTGGTTTCTTCTCACTTCACATCCGGGGCCAGGTGCCCTGCCCCTCTGTGCCCACGAGAATTCTCTGGTCTGCCTGGCACCTGGGGTCTCGGGCAGATGGCTCTTTCTGGAGCCGGAGCTGGTCTCAGTTATTCATTCACCCACCAGCCCCCAGCCCCACCAGTGTCGGGCTTCCCACGGCGCCGGGGACCCCGCCTTAAGACCGGAGCCCGTCTGCACTCAGTTACCCACCTCGGATAGAGCGATTTTAGTTCACGTACAGTCTGTGCTCGAGACCCAGCAGTGCCCAAAGTTATCATTTATATTTAACACATTTACATAAAATGTTATATTTACATGCACTATGTTGTTATTTAGTATTGAGTTGGCCAAAAAGTTCATATGGTTTTTCCTGTAAAATAAAAGACATTTAGTTTTGTCTTTTCACCAATAACTGTATTGATTTGGATATTTTGAGTATGTCGGTTGTCACCTGCGTGGCACAGTGTTGATTATTCTCAATCAGTGTCTCGATTTGGTCTACTGGTCTACCCCACCATGGAGCACCGTGCAGCGAGAAATCTCCGGCACGAAACTTCACAAACCATTTTTGACACATTGGATCAGTCACCGCGCCTTCTCCACACACGGCACAGATCTTTGTTTGCATTTTGGTTGTGTTTTTACCTTTCTTGATATAATAAAGCGTGTCATGCTGAAAATGTTGCATATTTTCTTCCATCCTCAGTATTAAAATGGCTACACAAAAACTCACCAATTTTGATAAGTTTATTTTTAAATGCACGCTGATATGACAGCTGCCACAATACAATCTAACAAAATTGTTTCAAATGAAGTTAAAGACAAGCAAGCATGACTAGAGCCATCTTATGGAAAAAAACAAACAAAAGTTTTGTCCAATCCAATATATATTATTTTATAATATACTACATCATATTAGTAGTTAAGGTAAAATTTAATATTAAGATATATATGATATGAATGCTATATGCTATATATAATTAAATTAATGTAACAATATAATTATATATAATAGATGGTATATAAAATACAATTATAAAATATAATGCTATAATTAATTATAATGCATAATATAATTATATAATATAAGGATTATGATATCAATATATAAAAATATTTGTATATAATTTAGCATAATATAATTAATTAGTAATAATGCTACATAAAATATAGTTAAATTATTTAATATAATTATATAATATAACCATAATTGTTTAATATGATTATATAACTGATTGTAATAAATAATATAATTATATAACAAAAATTATATGTAACATGTATAATAGAAAACACAATAAAATGTATTATAAGTAAAATGCATAAATATGTAATTAAAGAGAAACAAATATATCCTATGAAAGCATGGAAATATCTAGTTTGTTTGCCACAGCTGGGCCTGTGTCGGGTTGGCGGGCACCCAGAGGCACGAAGGAAGGGTGGCCCTGCCCCGTGCAGTCTGCGGAGCCTTCCCCCAACCCCCAGGTGGCCTTCCAGGAATTCTCGGGTGGGGCAGGGCTGTGGGGGGTGAGCCTCCCCTTCAGGAGCCAACCAGGAGGTGAGTGCATCCATTTCTGTAACCCGGAGCCTCCTCGGGCCAGGCCAGGCCTGGCCTGAGCACTCTGCACAGCCATCAGGCAAGCAGCCTGCACCCCCCGCCTCCCACCGCACTGATGACCCAGGAGCAGGGATGTGGGGACCCCCAAGGCCGTGGGGCGAGGACACGAGATGAGGCAATCTGCACAGCAGAAGGGCCAGGCGGGCCAGGAGAGGAGCTGACCCCATTTTGGAGTTCGCACGAGGGGCAGGTGCCCGGAGTGGGGAGTAGAACCCCCGAAGGCAGTGGGTGTGCCTGTGCTGGGCCCCAGTCTGATGCCCTGGGAGACTGCTGAGTGTGGGCAGGGGTGGCCGGCGCTTTGAGCTCAGGACTTGACCCAGACACTGGGGAGAGGCTGCAGGTCAGGGTGCAGCCTCCTCTGACGCCAGCCGGGTGGAGTCAGGTTCAGAAGGTTGCACCCCTGGGCTGCCAGTGTCCCCAGGAGAGGGCCTTCTGCCTTCCACAGGAGGACCCGGGCAGACACTGGGGGAGATCGAGTCTTCCCAACCCTTGCTGGGGCCCTGGGGCCCTGCCCAAGCAGTGACAAACACAGTGGCCTAGTCCTCCCCTCTGTGGCTCTGTCCCCAGGGTGGCCTCTCCCTAGGCCAGGTGCTGGCCAGGCTGAGGATGCCCTTGACCTTTCCTCCCAGGAAACTTGGGCTGGGGGCCAATGATCGTCTTCCGCCTTCTCACCCCCTTCCTTTCCTGAGTTACTCACCTGACCACCCGTGGGCTCTCCTTGGCCGGGATGGGCTCCTTCCATGATGTGGCCTCCCCTCCGGCCAGGGGAGAGCTGCCCCTTGCCCCGCATTCCCTCCTTCTCCAAATATTTGGACAAAACCATTCTGGAGGGACAGAGGTGCTGGGAACAGGACTCAGTCAGCCCCTGTGAGTCTCACGACGCCCAGCCCCGGTGGCCTAGAAGCCGGGCTGGCCAAAGTCCCACCCTCCCTGTCCTCCTCAGCATCTCCAGTACAGACTGGCAGCAGGCAAACCCTGGCCCAGGGGGCACATGGAGCTGAGTTGTGAGTGATGTGTTGTTGCAGCCGTGTCCACCCTGTCTGTACGTGTGTGACTGTGGGTGGCCGTGGGGTCCAGTCATGGCCGCAAAGACCACACGGACCTCCACACCTGCAGGGCTCACTCCGGCCCTCAGGGAGAGTGTGTGTGGGCTTCCCTTCCCCTGCACCTCCACCTCCCAGCAGAACCTGCCCCCTGCTCCTCCCTCGGCCCAGAAGCCCCGTGGGGCAGGTCCGGAGCCTCCCTCCATGCCCAAGCTGGCAGCCCTCACCCGCTTGCGTGGGGTCCCCACCTGGCGCCCCCACCTGGCTGCTGTTCCCTTGGACTGAGTGCTCCGTGCTGGGGCACGTGGCTGGGCCTGGCAGGCAGAGGGGCGTCAGCAGTGACCACAGAGCCTCCCTGGTCCTGGCAGGGGGCAGGTGGGGAGGGATGGGTGAAGACAGGTGGCTCTAAGATGATACCCCACCACTTGAAGGCACAAAGGGGACCCTGTTCTGACCCTGTCTACACAGGATGGACCCTTCCCACCACAGGGGCCCTTAGATCCCTTCAAGGGGCTCCCTGGGGAGCTGGGAGGCCCCACCAATGCAGGTAGCAAGTCAGCCCAGGACTCACCTGTGAGACAGATCAGCACCTGGTGACTAACCCTGAGGGGCTTTAGGGGCTAAATGTAGGAGATAAGGTCCGAGAGTGGCTGTGCAGCAGGGAGAGGGGCCTGGACCACCACAGAACATCTTCTTGTGATGAGGTCACAGGCGTCTGCTTCTTTGAGAGGAGAAAGCGCTGGAAACTTGACCAGCAAGCAGTGCTGGGGCAGAGCTTGGGTGGGGCCCTCCAGCCTTCTGTTGTGTCAATGACTGCAGGTTTTGTCACCCAGGGGACCCTGGACGCTGGGCTGCCCACCCCCTCCTTCATTCTGAGATGTGGGGGGAGGGTCAAGATAGAAAGACCCTTAGCCCCGTGTGGCCCTCTCTGTGCCAGGGACAGAGAAAACGTCGCTGGGAGCCAGGTGCTACTGTTGCCAGACCTGGTGAGTGGAATAAAATACAGGATGCCCAGATCCGCTTGAATTTCCAATGCACCGCAAACAGTGTTTCAGCGCAAGTGTGTCCCAAATGTCACGTTGCAGCGCAAACTCACATTTTATCTGGCAACCTTGTCGGAGAGGCTGCATCTGACCTTGGCATTGAGGCTGCTGTGTGGGGGATCTTGGTGGAAGGACGGCCCACCCGCCTGCGACCACCCTGCCCGTCCATTGGCCTGAGGACCCCTGTGCCTTTTGTCCCCAAACGCTCTTCTCTCCCAGGCTCGCCCTCTTTCCTGAAACAGCAACTCCTGAAATACACCAGGCTGTGGACCCTGGGCTCAGCCCCACCTTCGGGCGGGCCCGAGGCCCCGTCGGCTCAGGGAGGGGCTCATCTTCCCTTTAGTTTTCTTCCTCCGCAGGAAAGGCTTGAGTTGGTTGTTCTGGAGTTCCTTCCCATGGCAGCTGGGGAGTAGGCGCACAGCCCAAGCCTGGAGGGACCTGGGGGGGTCTCCCCACGGGGGCCTCTGGGAGCTACAGCCCTGGCCCCTCCCAGGTCCCTGTGATAAGACCTCAGAGTCCCAAACTTACAACGTGGCTGAGTGGCAAGGGCCCCCAGCTCTGGCAACCCAGATGGACAGCCTAGGTCTGGGACAGGGGTGTGGCCTGGGTGAGGCCACCAGGAGCCACTGGCAGACAAGGGGTATCCCTGGGCGGGTGGGTGTGTTGGGGGGCTGGTCTCTCCCTCTGGACAGCTGGCGGAAGTGACGAGCACCATCTTGGTTGGCCCAGCGGTCTCTGGCCAGAAGTCTGCCCTTTTCCTGAAGGGACCAGAGGGTGGGTGCCCCCCACCCAAAGGGAGCCTATGGCCTTGGCTACTGTGGGGTCTGGTCGACCAGCTGTCCACTCCAGCCCCCCGGTCCTTAGGCTCTGAGGATGGCCACTGGGGGGCAGTGCGAGCCAGGACACCTGGCAGGGATCCACCCAGGCGCCAGGGAGGTAGACGGGCCTGGAACAGGAGAGGCCCTGCTTGGTGGTCGGCCCAGGACACTGCTGTCCGGCCCTAGGCAGCTTCAGGCCCAGGGTTCTGCCTGGGTGCTGGGAACCTTCCTGACATCTGTGGTCACAGCCACACATACGTGCACACACACATCAGCTCACACACACGTGGCCCCACCGCACACGCAGGCCCCGGCGGGTTCCAGGAGCACCGGTCACCGGCTTTTGAATGCAGAATGGCGAGTGGCCATTCTGTTTCTCCCCCGGGGCAGCTGAGCAGAAGTGGGGTCCTATGCAGGCCCCCCTCCTTGTTGGGAGAGCCACCCCCAAGTCAGGGCCCCCCCGCTGGCTCCTCTCCAGTCCACTGGGTCAGCCTGCCAGCAGTGCCTCCCCGCAGCATGCCCTAGAGGGGCATTCTCTGGCCTCCACGGAGCTCCTCTGCCTGGGGGCCCTGGCCCGGGATAGGCCGACTTTAACTCTCTCTTGTGCGTGTTTGTTCCCTACTGGACGGGGACCCGGGCAGGCCCCTCGCACGTGTGCACAGCTGGTTGGGTGTGGGTGGCGGTTGTGGTTGCTGACACATCCTCCCCTAGCCACCCCCTCACAGCTCCCTCCCCCTCATTTTACAAATGGGAGTGACAGGCCCAGGGTCACACGTCTAGGCACTGTGGGCCAGGGAGCCAGGTTCCCACCCCCTTGCCCCTGTACCCATATGTCCTCAGGTCATGGATGCCACAGCCTTGGCCCACAGAGGAAATTCGAGGTCTGAGCCCCTACTTCTCCGAATTGCCAGACATCACTAGACAAGCCCCCTGCCCCCCCGCCCCCAGCCCCAGATCCCACCTCAGGATGTGGTTCCGTAGGGTGCAGACAAACGCAGTGACCACTCCCCCTCAGCAGTGAGCCTGTGGGCCTTCATTTGGGGCTGGGGTCCAAGGGGTGGGCCCTCGAGGGTAGCCCTGTTCGGACCCTCCCAGGGGTGTGGCTCCTTGGTCTCAGCCCGCCCTTCTGCTCTGTGGCTCTTGGGGCTGCTGGGAAGATCAGAGTTTGTATTCAAAGCTGTGGCTCCTTTCACAGTGTACCCCAGGAAGGGGGAGGAGGGTCCCTGGGGACCCTCACTGCCACCAGGCTAAGCGTTCTCTTCCCCCACCACCCATCAGCACTGGGCGACTCACGCAGTCACCCAGACCGGGGCTTTCCCTCAGGACGCCACTCTGAGCTCCTCCTCTTCCCGGTGCCGGTGGTGTGGGTTCTCAATGTCCCCAGCATTCTGCCTGCAGCGGCCTCCCCATGGCTCTTGTCCTTTGCTGTCAATGTTTTCGCCAAGACTCATCAGGCCCAGTCCTGGGTGGACTCAGAGAGGAGGGCTGCCTGTGGCATGGCACATGCAGGGTCAGGGCTGGGACAGGTGGGAGGCCCGGGGAAGTGCCCCAGGAGATGCCCACCTGGGGCCCTTCCCAGGGGCAGGAGCCAGAAGGAGCTGGAAGGAGTAGTGAGGGGTTGGCCAGGGGTGGAGGTCTACGCAAGCTCAGGCCTTGTCGCCCCTTGGAGGGGGTGTGCAGGATGCCCTCGGGCACACGGCGCCCCGTGACTCAGTGTGCACAGCTCCAGAAACTGCCACCGTTCCCTTGGGCTTTGCAGGCTCTGCTGCCCAGCTGCTGGTACTTTTGACAGCAAATCATGGCCTTCACCAGACCCCGGCCACCGTGCTGGGGTGTGGCGTCACCAGGTTCAGAGCGACCCCAGAACCAGGTGTGCCCGTTGGTACACCGCATTCATCGTTGTTGATGGCACACGAGTGGGTGCGTGTGCAACATGTCAATTCATGTGCTTCATGTGCACACAAGTGCATGCGAGTGGGGGTGTGTGCACACACCTGCATAAAAGTGCTTTTTGTGCACATGTGCGTGTGAGTGTGAGAGTGTGCACATGTGTATGTGGCATGCTTTGTGTGTGTGTGCGAGTGGGTGTGTGAGTGGGTGTTTCCCGGCCGGCGGTGAGACCTGGTGGCTGGTTTCAGGTGGGGTTCCCACATTGCTGGAAAGTTTGGTGGGCAGACACATCCAGCTGTCTACAGTTTTCATCCTGATTCCAAAACCTGCAGCTGAGGCCACTGACGCTCAGTAACAAATTAAGGTCGTGTTGGTGTGGAATCCCCACCAGGAGACTGTGAAATCATGGGGCCCTGTGGGGGGCCGAGTGTCTGCTCACTCCGTGTGGGTCAGAGCCTGGGGAGCCAGCATCATGCGGTGGGGCCCAGGACCTGCCGCCCGCCCTTCTCGGCTTCCACATCACCTAAACTGAAGGAAGGGGCCTCTCTTTGGGCTCAGAGGGTCTGTGAGTCAGAAATGCCCCCTGGACTGGGGGCCCGTGCGTCCTCCCCGGGATGGTACTGCTGTAGAAAGGCAGCAGCCAACCCAGGTTCTGAATGTGCAAGACCTCAGGGAGGAGACAGGCCATGTCTGCTCCAGGCACCGACGGGCCGGGCCGTGTGGGCTTTGGGGAGGCAGGAGGGCCTGTTTCAAACCCTGCCTTACTTCACAAAGGATTACAGGCAAGGTAAAGCCAATGAGTGAAATGCAAACCCACAAAAACTGCCAGAGTAGAGCAAATATAAGAGACAATAGGAACTGAACAACCAGGGGAAAAGTGGAACACAAACATGCTGTGGCTTAGATTGGCATCTAGAATTTGGCTGTGGGATTCCTGGCAGCCAAAGTGAAAAGGGAAACAGGATGAGTTAAGTTGTCTTCACTGTCCCTTAGGATAGGGCTTCCCTGCTCTCTTTACATCGAGATACACAGAGATGTGTAAGACCCCTGGAGAAGGCTGACAAGGCTACTCCCATCAGCCTGTAGATGACCATCCCGAGGGCTGCAAGGGGCAGCATCTCTGCAACCCTCCATCAGAAAAAGGCTCCATCCAAGGTGGCAGTCATCCGGTGCCCTGGAAAGCACCAGACTTTTCCAGCCTTGGCTGTGAAACATACTTTTCACACGAGGCTCCACCTAGGTGGCCCTGAAATGAAAAACGGGTAATGTCCCCACCAGCATCTGGGCAGCAAATGTGGTGCCGAGCCTGCTGAAACTCCTCCTTGTTCCTGCCCCGGTGAAAGCTGAGGGCACAGTTCCAAACCACAGAGCCTGCCAGAGAACAGTGAGCCCTGGGCGCTGAGCTGCAAACACAGCGGGACACAACGCCCCCTGCAGGGTGTGGCAGGACTCTGGTGCCTTCATTGAACACCCACTATGTGCCAGCCGCAGGTGGGAGATTCACATGCCTGGTCCTGTTCCCGGACTCTATCAGCACCACGCGTGGCGGGGGCGGACTCACACCCAGGGCTCTGTGGTGCCATGGCGGCTCTGTCCACTCGCCCACCTGCGCCCCCTGGACGTGGCGGCCATCCTGGGGTGCACTGTTCAGGCTGTGGTTCTGGGACTTGCCGACGGCATCAGGCAAGGCGGCTCTTGGCACTTCTGGTCCCTGCGCCCAGGCCCGGCCGAGGCTTCGACAAGAAGGAGAGCAGTTCAGACCGGGCAGCCAGGCTGGGGCAGAGCACGTTGTCTGCCGTGGGTGGGGGTCCTCGCAGTGACTGCGGGGGCGAGAGCCTCACCAGCCAGCTTGGCCTCGGGAAGCACCGCGGCTCTACACGTGTGTACGGGGCCGTGTCCCCAAACCTCACCCAGGCGCTGTCTGCACCGAGTCTCCCTGGGGTGGCCCCATCTTACCCACAGCCACATACACCTCTGGGCCCATTTTGCAGACTTGGATGCAGGTGCAGGCGAGGTAACCGTGACCATACCGGGCTGGAAGCCCAGGCTTAGCCTCCTCTTCAGTCCGCAGCCCATAGTCCAGGGACGGGACACGCAAGCGTGCCAGTGGCAGCCAGCCAGGCCTCTACAAGGAAGGCACAGGGGCTGCCTGGGCTGGGGCCGCTCTCACCCACACGCTGTGGATAAGGGCCGGGGAGTGGCCCTAGATGGCTCATGTGGGGTCAGAAGAGTTTGCCAGGCAGGCAAGTAAGGGGGAAAGAATATTCTAGAAGCAGAAGGCGCTGTGCACACAGACCTGAGGGGAGCTGCTGCGGGCGAGCTTGGGAGTGCTGGAGAAGCCACAGCGGGAAGCAGGGGGCCAAGGGGCTCCCAGGCTCTGGCCCTTGAACCCAGGGGCCCACACACGCATTCCTGGTGTCCTGGGGGGCGCCCAGGTGGACAGGCAGTCCCGACGCCAAAGTAACAGCAGCCGGCTCACCAACCCGTGTGGCGTGAGGTGGGCGGTTTTATTCGCCAGACATTCTCCGTGATTTTTTTCTGTTGAAAGAGACAGGGAAAACAGAGTGGGACCAGGTGTCCCGGGTTCTGTGTCTGCAGGGAGCAAGGGAGGCCTGGAAGTGGGGGTCCTGCGGCCTTCTGGGGCGGCCTGGGTACCCGGAGGGCAAGGCTGGAGCCCTAGGGGGTTCCGTAGGACAAGTAGGAGGCACAGGGCATGGGGCGGGGCTCAGAGGCCTGGGTGGAGTGAGCTGAGAGATTCGGTGGCTGTGGGCCCCAGGGGGGCGGAGAATGTGAAGAAGCTGGAGAGGAAACTGTGGGGAGGGGCTGTGGAGTCCAGGCCCTTTCAAACCTCCAGGCACACAGCCCCCACCAGAATTCCTCTGTCGCTATTTTGCTTGATCAAAAACTGTTTCTTCAAGGCGCCACCAGGCTGGGCCTAGTCACACGGGACTCATATCTGGGTTGCAGCCCTGTGCTCATCCCCCCAGCTGGCAGGCAGAGCCTCTCTTCGTGACACGAGTCCTCCACACTTTCCTCCTCGGCCTCCCTGGCCCCTGGGGTGCTGCCTCTCTTTCTCGGGGTCCTCAGAGGCTCCGGCCCACCGTGAGTTCACGTCCCAGGACTGGTCCCCCCAGGGAGGCGTGCACCCCGCCCTGTGCACTTGGAGAAATGTCCCCGAGTCAAGTACAGATTGTCCCCCTTCCTCAAAATACAACTTGAAGTTTGTCCCCAGACGTGGGCTTGACACTCGAGGCCCCACACAGCCCCGCCCAGCCTGACACCAGCTGCGTGGCCTCACAGAGAAAGGGCCCTGGCCTGAGTGGCTCTGTCCGTGACTGTCCCTGAAGGAGGGTCTGCATCCTGTCCCCTGGCCCTGGGGGTGACAGGTGTGAAGCTGGGTGTCTCCCTGACCTGCTTCTCCCCTGTTGCGCCCTGGGAACATGTCCCCTTTCATCTCCTGGGCCTCCAGGCTGGTTCTCACCCCCAGGCCAGGCCAGGCCACCGGCCCAGCCGTGAGCGCCTCTCTGGGGCTCCTTCATCAAGGGCTCTCAGTAGGAGGGGTTTCGGCGCCCCCGTGGCTATTCCTCGGTGGTTTCTATGATTACTTCTTCCTACTCCTCCACTGGGGACCCGAGAAAGAACTCCGGGCTGCTGTCCGTCAGGAGGGTGAGAAGGGACGGATCGGGCGCAGCGCCCGAACCCGCCAGCCAGAGCTACGGGGAGGCCACTTCCCTCTCCACACGGGAGGCGCTTCCCAGTGGGGAACAGGAGTGGAGCTGAGACAAGGCCTAGGAGGCCGCTCAGACAGACAGTGGGACCAACGGATAGGGTATAGGGGCCGGAGGAGACAGCACACAGCACATCCACCCTCCTGGGCAGGCGGGCGCTCACGCAGACACGCTCATGGGGCAACACCCTCCATGCACAGACGCTCACGCAGGCACTGGAACTTGGAGAGAGATTCCCGGTCTCAGGGCCATGTGCCGCTGTGCGGCCACCTCTGGCCCCAGCCACCCGGGGAAGGTGAGAACTGGGGAGCAGATGCCCATGGTGGAGGAAGCTGGGCTCTGGACCCACCCAGCAGCAGCCCTGGGGCCTTCGTACACCCTCTTGAGCTGCGCTGGCTGCCAGGTTGTGCCCTGCACGGGAACACCACTCAGTGCCCGAGAAACCAGGGGCAAGGTGGGGTGGCACTGAAGTTTTGGGCATGGGGACAGGCAGGAGGTGATGGTGCCACCCATGGGGATGAGGGGCCACACACCCACCTCACCAGGCACCAGAGGAGGCAAAACAGGGCCCCCCTGCAGCCCACCCCTGGTGCACACACCCCACTCCTTAGAAGGCCCCTTCCAGGAACCACGGCCCCCAGAACCGCGTGAGTCATCTCAGCCAGCAGACACTGAGATGCGGGTTCCTGGAAAACATGGCCCCAGGGCCCGCAGGGGACCCTCACGTGGATGGCTCCCAGCTGTCCAGGCGCCAGGAGCCAGGGGGGCTGGGAGGAGTCCGGACTCCCGGCCTGGACAGAGCTGGTGGTTGGTGTGGTCGGGGTGGGAGGGGCGTGAAGGCGGGGAAGGAACCAAGGCTAGAGCAGCGGCAGGGCCACCTCAAAGCAGCAGCCTTCCTGAGCACCCACGGGGTGACTGGCAAGGGCTGGGGGGGAGGGGTCCTGAGAGACAGTGCGAGAGCGGGCAGACCAGCTGCCGGTCCTTGGTGCCTGGGTGGGCATCAGAAGGGGCACTGCCCTGCTGAACCTAGCCGCTCTGGCGGGGCGCGCCCAGCAAGTCCAGAGAGAGCCGACTCCACAGCCAGAGGCCCAGCTGGACTGGAATGGAGGCCCAGGGGCTCCCAGTCCTCCAGGACACTCACGGCAGCCCCCACTGGCCAGATGCCAGCAGCAGGTGGCAGGAAGGAGACAGCGAGCGGGTTTGTCTGGGCAGGGGCAGCAAGGGGAGGCCTGTGGAGGCGAGGGGAGGCTTGGTGAGGATAGGACTCCCACGAGCAGAGGTCCCGGGGCAGAAAACCGGTCCTCGCCCGAAGCCCTCTGCGGCCACCTGTGTGTCCAGGTGGGGAGCCGCAGGGCACAGCGGGGGCAGCGAGCAGGCAGAGCAGCTGTTGGGCACCTCCCTGCTGGCCTGGGCTCCGCCCCGCAGGCAGGACGGGCCTGCCCGGACCTGCCCTGCTCGCGGTCGGTTCTCCCGCACCCGGCCCTGTTAGGTCTGCCGTGACTGGTTTCTGTCTGACTGCGGCAAAGGACGAACTGACGCCGGCCCATCCCGCTGTCTGTCCTCCGTCCCCCTCGGCCACAGGCCCCTCGCATTGTCTTCGCTTTTTGGGGGAACACTGGGGAAAGAATTCTTGTTCTGGTGCGGTGTCCCCTCCCTGGCCTGAGGTCTCAGAGCTAAAGCACACATGTGCTCACACACAGGCACACACATTCTCATGCACACACATACACATGATGCAGGTACAGGCACAAGCATGGGCACACATGCACACACGGACCTCTGCCTCACCTGGTGGGGCGGCGGCAGGCAAAGAATCCCACCTCTGTGCAGCTTGGGGGGTCTTCACCCCTCAGTTGCTCTGCCTTTTGCAGCTTTCACAGCGAGCTCTCTAACTGACACCAGCGGCCCCGACGGGGGACGGGGCTGCCTGGGCTTCACCTTCCCTCCACTCCCTGTGGCTCCGGGATAAACTGCCAGCCCCACAGGCTGGAGTGCGTCCTGACTGGCCGCGGGGACCCTGACCCTGGGCCTTTGCACATGCTGGCCCTTCAGAGAAGAATGTGTATGCATGCCCCTCCCACCCTCATTGCTTTGCAGGCCCTGAGTGCAGTTTTGGGTCCTGACTGGCTTCTCTGAGAGAGGCGTGCTGCCCTCTGGGTGCCCACAGTGCCCGTGTGCTGACGGGCCCCCAGCACACACTGAGTGGAAATGCTCCGGGACGGGCTGGTGACCGGACCCGCCCAGGGCCCCACGGGTCCAGGAAGCACAATCGCAGACACTGAAGCCTCAGTCCAGCAACCGAGGAAGGCAGGAGGGACCCCAGTCTTTGCTGGGGTCTGTGGAACAATGTTTTAGGAGCTACAGTGTCCGGGCCTCAGCAGCACCGAGTCAACCCCCCCCCCCGCCCCCCCCTAACCCCCCCCTCCACCCACTCTCTCAGTGAGCTGTGTGCAGGCTTCCCCCCACTCTTAAAGCCCCTCCCAGCTCATCACACTGTTGTCTCTCCCTGACAAGCCCCTCCCTCCCTCCCCCCTCAGAGGAGCTGGACTCGCCTCCCTTTGTTCCCTTCTGAGCTGCCTTTGCCGGTTCTCCGCATTTCTCCCCAACAAAGGGGGGCTCTGGAGCTCACCCAGACAGGGAGAGAGCCCCTTCCCTGCCTCCTGAGACCTCTCTCTTTGTGCTCTTTCTCCCAAATCTGCATCATAAAAAAGCTGGAAACCCAGCTGGCAAATAGAGCTCTCCCTGGGGGTAGGGGGGGCAGAGAGGGGGTGACACGGAGCCAGCCGGGTCAAAGTTCCCTTTATTCCGCGGGGCGCAGGGGACATTCACATGTTAATAAATCATATTCCCTTTGCGAATCAATGAAACCTTTTCACAGTTTTCCCATGAACAGTTCCACAAATAAAGAGACGGGCAGCTGTGTGTGTTGGGGGGATGACCCCGCATTCTTTCCTGCCTCCAGACGTCCAGGAACAAAAGCTGGACCTGACCACGTGTCTCTAGTCTCCTGTCCAGGACCAGAAAGAGCTGACGGGGGGCCCCGGGGGCGCTTCTGAAACGTCTGGGTTTGTTCCCTTAAGCAGAGTGTGCGCTATTCCCTACAAGCATCGCATATACAATGTTGTGCCTCATATTGATTAATCGAACTGTTTAGAAAAGTGAACCCTAAGCTTGTTGAATAGAATTGGCTTGGAGGAGATTTGGCTCGAGCACATTCCGGAAGCTTCCAGGATGTTCAGGCAGAGCCGGGAGAGCAGAGGGTGAGGGCAGCCCCTCGCAGGGAGGGCTGGGGGCCGGGGGCCCTGGGTCAGCAGATGGCCCAGGGCCGGGCAGCTGGACGGGGACCACTCTGTGAGGCCCAGTCCTGCTTGAGTGTCAAGGGTGAAATGTGTTGGTTTGTTTTTGAGATTCCTTCCGGGTGTGTGGGCTTTGGGGGCGGCCGGGGGGTGGGGTGGGCAGCGAAGGGTTGTAAACTTTCAGGGAAGCTTTATGAAAGCTGTAGGAATCTGTGCCTGCTCAGCCACAGAGCTGAAAGTTCCGGAAGAAATCCGTGAACTGGAGTCAAAACATGCGAAATAAAGAGCAGCCTTCTCGCTCCCTCCAACCACCCCGTTGGCCTTGGCTGTGCCCCCAGGGGGTTTTGGGGACACCCTGGCCTCTGGCAGTGGGCACCCCTGAGCCCTTGGGTTCTTCAGACTTGTGTGCTGTGGGTTTCCCTGGTGACGGGAGGGCGGGGAGGGGGAGGGCCTCGAGCCACGTGGTAAGGTCAGGGCATTAGAACGGCCTGTGAAGCGCCCTCAGCTGGCTCCCCAGACACAGGCGGTGGTCATTACCTTTCCTAAAAGCCGTCCCTTCAAGTGGCCCCCACCTTGGGGTGTCCCATCCAGAGGGCAGGCTGGTGTGGACGGTGCTGGCCGGAGTGTGCAGCGGGTGCGGGAAGGCAGTGCCAGGTGAGGGCAGGGTGGTGACCTGGGGTCTCAGGGTATCAGTGGCGTGAAGAGAGTCAGACAGCCTGGGGCGGGCTGGGTGGGCAGGCACAGGGGCGTCTGCAGGGCTGGCGCAGTGGCCGGGACTGGGGACTCTGCCCCCTGAGGAGCACGGGGGGCAGGAGGACCAGGAATCTGCTCCCCGGTGGGGGATGGGCTGTGACCTGGGGCCGGTGCAAAGGCCCCTGCACCTCACGGGTCCAGAGGGAGGGGGCCTGTCCCCGTGGACCCCATGAAGGACACTACACATTTCAAACACACAGCCAGCTCCCCCCACCCCCCCACCGGTGCTCAGCCGCGACCTGTGTGCACCATTCAGCTCAGCGGCCACTGTCACACGAGGCCTGATCAGACCCAGACTCCACCGGGGAAAATGCAATTTCTCGAGGGCCGGGGTCCTAGAGTTTGTAGAATAAACACTTGTAAACTCGGACAGCATCTACGCTGATTAGTTACGGCTGGGACGGGCGCGGGGCTGCGTGCCGACCGAGAAGTCCTGCTCTCCGTCAGTTTTTCCTTTTCAGCTCCTCCTGGCCTGGCTGGGTGGGGGGTGGTGGGTCTCAGCAGGCACATCTGAGGGAGGGGGGGCAGCTTTCGGGAGTCCAAGACTTGGGGTGAGTCCTCTCCAGGGAAGCGGGTCTGGCTTCCAGTGGCTCTGAAATCCTTCTGATCACGTTAGGGTCCCGGTGAGAGCCGAGGGAAGGGAGGCAGAAATGTCGCCCTCTGAGGAAGACCTGTCCCACTGCCCCTCGGCACCATGACCCCCAACACCAGGGGGTCTGCTTCTTTCCTTTTCCTGCAGTGCTTACCGCCTTCCATCACGGAGCCCATGTGCTGAGGTGCTAAACCCCATTACCTTCAAATGTGACTTTTTGGACCTTTAAAGCCTTTGAAGGGATGGTTAGGGCTCAGTGAGGTCATAGGGAGTGTCCGTAATCAACACGACTGGCGTCCTCGAGGCCCGGGCCACAAATACACAGGCGCACACAAAGGAGAGGCCAGGTGAGGACAGGGAGGAGGTGGCCAGAGGGGAGAAAGCTTGGTCTCAGACCTGTGGCCTCCAGGACTGAGTGTGAGACGATGAACTCTGGCCCGGCCTCCTATCCGGGGGCCGTCCTCAGGGCAGCCTGAGCAGGCTGAGACGATGCCATACATCACGTACTGGTTTCTGACGTTTATTTCAGCTTCCCGACGCCACTGCTTCCCCCAGGATCAGAGAAGGCGGATTCTGTCCTCCGATGCACCCCAAATGCTCAGAAGAAGCCTGCCTGACTTTCAACAGCCTTTGGCACTTAGTAAATATTTGACATTCGACAAATATTTGACGGACTTGCACCTCTGGCCAAAATGGAATAACAGAAACTAGATTTATCCTCCTGCCTGAAACAATTAAAAGCCTGGACAAAACATGTGCAATCAACAGTTTGCAGACACGGGACGTCAAACAGTCCAAGCCAGTGATCCCTGACAGATGGGAAACGAACGCCGTGAGCCCTGCGGCCGCCCCAGCCCACTGTCTGGGAGGGAGTTCCCAGGCCTCGGCATGGGGAGGGGGGCACAGACAGAGCTGGGGGCTCTCTGAGTGGGGGACATGGGCTTGGGAGTTTGGGGGGGCAGGCTCTGAGGCAGCTGGAATCCGCAGGCAGAGCGAAGGAGCCTAGAGAGATGCACAGAGCGGGGTTCGGAGGTCTGCGGGGCGCCCCCCTGGAGTGTTAGCGCAGGAAGGACCAGCATGTGTGCGAGAGCAGGCCGCCCCAGCCGGGAAAGAGCCGCCTGAAAGGGCT
Organism: Desmodus rotundus; assembly: GCF_022682495.2. Taxonomy (NCBI): domain Eukaryota; kingdom Metazoa; phylum Chordata; class Mammalia; order Chiroptera; family Phyllostomidae; genus Desmodus; species Desmodus rotundus. The sequence goes on along the minus strand of NC_071393.1, from coordinate 134,976,808 downwards.
GCAGGTCACAGCACCTGTGCTCTGTGCTCACCTGTCAGAGCTGGAGACCGAGCCTCTGTTCCTTGGAAACGGAGTGTTTCCAAGGAACTGTGTCCGAGAACGAAGCTTAACTGTGCAGGCGCAGAAGCACATCCAGCACCTGACAAGGGAAGATTCAGTGTCTACGAACCGATAAAAAATCACCCAGGCATGCAAAGAAATGGGACAGCATGACATTGTATAATAAGGGGAAAACACAGAGACGATGGATGCAGCGAATTGGCTGTAAAAGCAGTCATTTTAACTCCCGAGCAGAGGAGATAGACCTGGAGGTAGAGGAGATGGAGGATAATGTAACTATTCTCTTTGTTCTGGAAGCTAAAAGAAAGACTGAACAGGTTCAGTAGAAGCATAGAAGACTGTTTTATAAATAAAGGAGAGAGAGACAAGTCACACCTCAAGGGGTGAATGCCTGAGATGAAGAATACACTGAATGGAGTGAACAGAAGATTAAACACGTGGAAGAAAAGGTCAGTTAACGTCAAGACCCAGTCATAGAAGCTGTCCAGGATAAAACAGAGAGAGAAAAGAGACGGGAAAAGATAAACAGAGCATCAGGAAGCCGTGGGCTCGCTTTCGGTGCTTGACGCCGATGAAGAACAGTTCCTGAGCGAGCGAAGAGGGGCAGACGCAAACATTTGGCAACACCAGCAGGAAGTTTCACAGAGCTGATGGAAACACAGAGATCTAACAAAGTTAATGAAGCCCCCGCACGGGAAACAGGAAGAACTCCGCACCGGCGTGCATCCTAATCTACGTGCTCGAAGCCCGGGACAATGAGAAAACTTCGGAAGCGGCCAGAGGGAAAGCACGCAGTGGGTACAGAGGGGCAGAGACAAAGATGAAGTCAGATTTCTCGGCAAAAACCATGGCAGACACGAGGGGAATCATGTCTGAGTCCTGAGAGAAAAAGCTGTCAGCTTTCCATTTTATACCCGGCAAAAATATTCAACAGCTTTGCAAATGAAGGCAAAATAAAGACGGACTTAGACAGGCAAACGCAGAAGAATTCCCAGTCGGGAGAGTTGCGCAGCGAGACGTATTTCTGAAGGTCCTTTGGGGAGAAGGCAGTGGGCCAGGCAGACACCAAAGCCTACATGAAATGACTGCTGGAAGGGGCAACTGTGCGACTGTGTGTCAAAGGTTTCTGTGTGTGTGAAACGCACTTTTGAGCCACTTGGTGCTGGAAGACAGCTTCTGGACCCGGTGGGGTGCACGAGGGTGTGGACCAGGCTCTGGCACCGGGGGTGGGGGGTGCACGGCTTGCCACATGGTGACACGGATGCTGGGGACAGAGAGTCTGAGGGCGTGGACCGTTGCACTTCTTTGTTTGGAGTGTGCTACGAGCTCTCTCTGGAGCAATCACCCTGAGGATGAGCAGAAGGCACTAACAGGGGACATGCAAACCGGTCCCCCACCCACTGACCTCTCCGTAGAGCCGGCTGCCTTGTGGTCCCTGAGGCGCTGTGTGAGGCTCCATCTCCCGCAGCGGAAGCCCAGCCCACAAAGGCCACGGCCTCTCCTTACGGGCCCGTCTACCTGGATGAGTTCGCTCAGCGGTGCTGCAGGAGCACCTGGCGCCTGTGGGCGGCCACACTGTTCTCGGCAGGAATGTGGTTCAACGTGGCATTCGCACAGAGTGGCCTTTTTCACAACTGTGCATTTGGGATTATGGTGTCGGTCCCCCATCACTGCCCTGGAGGCTGGGGTCCGTGCTGGCTGCCTGATGTTCCTGTCTTTCCCTCAGCAGCCCCCACCCCGATGAACCGATGCGCAAGGAGAAAATGCAGAACGGAGGGGGACCATGACCGCATCGGGTATGTGCTCACGCATGCGAGGGGCTTTTTCCCACACCCGGCCAGCCCCATGCGCTCAGTGGCTGCGGGAGAGTGCCTACATAAGATGTTGGGCTCTTTAAAAATGAAGTGGCTGACAGTCTGGACCCCCCGGGACAGCAGTGTCCTGAGGCCTGAGGACTGTCCACACTGGCTGTGGGTCCCTAAGTTGGGCCTGTATGGGAGGGCGTGTGCAAGGGGCTGGGTGGCAGCCTGGTGTGTGAGGTGATTGCATGCTTATGTGTGGTGAGTCTGAGTGTGTGCCTGTCTGTCTGTGGCTGTGGTATGTGCATGCATGTGGAGTATGTGTGTGGTGTGGGGTGCACACACGTGATGTGTGTGGGGGCGTGGGGGGGTGAGCCTGTGTGATGTGTGTTTGTGTAAACAATGCATGTGTGACTGTTCCTAGTGTGTGTGTGTGTGTGTGTGTGTGTGAGAGGGTTTTCCAGCGTGCGCTCTCTCTCTCTCTCTGCATATATGGAACAGGGATTCATTTTAAGGAGCTGGCCCACGGGATTGTGGAGGCCCGAGGCGTCCGAAAGCTGCAGGGTGGGCTTCAAGGTGGAGACCTAGGGCAAGAGGTGCCGTTCGAATCCGAAGGCCGTCTGCTCCAGAACTTCTTCTTGCTCAGGGCCAGTCCTCGGTCCCCTCGGGCCTTCCACTGATTGGGCGAGGCCCACCACACGAGGGAGGGCCGTGTGCTGCACTCAGTGTCCGCTGACCTGAGTGTCCGTGTTGTCCAGAAACCCCGTCACAGGAACGCCCAGAACGGTGTTCGGCCAAACGTCTGGGTGCCGTGGCCCGGCCCTGTGGATGCCTGAACTTAACCGTCACAGTGGGTTTGTGCGTGTGCGGCGTGTTTGTGTGCATCTGTGAATAAGCGTGGGCGTGGGTCTATGTGTGAACGAGTGTGCACGCACGCATGACCGAGTGAGTGTGTGGTGTGCATGCGCACGGGAGTTTGTATGAACATGTGTGTGGGGGGATGCGGAGGGGTGTGTAGGTGGGTATGGTGTGTGCACGTCTGTGGGTGTGTGTGTGGGTGCAGAGCAGGAGTGCAGATGTTTGCAGTATGTGCGTGTGTATAGGAGTGAGTAGTGTGTGAGTTGGGGACGTCTGGGTCCTACCTCTTCCGGGGCCTTGCAGGACCCCCCACAGAACTGTGAGGGCCCAGGGCGCCAGGGGGTGGTGACTTTCTGTGTCTGACATGCGGCAGGTGCTTGATGACGGCAGCCGTGTGCTTTTGTCCATGCGACTAGGACTGAGATAGCAAGAGACCCGGGCTGGCACAGAAGTGAGGAAGAGGGGGGTGATGTTTACGGAGCTCCTACTGTGTGCTAGAACCTGTGCTTCTTCTCGTCTCCCTGATGGGGTTAAGGATAAAGGTGACGATAACAGTGAAGATGAGGAAGAGAAAGATGTAATGATGTGGTGGCAATAACAGTGACATTGGTGATGGTGATGTTTGGGGAGCCTCCTCCGGAGGGGGCACCTCGGTTCATCAGTGGGTGCGGAGAGGTTGGGGCAGGAAGAGCAGAGGTCTGCGGAGCCTTCCCATCAGCCGGGTACCATCCGTCAGGGAGGCAGACTCAGGAGGCCCTGAGAGAAGAGAGTATGAGATGCTGGGTCTGGGGCTGAGCACTTGCACGCAGCCACCTGCCCATGGAGCCACCTTGCCCACCGGCGGTCTGCATACAGACTCACCCATGGGAGCTCACGCTCTCAGGTGTGCAGGAGCTTTATAGAGCAAAAGACATGTTTCCGACACATGCTGGGCCCTGGGGGACGAGACAGTGCCCTCCACCGTGTGTCCCCCAGTGGCGGGCACGCTGTGGTGACTTTGCCAATGGCTGGAAGGACTCTTCCTCGTCTGGGTCCAGGCACCTGAACAGAGTGTCTGGGGATCTGAGACTGGGTGGGTGTGTCACCTGAGCTGCTATGATGAATAGCCATAGACTGAGTGGCTCCAGGGGCAGAAATTTACTTCTCCCTGTTCTGAAGGCTAGAAATCCGAGGTCCAGGTGCTGGCTGATGCAGCTCCTGGTGGGGGCCCGCTTCCTGGCCATCTTCTGGCTGCGCCCCACATGGTGGAGGGAGCGAGAGGGTTCTCTCCACCTCTTCTCACAAGGGCGCAATCTCCTTGTGAGGGCCCCACCTGATGACCTAACCGCCTCCCAACGCCATCCCACAGCGGGCCAGGGCACCACTGTGGATTCGGGGGGACACTGTCCAGTCCGCAGAATGGAGGAAAGGGGCCAGGTGGCTCACAGTAGATTTGTCTGCCAGGCAGCCCACAGGGAAGAGCTCGACTCTGTCTGGCTAGGGCCAGCTGGGCCCCAGGGGCACGGGCAGGGCGTGCGTCCTGAGGCCCCAACCCTCTGTTCCTCCTGGGTCCCCAAGTCCACCCTCTGCTGAGGGCTGGACCTGCCCGGCCACAGCGGGGGGAGTTCAGGCTCCCACACACCCACCTGTTCGCCTGCAGGGGGTCCTTTCTCCTGCTACCTCTAGGGTGCCCAGCACCTAAATGCACGCCTCTAGGGATGGAAATGTCAACCTGTGGGCAATGATACCTTAGAGGGCCAGGACCAACACATTTTTTGAAAAGAAATAAAACAGAATAGCAGAATCAGGATGCATCCCCAAGGCAGCAGGTTTTGTTTGGTGGGATCTTTGTCCCATGAGGGGGGACCCCCCAAGAACCTGGAATTATCTTCTGGAGGGCAGGACCCTTGTAGGACAGGCTTCCCCCACTAGGCGAATGTTCTAGGGACCCATCTGTGTCAGTGCACCAGCTGGTGTCGTTGTGAGAGGCTGCGTTCAGCTTCAGTTGAATGTTTTTTAAAGACACTTTCAACATGTTTGCCCAGTTCAGGACGGGTGATTTACAGGCGCACCTGCCCACATCACACTGAGTGTTCAGCAGTTTTTGACCAAATATGTCACGCCCCCGTGCCCTATCCCCCCTATTCATGGATCTCACCCTGAGTGAATGTTTTTTGTTTCCCCGGATGAAAAAACTCCTCACAGGGAAACATTTTGCTGCTGTGGAAGAGGTGAAACGAAAAACAGCAGAAACACTGAAAGGCATCAACGTTGACGAGCTCAAACACTGCGGTGAGCAGTGGGACAATGTCTCGATAGGTTACTGCATCGGGTGGAGAGGACTTTGAAGGTGACTGAAGTTTAAACACGTAAGAATGAATACACAATTTTACAGATAAATTCCGGGTGTTTTGGGTCCCCCCACCACCACCACCACATGTGTCTGCTCAGGTACAGGACTGGGGTGATTTCTGCTCAGTGAGGAGAAGAAGCTTGAAAGGTGCTGCTCCAGGGGATGGAAGAAGAAAAAGATCCCCCTCTGTTTTCAAGATGCCTCCAGGCAAGGCGCAGAGACGGGCGGATGCCCGAGGTAAGAACGCCCACTGGGACTGGCTGCTAAGCACGGCTGTTCACAGCTGCGGAAATGAGCCCGGGGGAGCAAGACAGCTGCCCCAGGCCCTCCCGTGGGCTTCCGCCTCAGGCCTCCCCCAGGCCTCCTCCTGGGGCGTGGGAAGCCTCCCAGTACGAGGCAGACAGGATCCCGTTTGTGAACTGGACCTCCGAAAATTCTCCCCTCCACGAACACGGAGCAAGCTGACAAAAATGAGCAGGACCAACTTCTCCAGAGCTCTGGACATTGGCCAAAAGCTTGCAACAACTCTAGGAGCATTTGTTCAAGAGAAAGAAAGGGATAGGTCTTGTAGGAAGAACAAGGGTTGTAGCTTTGGCGTGCCCTGTTCCAGCTCCGCTGCTGCAGCCTTGACCCCCCCACCCCCGCCCCAGTCTGCAGCAGCCTCGAACGGGGACAAGGCTAGAAGCAGAGTGGGAGCTATTTCAAAGCCTCACACCAGAGAGGTGTCCTTACGTCATGGCCTGGCGGTTTGTTGAAAGACCCCATGTGCAAAGCTGTCTCCGTTGGTTTGACTTGGAGTTCTCCTGGCACAAAAAGGCTTTTCCCCAGAGCATCGGTTAAAACTGCCCACAGACCAGTGTTTACCTGTGGGCCAGCCCGAGACAGTGGGTAACAGGTGAGCCAACCCTAGGCTGACCAGAAAGCTGGGAACAAGGTGTCCACAGGGGCTTTTACAGGCCCAACGTCCTCCTGGGACACAGGAGGCTCCTGGGCCACTTGCAGGCTCTGTGCTTGCTTAGGAATGACCTGAGAAGGCCTAGGCTTTCACATCTGGTTGCTCTTGAGGCGGGAAGTAAAGGCAGGGACAGGGGAGTCAACCGCCTGGCTGAGTGCCGAAGCAGCCCCGATACCCACAAGAAAGCCCCCTGACAAACACTGAGAGACGTATAAGTTCCAGGCTCTTAAGGAAGACTGTTTGATCATTAGCTGAATGCTACGCTAAGGGAGAAGAGACTTTGGTGACCACAAATGACAAAGGATAGCCTTTGAAGCATGTGTAAAGTCACCCCGCAAAGCAAAACAAAGGAAAGCAAAAAACTCAGCAAACAGCAGCCATAACAAACCCTGGGGAGGGGGAGCATCTGATTTCCAGAGTTAGCACGTTATATGATTTAAAATGTCCAGTGCTAAAAAAGGAATTACAACAGAGAGGAAGGAAGGAAGGAAGGAAGGAAGGAAGGAAGGAAGGGAGGGAGGGAGGAAAGGAGGGAGGGAGGGAAGATGGAAGGAAGGAAGGAAGGAAGGAAGGAAGGAGGAAGACCGCTTCACCCACAAGCAGTGCGGCACATTCTTTCTCAAGCTCACACGGAATACTCACCAAGGTGGATCACATCCTGGCTCGTTAAACACATCTTCACAACTCTAAAGACTAGATACACAACGTCCGCTTTCGGACCGCAACAGAATCAAACTAGGAATCAGTAACAGAAAGATAGCTGGGTGGTCCCAAAATACTCAGAGATGAAACAACACACTTCCCAATAGCACACGGGTCAAAGAAGAAACCTCAAAACAGATGTACAACCATTTTGCACTAAATGAAGACGAAAGCGCAACTCACCAACATTCATGGGACACAGCGAGGGCGGTGCTGAGGGGAGTCTGTAGCACTGGACACATATGCACTAAAGAACAATCTCAGATCCATCAGCTAAGCTTCCCACCTCGGGAAGCGAAAAAAAAAAGAAGAAGAGCAAGTTAATTCCAAAGTAAGCAGAAGAGAAGACACCATTGAAATTATAGCAGAAATCGATGAAATTGAAACTAGGAAATTAATAGAGAAACATCAATGAAGCCAAGCGCTGGTTCTTTAAAATGAGCATCAATCCAAGAAGCCTCCAGCCAGGCGAACTGAGGAAAAAGAGAGGACACCGAAATGCGGAGGGAGAGGGGAGACATCACTGCAGATCCCACGGACGTCAAAAGGAGGACGAAGGAAGGCTGTGAACAGCACTGTGCCCACAAATCTGATACCCTACACGAAATGGACCAGTTCTTTGAGAGGCACAATCTGCATACTCGTACAAAAAGGAATACGAGTAGGCCTGTATCTGTTACGGGGTCATCCCAAAGCCAGTAAACATAATATACTGTGTTACTAGAGTGAAGGATGAAAACCACATGATCATCTCAACAGATACAAAAAGGAATTTCAAAACAACAAACACCCTCTTATAATCCCGTTTCATGTTGTCTCCCGCAACGGATTTGAAACAGAAGGAAACTTTCTCAAGCTAATGAAAGAACATCTAGGAAAGCCCCACACCTAACCTCATGCTTCATGGGGAAAGAAGAAAGGTTTTCTCCCTGCAGTCAGGAACGAGACGAGGTGCCCACTCTCTCCCTCTACGCAGCATCATGCCGGAGGTTTTAGCCAGAGAAGTCAAGCAAGAAATAGAAATGAAGGCATTAAGGCTGAAGGGAGAAATACAGCTATATTTACAAATGACATGATCCTGTGCATAGAAAATCCCGAGGAACACACACACACACACACACACACACACAGCCCTCATGGCTCAGCAAGGTTCCAGGATACAAGACCAATCTACAGAAATCAAGTGTATTTCTATCACTGAACAAACCAAACCTGAAGCTAAGAACATTTAATTTGCAATAGAACCAAAAGGGGTAAGATACATAGGGTAAGTTTAACAAAACAAGTGCAAGGCCCTTGCACTGAAAACCACAAAACGTCATAGAAAGAAATGTAAAACGCCTTAAATACGGGAAGAGACATCCCATGTTCGTAGATCGGAGGCGTTCGTGTTGCTAAGGCAGCCACACCCTCAAAATGTTACAGAATCAGGGCGATCTCCATCAAAGTCCTCGCTTTTCTCAGGCAGTGCCAAGCGGATCCTGAAACTCGCGTGGAAATGCGAGAGCCCAGAGTAACCAAAGCGATCCTGCAAAAAAAAAAATTGGAGGACTCACACGGCCTGATTTCAAAACTTACTAAAAAGTGACGAGTTTTGTAGTAATCAGGAGGGCGAGTGCTGGTGCTGAATAGCCACACAGAGCAATAAAACAGGACTGAGAGCCCCGAAATTAACCCGCACAGGTACACGCAGGGCTTTTGACAAGGGTGCCGAGAAAACCCCTATTCCACGGTCAGAGAATAATCTTGCAACCAAAAGTGCTGATAGAAATGGGTATCTACATGCAAAAGAAAGGAAGCTGGGACCCCAGCTCGCAGCATACCTGATGTTAATTTAAAGGGATCAAAGACCCAAATTTAAGATGATCTAAAGTTCTAAAACTCTTGGAAGAAAGCACAGGTTTCCTGGCCTGGAATAGGATAACGGCTTCTTAGTTAGGACATGTTTTTGTTTGTTTTTTTATGAATTTCTTGGGGTGACATTGGTTCATAAAATCAGACAGTTTTCAGGTGTCTCATTCTGTAATAAATCATCTGTATACGGTTTTGTGTGTTCACCCCCGCCCCCCAGTCATGGCACCTTAAGAACAAGCAACCAATGAAAACGTCGATAACTGGACTTCGCCCAAATTAAAAATTGTTGGTCTTCGAAGGACACAATCAAGAAAGTGGAAAGAAATCCATCCCACAGGAGAGAGTGCTAGCAAATCATCTACCCGGTAAGTTTCTGGTGTCCAGAATATGTAAAGAACTCATACAACTGAATAATTAAAGAACAAATAACCCCATTTAAAAATGTGTTAATGACGTGAGTAGACATTTCTCCAACACCTGGCTGACTAGAGGCCTGGCCGCCCTGCAGGACGGTGGTGTCCAGGTGCTGCATCCGGATGGGCAGGCCCGGTGGACATGAAATGCAATGGGAGCCCTAGGAAACCCAGACCACTGCAGGAACAGTGGTCCACATGGCCGCGTGGGCGGCGGGCCTGCTGATGGGGGGGTGCCAGGATCCTGAGTTCCCAGCAGCCCCCACCTTCACTGCCAGCAGGTGGCCTGGGGGTCAGCTGGGCTCTCTCAAGCACAGGAGACAGGGCTGCAGTCCGTTGCACAGACCGGAACTTTCCTTGTGATCTAGCCTCCCCTCTCTGTCCTCGCAGGGAGGGCCCACTCAGCACGGACAAGGGGACTTGGGCCAGTCCAGATCCCAGGCTGGTGCTGTCTCGAATGTGGGGCGGGGGGGTGGCCCCACATCCACACAGTAACTCCCCAGCTAGGGGTGGAGAGGCCAGTGTGCAAAGAGGAACAGTGGGCACAGGTGGGGCAGGCACGGGAAAGGCCCCAGTTTGGGGCAGGTGAGCGCCCGGGAGCCCAGAGGGGTGGCCGTGCTCCTCCTCGTGAGACGGAACAGGCCACCTGGCCTGAGCAGAGGACACGGGTGGACGAGGACTGTGAAAGGAAGTTGCTGGACCGGAGGCTGAGCTGTGAGGAGGATCCTGAGAGCCAAGGCACTGCTGTGGAGGACTGGACGCACAGCTGAGGACTGTGGGCTTGTCTCGGGGACACTGGATGCCAGGATTCTAGAGGGTTCTCTCTGAGTAGACAGGGAAAGGGTAGGGGTGAGACTGGAGACTAAGGCCAGGGAGGAGGCCTGAGCCTGCCCACCCAAGAGGGGATGGGCAGGGTGCTTGGGGCAGCGGAATGGAGAAGGGGGCAGACCCCCTATATGGGACGAGTCTCTGGGGCTGGGGGTGCCAGAACATGCTTTTCCCAGAAAAGGTAGCTAACGGTGGAGCTTTGGGGAAGGAGCCAGACCCTTCTTTGGTGCCATGTCCCACAGGCCTGGCCCCCAGCCCACTTCTTCGTGCTGCCCCATTGGATCAAGTCCTCCAGGCCCAGCCCAGCCAGGCCTCTGTCCCCCCCTGCTTCTTGGGGGTGTTTTCCTCGGAAGAGCCCCCGCCTGCACGTCTTCCTGGAGGGGCGCCGGATCTTCCCCAGCCCTGGGCTCCCAGATTTCATTACCTCTAATGAGCCCGTCGGAGGCCAGGCAAGGCAATTAGGAGCGCCAGGCCTTCCCGTAAGCGTGGTTCAGAGCCGGGCAGGCGTGCGGCCCCAGCCGTGCCGCCCACCGCCGTGTAATGAGAGGGCAAAATCCGGGAATTAATGAGGACGGGAAAATTAATCACAGGTTGCTGCACCCCAGGGGGGCACTCGGCAGGTTTGGAGGCTCAGATCCTCCCTCCAGATCTGGGAGTGCGGGGGCCGGGATGAGCAATCTGGGCTGGAGGATCAAGCCATGAACACATACGGAACCTGCCTGTTCTCCCCCCCCCACACACACACACAGGGAGAGGAGGCAGCTGGGGGCAGCCTGGAGCAAGAGCAGGAGCCTGAGACAGAGGCTGAGCCCCAGCGCTGCCGTGTGCTGGGTGGCCTGGGAGTGGGCGCTCAGCCTCTCTGAGCTCCCACGCTCTCCGTCTCTTGAAGACAGATGGTAACCTGGTGAGCTGGCTGTGCTGCTCAGATGTGAAAAGACCCCCATTCCTGTAGCAGATCACCGGGGATAGGGCCCCTTCCCCTCCCCAGGAACTCACATCCCATGCACGCAAATGATTAGAAAAGGACCCCCTGGTGGCTCTGGGATGGCATGCCAGCTGTGCACAGGTGGGGGCACAGGTGGGCAGAGGAAAGCACAGGTCAGCTCAGGTGACACGGACCACGGTCCGGGAGCTTATCTCTAGAGAAAAGGGTGTGGGTGGGGGGAGAGCCGGGGGAGAAGAGAGGGGCCACGGCAGCCAGCTGGGGCCCCAGGGGAGAGGTGGGGCCCTGGGCTGGTGCCACAAGGCTCGGGCTGCAAGTACCAGGAGCCGACCCTGCCGTCCTGGCCTCTGGCAGCAACAGGACTCAGGAGCTCCCAGAAGGGATGGGCTAAGCTAGGTCATGGGTCACACTCTAACTTCTAGAATATTCTGAGTAACTCCTTGACCAAGCTACCTCTACTTCGTCAACCCTGACACTCGGCTCCCATGGCGTCATCTCTCCAATGAGCCTTCCTTGGGACTCCAGCAGGGCTGGGGCCCCTGGCCTGCTGAGGTTCCTCATTGTACTGAGACACCCCACACCTCCCCCATGCACCTGACAGCACCTTCCCTGCCCACCCAGGCGTCTCTCTGACCCAGGGCCCAGGGTGCAACACCCAAAGCTGACCCAAAGGCCGAGGCAGGTGGAGCAGCCCTGGTGGAAAAGAGGCCCTGGCCCCGCCCTGCTGGATAGGCTGCGGTTTGGGCCAGTCTCTGTTCTTCTGGAAGTGGGGGTGGGTGGCCTGGAGAGGGGAACCATTCTCATGCTAACTGAGTGAGCCCATTGGCTGTGCCTCTGCAAAGGTTTTCCCAGTTGTTTTAATAATGAAATGTTTTATGTCATCAAATATTCCTCTGTTTTAGCCCAGAGAGGCCAGTGAGCTGCTCCTTCTGTGTGTCCTGGGCAATTGGGTCTGACCTTTAGTTAGTGACAGAAGCCTCTGCTGTCCCCAGCTGCTGGCAAGGGGACCCTGCATTTGGCCTGGCCTTTCTGCTGTGTGGCCTTCAGCTCCTTGATTGCCTTGGGGAACCCAGCCTCAGTTTCCCCATCTCTGTAATGACTGTAGGTGGGCCCAGTGAGTAGGGCCAGGGGGGCGCTTTGGGCTCCCATTCTTGGAAGCGAGAATGAAGGCTTGTTCTGGTGAGAGAAGCCTCCTGGCAAAGGGTGGGCAGGTGCCCCTCGGCCCAGCCTCCTGCCGCCTGGCCACGAAGCCCCCATCTGGCTCTGGGCCCCTGGGAGGGAGGCAGATAGCAGAGGGGACCCCCCTAACAGAGAGATGTTGCAGCTCGCCGGTGACCACAAGGATGTAGTAACCCTTTCTCGCTAACTTGCTGCAGCCTGAGGCTCTGGAGACCTCAATGAGTAGAAACCGGAGGAGCGGGAAGCACTGCTCGCTCGGAACAGCTTTCTGCACAGGAAACCCAGCAGCTGGGCCAGTGTCATTTCCCTTGTCCAACGGGACAGCCGGGGCTCACTGAGGTGGGCCCTCCTGAGGTCCCCCAGGTGAACTCCAGGGGAGCTGGGCTCGGACCCGGGGCCACACTCTCTCACCCCTTCACCTTTCCTGCCCCCTTTGCTGGGAAGAGGGCCTCTCAGGGGACGGGGGAGTTCCGGAGCACAGCCCGAAGTCCTGGCTGCACTGGACGCTTAGATGGACATCTAAGGCCGTGGGGTCTCCAGGTTGGCGGGGCTCAGTGACTGGGGGAAAGCGGGGTGGGGCCCTCCCTGCCATGATAAATGTGGTGATTTGCAGCCACCAGTCGGCCATCAGCGCAGATGAGAGAAACCCCACGAGCTCAAGAAACACCCTTTGCACAAAAACCTTTTTGGAAATGTCAACGGGAAACCGGAGCTGCTGGACACTCGGGCTGGTTCTGCTTGCTTCTTCTAGCTTCTCAGCCCAGTTATTTGAGAGCGGCCACCCCAGACCAACTTCAGGGACACGTCTCTCTGCTCGGAGAAGGCAGAATGCTTGGGAAGAGCATGAGGAGGAGAAAAACACGGAACCTTCCCCGATGTGCCAGGGTCATACTTTGAAATGATAAGCAAATGTGGGGAAAGCGTGTCAGGCATTCCAGGCTCCGAAAGAAGCAAGCAGCTTGGAGAGAAATGAGGAGGGGAGTAGCCTGTGTGGGGAGTAGCCTGTGTGGGGTCAGTGGGGCTCCTTTCAGAGGGGAGAGGGGCCCCTGCTGGGCAGTGATTCCCGCAGGCCATTCCAAGGGACCCAGCCCGTCCAGAGAAGGACCAGGGTTAAAGGACCAGGGTATCACCCTGAAGACAGGAAGACCAAGGTTGTGTGTATTGGGGGGTGGGGAGAGGTGTTCAGTGACCAGGATGGCCCTCCATGTCTGCAAAGGTCCAGGGGCAGGAGCTAGAGAAGTTTCTGGAATTAGGGAATGCCTCCTTTGTGCCCAACACCGAGCCCAATCGAACTCACACCTGATTGTTGTACCATCTCCCATCTTCCCAGGCACTAACATGGCCCCATGAGCGAGTTTACTCAGGGGACTTTCCCCTGTGCCCTGCCGGCTGCCTGGAGCGGCCACAGGCCCCCTGCCTGGAGCAGCCAGCCGCAGGTGTCCACTTGGCTCCCGCCGTCCCGGGTGTGGGAGTGAGCTGGGGGCCAGGCACCCAGAGGTGCTCCCTGCCTTCCCCTTTCTCCCGCCCCAGATGTCACCTGGCCCCCACAGAGCCCACTGCCCAGGGCCCGGGCCGCCATCCACAGCAGGCTCCCCTGGGTGGCCCTGGACAGCAGAGCACATGCTCAGGGCCTGGGCAGGCAGTTTTCCCTTCACCCCCACAAGTTTCTGGCGCTCAGGGCCAGCTGGTCTGGGAGCGAGCTCCCTGTCCCTGAGGCCCTCTCGGTTGCGGGGCTGACATCAGAACCCCTGTGGGTCAGGTATCTGCAGGGTCCAGCCAAGGCTGGACAGGGCAGCTTGGCCACTGTGCACCTGGGTGGACTCCCACGGGACCGCTCAGACCTTCAGAGTCCACGGGATTTAGAGGGCCTCCCTTCCGGCAGGCGGGTTGTGCGGATGGAGGCTGTGTCTCAGGCGCTGGGCCCTCGATCTCGCTCTCCTGCTGGGCTGCCCGACCCCTGCGGGGGCGCCAGGCCCTTTGATTGGCACTCCGGGCTCGCCCGCATCAGGCAGATGCGACCGTCCCCGCCTGCTCTGGACGCCCGGGGCGTTGCGGTGGCAGGTGCCAAGCGGACTGTCACAGCTCCATGGCAGGGGGTGGGCTCGTGGTGGGAGCAGAACCGAGGCAGCTGCATGGGAGGTGGAGGTGCTGGCTTATGTAACAGGCACCCCGCAGGCCTCGGGCCCGGGGCTGCTCGCCGCTCATTAGAGCCTGGCCTAACGAGGGCCTGGGGGTGCCTCCTGTAGTGAGCCCGGCACTGGCCCCCGCTGCACAGGAGGAAGAATAAAAGAAGAGCTGGCCTGCTGGGAGCAAGATGGAGAGAGTTCAGACAACCCAGATGCTCTGCCCATGGATCAGAGGAGCCCCAACACAGCTTCTGCAAGCTGGGAGCTTCGGTGAGAGCACCGGGTTCAGGTGGGCCGGCCCGGCAGCACCTGTTCCTTTGCCTGTCCAAGGCTGACTGTGGGCCTCTCGGGACCTATGGCTCTATGGAGTGAGCCCGGCCTGACGAGGCGGCTGGGAGGCTCACATAAGAAACGGAGGCATGAACCTTCCACAGACTCGGAAGTGCCCACTGGCCCGGGAAGGCTGGCTGTTTCCACGACGGGAGGTTCCAGCTACAGGCCCAGCTCTCCCAGGAGTGAGGGCTGTGATGTTTCCACGCGTGGAAACTGAACATGGCAGCCACGCCACGCCGGGGTTCTTTGTCCTGCCAGCCCAGGTGGCCGGTTGAACAGGTGAGCGAGATAGGCAGACCAGCTCGCTTAGTGACAATCACCCAGTGAGCAGGGATGGGAGTCCAGGCTGGTCTGACCCCAGATCTTCCCACTGCCCCCCACAACCTTCTTTGGAGGGACCCCTCCATTGCCTTTGGAAATATGATAAAAAATAGATCCTGCCCCCAGAAAAATGTGTGCACCAGTACTCCGGTGTTGGGGGGTACTAGCGTACACATTGTGGATGCATTTGTGTTTGGGTTGCAGAGGCGGGGGATCCCCAAGTGAGACCCCTGTCCTGGAGCTGTTGCCCCTCTCGAGGTGAGGACCCGTCTGGGGTCATCTGTGGCTCCCTGGCACTCCGGCAGCCCGCAGCACTGGGTCCCCCTGGGCACCTGCTGTGTTGAGCTTGTACGTGGCAGCAGGCAGCCGGGAGCCACACAGGCCGGCAGCTGCTCTCCAGGCCGAGGCCTGGTCACCCAGGGATCAGACACCCAGGCTCCCTGCAGGCTGTGCTGCCTGCTCCACCCCCACGGTGGGGAAGGGGCCCCCCGTGGGAGTAAGCCTGGCTGCAGCCGCTGCGGAGAGAAGACCAGGGCACAGAGGGGCTTCAGGACAGGGTGGCCCCGGGTCTCTCCTCCCTAGTGCTTGCTGCTTCAGAAACCAGCTGTGGGAGATCAGCCGTCCTGTGTGACACTCTGCATAGGAGCAAGGACGAGACTCAGCTTCCCCCGGACCCCAGGTTGTCGGCTGCCGGTGCGTCTGACCCAGGCCAAGCACGCGTGGTTGGGTGTTGGGAACGTGTGCCCACGTCTCCCGCCCCAGCTGCCTTTGGTGCTCTGCCGGCCTCTGAGCCCAGAAACCAGAAACGGGGCCTTCTGGGCGGGCGGGCGGGCGGGTCTGGCTCCAGGAGGAATGCAGCCTGCAGGGAGCAGGAGACACCCACCTTCCATTACAGGCCATTGAATCTGGACACAGGATGTTTGCGGCAGAAGAGAGCTCGGGGATTTGTAACAAACAACAGATGACAGACAACCGCGGTCGTTTTTAACTCACATCCTAGTGGAGTTGCGTCCCTCCCAGACTCTGGAGGTGGCTTTGTCTGACTGACTCTCTGGAGCCTTTGGCTGGGGGACAAAGCCCGGCCCGCTCTGCTGTTTCTTGGAAATTGTGCTCTTTGCCACGGGTCCTGCAGCCCCAAGAGCGGGAGAGCTGGGAGGCCCCTGTGAACACGGCCCCACAGCTGCAGGAAGCTGCTCCAGCGGCCTGGCTAGTCCTCCTCAGAGAACGGAGGGCCAACCAGGTGTGTTGCCAGGTGAGTGCAGAACTGCAGGTAGCACTCCCCACCCCCTGAGACCCCGCTCGAAGAACATCTTCTCCAGGACCTGGTCCCCACCCTGTCCTGATTTACCCTGGCCCCGCCAGAGAAGGCCGGTCCCTTATCCAGGTCCCTGTGGCCCCTGCTGGCCCCTCTCAGGTGAGTCAACACCTGCGCAGGGATTGCTCCACCTTGCTCCGCCCCTATGGCACCAAGCGCAGGAGTCCGTCGGGATGGGGCAGGTGTCTGAGGTCCACGGAATCAAGGATGATGTTGGCAAATAGGAATCCTACAGATCCCTGAGAGTCTGCATGGTAAAACTTTCTGGTTCCCCACCAGACTCCAGGAGAGAGCAGCTGGCCTGGGAACAACCGGGCAGAAAAACAGTGGCTGTGGGACCCAGCATGGGTTCACTGAGAGCCACATCTGGTGGCCAGAGGACAGGTAAGCCCAGGTCATCTGTGGCTTTTAGTGAGAGGATTCGGCATCAGAGTCCCTTGGGAACTGGATGGAGACATGAGGTCCTTCCATAAAAACCACAGACAGGAATCATGGGTCTATGATCGTGTCCAAGGATGGAGCCTACACCCTGGACCGAGGTGCGGTTGGTCTCCAGGCCCGCCCAGCGGTTTCCTCAGCCACTTGGGGGAAGATGGAAGACACCACCCAGAGCCAAGAGGGGGCCTCATCTCGTGGGTGGTTGGCCAGCTGTGTACAGGTGGTGTGGTGGACGCAGCAGGTCTGAATCTGTGCAGACTGGCTGGAATCTACGTCTCGATGACCTGAGGTGAATGTCGCCCTGATGCTGCCCATGACGAGGACAGTCAGGCCAGGGAGGAGCGGTTCTTTTCTGGGTGACCTGCTCTGACCCAACACCAGTCTAGATGGCCTTGGAGAAGCTGCCCACCCACAGGCCACCCTGTTGTCAGGGACTGAGTCACCTCCTACTTAGTTGCTTGGGGATGGTTTCACTTAGCATGAAGTAATCTTTAATAAGTTCATTTTTTAAAAAAAGAAAAAAAGCAAATGAGGTAACTACAGGGCCAGGGTTGTTTTCAGGGAGGGGCTGGGCAGTGATGAGAGCATCCCTCTCAGGTTTTGTCACGACACCCCCTAGGGCCCCGGGTGCTTCCGAGGCATCTCTGGTTGATACTGTTACAGAGCCTATTTACCCAAACGCACCAAATCTGGGGTCTGTCTGCTTCCTGCCATACATCCATTGATCTACTCATCCATCCATCCATACACTTATCCATCTCTCCATCCACTCATCCATCCACCATCCACTCATCCATCCCCCCATCCATCATCCATTTATCCATCCATCCATTGATCTACCCGTCTATCCATCCATCCATCATCCATCTCTCCATCCACTCATCCACCTATCCATCCATTCATCCATCTATCCATCCCCCCATCCATCATCCATTTATCCATCCATCCATTGATACACCCGTCCATCCATCCATCATCCATCCATCCATTCATCCAATCCTTGGCTCGGATGGTGTCATAGCTCTGGATTTCTGCAACCTGAGCCCAGTGCTCCTACAATGTCCCACAGCTGCCTCTCAAATTCAGCTTCGTCCCCTAAAACCAAGATCCTTTCTGAGGACCCTTTAGAAGGCCCTTTCCATTGGTCTTTTTCCAAAGGCTTCTCATGAGTGCTTTACGCTAGGCTCTCAGTGAGGGTTTGTTTGTTCCTCTGCCTCCTCCCTGGCCCTCCCACACTCCTGTGTGTGTTGCATTCTGGGGCCAAGAGGTGGAAACAGAGTGGTTATCCTTTTCTACTTCAGTTCCTGAGAGTAAACCAGACAAGGAAACCCACTGTCCTTTGGCCCCGGCGCAGCCACAGCAGCTCGTGGGGGTCTGGCGCGCCGGTCGCAGATGCTTCCTTACTGGGCGGCCAGTGGACCGAGCAGGACAAGCGTCAGTGAAGAGACGCACAAGGCGACCCAAGACGAGTGGGGTGTTTCCTTTTCCTTCTCTCTATTTTCGTGGTGCCCAACATCAATGTTCTTCTCAACATGTCAGGCTTTCAAAAAAAAAAAGATTAAAATGCACTGAATTATTATGTAAAGCTGTTTCGGACTTAATTTAGCAAACCGTAACATTTTTATCATGTTTATAAAGCCCTTTTTAATGAAAACCGTCTGCAAGGAGACCAAATATCAAGGCTGAAATCATGTTTTCTCTGTATTTGTCATCCCTGAAGATGCTGTTTCCAGATTTTACAGAAATAATAAATTTCATTCTGAAGTCTGGGCCTCCGCGGTGGTGCCACACGTCTCCGAATTTTCCAATTTGCAGCACAAGAAGCTAATCCCGCTGTAATTTCTCATCCTTGCCAGCTCCCGACCACAATTTCATACCTTCCTCGACTCTTTGTAAATGTAGTACTTGTAGCCACATTCGACCCGAGATGTTTATTTTATAAGAGCCTGAAAAATGTTGTTCTAATAAGCATCACATATTTTCTCAGTGACAAAGGTTTTCGTCCCATTCTCCCCACTTCCCAGGTCACCGCTGGTCACGGTTCCCTCGGGGGCCTCGCTGCCAGCTGGGTGCTGCATGGGGGAGGGGGGTGACCCCGCTGGATGGGCACCGCCTGGCACGGGATCTGTTTGGGAGCCGTGTCTGCCCCTCCAGAATCCGGGCCTGTCCTGGACACCTCTCCAGTGATGCCTCGTTAACAGAGGTGAGACTCCCAGCCCCAGATATTACGACTGGGCAAAAAGCTACCGTAACACTCCCTGAAGAGGGATTTCTCAGGTCTGAGATCCTGTGACCTGGCTGGGTGGCCGCCCGGTGACCATGGCCTTGCTCCTTGTTGGCAGCAGAGGCGGCTGGAGCTTGGGGAGCCCTGGGAGGTGGGCCAGGCCCGAGGCCTCAGCTGGCAAGGTTGTGACTGGCACACATCCAGACAGAATTAAGCCCGCTGAGCCAAGGTTCTGGGTGGGGTGGAGGGCGGTGTCACTCACCTGGTTTGGCCAGACCCCAGCCCCTGAAGGCTGGCGGCAGAAATCAGGTGGGGCCATGTGGCTCCTCCAGGGAGACAGGGTGTTCACTCCAGGTCTCCAGGG